>NC_143515.1:48811576-49411576 GCF_031878675.1 Megascapheus bottae
TGAATATTCCTTTTATAGACTCCATAATCAAAACTGGAAAACTGTATGTTCCCACTTTTAAGTCTTCTGAACCAAAGTATTGGAGATACAAAGATAGGAATTTTCATGACTAAAATCAGAAAAATGACACATTGAAACTTTAATATAAGATGTATTTATAAATTTTTGTATATCACCATAACTATGCAATTAATCCAGTGTAAGGATTTGAATGATAGTTTTCTCCTGGAAAGCATTGAATTATTTTTCAGTTCATTAAAAATAAAAATCTTCTTTCAATAGGCTTTTATTACCAGTGTTAACTTTAATTTTGTTTGCTAGGTGTTAGATTATTTAATATTGTATCCTGAAAGCTAAAAATATAACTAAATGTTATCTGTTTTACACTTGGAAAGGAAGTGAGAAGATATGTAAAAAAGATATGGCTGGTTGTCTTTTCAGTTCACTGGAGGTAAGTTCTAAACTTGTGAAACTTTCGAAGTTGTATCAAATAACACATGATAGTTTATGGGAAGGAAGGATTTTAGGATGTGTGGGACTGGTCACCAAAAAAGTTGAACTATGTGATTGGAAGTTTGTGACTCTGATAGTTGTCAGATCAGCCTATTGTCAATGAAATAAAAGAAGGAAAGATGGCTGGGAGATTGGCCTACTGGTAGAGTGCTATCCTCGCATGCACGAAGACTCAGGTTCAATTCCTTCTTACCATGTATGTAGAAAAAGCCAGAAATGGTGCTGTGACTCAAATGGTAGAGCTCTAGCCTTGAGAAAGCCCTAGGACAGTGCTCAGGCCCTGAGTTCAAGCCCCAGGATTGGCAAAATGAAAACCTCGTGATTGAATCAATATGAATATAAAAATCTCAATAAAATTCCTGGATAAAAGAAACTTCTATCAGCCCTTTGGGTTGGAAAACCATTCTGCATTTTCACACATATATACACATGAATGGAAGTTACTTCGGTGAACTATAAAAGCTTTACTTTCCCTTATCTCACCTTATATGTCTCCTTGGATGGATGTATTTCTACACTTTTAACAGAAACCATTATAATTATTTGCATAACTGCAACTTTAGAGCTTTCATGTGTTTTGCATTTGATACTTTCAGTCTTGAGTTTCATGTCTAAACTAAGTACAGGAATGTGGTTAATTGTGTCCTTCATTTGTGAAGTACACAATTTGAAAAGTCATTATGAAGCTTCGTCTCATTTAATATATTAGAAACCCTCTCCCAGATTAATCTGTTTGCCAAATTATTAAGATTTTTCTAGACTTCAATTTTCCTTTAGATAAAAGATCGGGTTGCTGGATATGCTTTGTTCTAAACAAGAACAAACAAATCATACTTATCTGCTTTTTAAGATACTATGTCAGTATTCCTACATATGTATTCTCAATATTGCTTAAAATATGCCTATTTCTATTCTCTCTACTATTTAATTAATTAGTAATCAGTGTGAAAATAAAATGATAAAAGGAAAGTAACATTAATATAGTGAAAAGGAAACAGAAAAATGTAGAAATGTAGTAAGATCAATATCATGCCTAGCACATTGTCTTTGAAGAAAACTTCAAAAATAATCTTTAAAGTTCTATGAAACAGTATTCTATCATTTAAAAACCTTTTAGTTTTTATTATATAATGATTTTTATAACATAATAATTATATAGTAATAATTATATAATGAGTACTTTGATACCTACATTCAAACATACTTCCCAAATGGTGCCAAACCTTTTATAGTTATAGATAAGTATTTAAGGATTAGTTAATGTTTATTTACTATAACGTGTGAGTATGAAAAATCAGGTCTTGAGCATATTTTTCATATATTTTTATTGTAATTATAGAAGAGTTACATTATATTCACCAGATAGAAGGTGCATTATTTCACAAACATTGATACCCTTTCCATGAGCACATTTTTATAAGGAACTTGTCTATGTGTAGTTGAATTTGGCTGTCCTTAAAGCAGATTCTGAAAAAATATTGACTTTTACTGTATTGAGAAATTTACAAAAAATACTGAATAAATAAAACTAGCTATATTTTATTGAAAATAATGGTTTTCATGATTAAATTTAATTTAAATCATAGAAAGTTAATTCTGTTTGAAAGCAGAAATGTAATTAACAGGTGTCCGATGCCAAAATTATATGTATTTATCATTCTTGAGGAGTAGGCAGCCAAATGAAATTGGCAAAAAACATTTACAGGATATCATCCCAAACATTCAGAACATTGTCTCATAAAGAATTTTCTGGGCTAAGAATTTGTCTTAGTGGTACAGTGTTTGGTTTGCAAGCTGGAAGTCCAGGTTTTGATTCCTCAGTACCACATAAATGGGAGTGTGGCCTTGTGGCAGAGTCCTTGCCTTGCATGCAGGAACATCCAGATTCGGTTCCTCAGTACTAAATACAGAGAAAAAAAATCTGGAAGTGGTGCTGTGGATCAAGAGATAGAATGCTAGACTTGAACAAAAAAAGCTCAATGTCCAGGCGCTGAGTTCAAGTCCTCCTGGACTGGCAAAAAAGTTAATCTTTTGATTCTTTTGAACTCTTACATTAACTATTAATAAGATAGATAAGGTATAAATAGTGTATATTGCTCAGTCATCATGTGAAAATTCAGTTGATTTTATATGCCTGGGGTGTGTGTGTGTGTGTGTGTGTGTGTGTGTGTGTGTGTGTGTATTCTATTTCTACATGTACATAATAATTTTAGACTTATTTGAAACTGCTCAGCTTAGCCTTACCAAATGTCACAGGACTGGGTAAAGTAAATAACTGAAACTGATTTCCGGTTCCGGAGTTAGAGCTCTAACATCAAGGTATATCATACTGTCAGGGTTGAGTTCCGTTCAGTGATTCCTAACTAGCTATCACAATGTGAATAATAGCCTTCTCTCTGAGCCATGGAAAAACTTCTTACTGCATGTGTATGTATAAAAAAAAAAGCCAAACCCAATGTGTGTTTTCAGATTAATAATAGGATAGAGGAAATGAACCCTATGTAGAAGGCCAAACTGTATAAAAATGTGGAATACAACTTCAACTATCTATCATCCATCTACCCATCTATCTATCTATCTTGAGCTCAGGGCCTGCACACTGGCCTTGGACTTTTTCAAGGCTAGAGCTCTACTGCTTGAGCCACAGCACAACTTCCAGCTTTTTTTTTTCTCTGTATGTAGTGCTGAGGAACCAAATGTGGATCTTGATACATGCAAGGCAAGCACTCTGCCACAAGGCCACATTCCCATCCCTCAACTAATTTTAAATAGAGCATGGATAATGAATATGGTTAGCTTCAAAGCAGAAATTAGTAGTAAGAACATATGACAAATCAATTGTCAGTTGAAAAATTACTCTTGATATTGTAGTCAGAGGCTTGCCTCACAGATGAGCACTGATAATTTGAAGGTCACTTGAACTGTATGCAATAAAATATGAATGCTAGCGTGAGAAGTCTTTGGTTTAGCAAGTGAAAGATTAGGCTTTCATATATTAACCTATAACCATAACTCCTAGAAGATCGTATCTTTCACAATAAAAGCAAGTTGCCAAAATAAATGTATTTGGATGTAACCTAGAAATCATAAGCTATTGTAGACATACCTGTACTGTTGACATTTTGAGAGGTCTATGGCTAAATAAGTTGTGTACAAAGTAAAATTATCCAGAAGTAATGAAGTAAGATAAACCTTTGGACCAAAGTCCTGGGAAAATTAAAGATGGTCTCTCAAACAAAGAGATGATTTTTCCATTAAAATTGTGATTATAATTTTTAAATGTATTAACTTACAAATAAGGTTATAAATGTATAAATTCTACATCAGTTTGCAAATATGATTCTGCTCATACCTGATGTATGTGTGTGTAGGAAGGATGTGGAAAAAAGAGACAGATCATATGATGACTTAATTTGGTTGCATCTGTTGGGATGAAATTCTTCATGACAGATGCTACCTGAAGAAGAGTTCAGCTTTCTCTGCCATAAAGAAACATCTATGATGATATTGCTACTGTCTACCCTCATGAAACACCCCACTGTGAAAGAAAAGTAGCATTAAAGGTCATTTCAAACCTACAAAGGGAAAAGAATCCATTGCATGTACCACAGGATTGAGGAAAATATAGGAAGGTTGAAGATGGTGAAGAAATGACACAGGTCAAGAAATTTTGCACATATTCTGCTTTGCTAACTGGAAAAATGTATATAATATACAACCTGAAAAGTGGCATGGACTGGGAGGGAAGTGTGAAATGTCCAGAAGGGCCACATTGATCAAGACACAATGTTTTCATAAACTGCTTTGTTGAGTGGTAACTCCTTTTCACAACTACTTAAAGATAATAAGAACATTCAAACAAAAACAAAGCAACATCTTAACACTAATTTCCATCATTTTCTCTGAGTGAGGATTGATGATGGAACATTACCTACCCGAGTTGAAGTATCCCATGCAGCTGTCAATTAGCTATCTTCTTGTGTTTATACTCGGACACATATTCCTTTATCCTTTAGTTGCACCTCCTAATAAGATTATTCCTGTGACTAAAGGCATGGGGAACAACAATTTATATAGGATAAAAATCAGTTGAAGCCAGGCATGGTGGTTCATGCCTATAATACTATTCAGGAAGCTGAGGTTTGAGGTTCAAAGACAGCCTGGACAGACAAATCCCTGCTACTCCTGTCTACAACCAACAAGCAAAAAACAAACAAATGAAACAAAAAAATCTGAAATCTGAGATGTGGCTGAAGTTGTATTGCAGGAATACTGAATAAGAAAACCAAAAGATAGAGGGATGCCCTGATTTCAATCCCCCCACCCCTCCACACACACACAATCACACAATCAATTGAACTTCCTAAACAGAAACTTTCACTAAATTCTGAGATAGGCAGTAAAATAATAAAAATTTCCAAGTTTATATTTCTATATGTTTAAAGTTATAAGAATTTAGGAATTAAAATATGTTATCAATTCTTCTAAAAAGTATTTATCAAATGACTGGAGATGCGGCTCATGTAGTAGAATGCTTGCCTTATAATTTTGAGGCTCTCTAGACTTTCATTCATTTCCCCAGTGTGGAACAATATGCCATATTCTAGGACAACTTTATGACATAGGAAAGTATGTCTGTATTTGTGCAGACATTTTAATAATGTTTTCCCCTTCCTTTTTTTAGAATTTTGTCACTGACCTATGAATGTAGTTTCCAGACCATTTTTTTTCTTACAGAGTATTTCCCTTATACCTCCTTAGCTACAGGGTGGGCCACATGATCTCCATATGTATTTTCATTTCCTGTGTGTGCGTTTGGTTTATCATCTGAAGATGGTGGTGCTGGTCCATTGTACTTCTTCATCTGTGTACAAAAGACCAACACATTGTCTGCATTGCCAACAAAACATTGTATACAAGTGTGTAACATATGTAATATATATATATATAATATATGTCATGGCTACCAGGCCAGGTTGATGATTTTATTTAGAAATATTTCACTTTTCCAAGTTTTCTTATGGTGGCATGCTTATTTTCTGTTTTAATTTTCCTGATTCTCTCTGGTACTTAGAATTGTGGTATCTTCATCGTTAAAGGGAAATGTCTACATGGGAAAGAAAAAGAACAATTGTATGTCTCTGCATTCAAACTCAAGCTGATTTCTGAGATTAAATTTACAACTCATTTAATATTTTTCATTGTACATCTTCTCATACATTAATGTGGGAAGTTATATGGCATTAATCTGTGTCCACGAGGACTCTGAGAATCAGATTATTAGGATACTAGCTGTGTGAATTTTCGAGAATATTCATCATGTGATTATTAAAGTTGAGATGATATTTTCATATTTCATGTCACAACCTGACATGACTCTAAGCAGAGACTGAATCCTTTGGAATTGTTCAGTACAGGGAGAATTTACGCAAGAACAATGGGATTTGATGAACAGAACTAAAACCTTCAAGACCAGAAATATACTTTATATTAGTGATTAAACCTGACTAATAAAGTTGTGAGATAATTAATCAGTGCCTGTTCCTTATCCAAATGTAGAACAGAATGAACAATAATGGTACTGTGTGGACTAATTACTAAGGATATTAAAGAAGTAAGAATGGCCTGGATCACAGCCTAACAAAAATTCAGTTGAAGAATCTGAAGAGAATTATTCCCTTAATGCCCATTTACAATTGTTTGATTAAAATTAAGATGATAAATATGTGTTTATTTTGATTTGGAAGACTGGGAAAGTTACAAAATATCAGTGATTGTTGAGTAAACAGAATTTTACTTACAATGTAGCTCCAATTATAAGCTAACTTCTTTCTAGGAGTCTCTAATTCCAAAGGCTTCACAGACTACTAAATAAACATTTAGTGCATGGGTTTGAGTGGAATATGGAGTAGGAGATTAAGCTGTAAGTCATAACGGGCACAACAAGAAGAAGGTAAAGCATATCAGGTAGGTATCATTATAGGCATCATGCTTACATCTATATAATGGATATTATGTATTCATAGAATTACTATACATAAATAAATTGGCTACATATACTTATGCATTTATAAAACAAAGATTGTCTCCAATAATGCATTGTCAGTGAAGAAAAGGTTTTGTGTAGTAGGATATTTTTTTCCCAAATAGCTTATAATTTGGCTTAATTTATCCTGATTTCACTCTTCACAAGTTCGTGGTTCTTGCTAGTAGCAATCACACTCAAGGCTCAAGATCTAGGGATAAAGTTGCAGAATGAACTTCATGCAAAAGCGATACTTACAAGACAATATATTGGAAATTAACTTTATGAGTTGGTGGGGGTGAGGAGGAAATTGTGGATGAAAAGTGGAAGGAAACAAGGGAGATAGTAACAGCGATGCTCAACATGAAATGTACTGATTACGTTACTATGCAACTATAAACCCTCAATACACCTTCACAATAAAATTAAACAAAGCAAAGGAATTATATGTGGGCATTTTGACCTATCTTTTAGCTCCAGGGAGATGCCTAAAGTCCCATCATGCTTTTTCTCTACTTCAGAACCATTCCAGGGCTGAGACAACTGTTCAGAGAACTTTTGTCTCTATTTACAGGTCACATATACTTGAGACCATTTTCTAGTGTAATGGCTACCCATTAGAAAAAAAAATAAAACAAGACACAATAACAGTAACTAACTTGGATGATAGAGAATGGGAAAATCAGGCTTTAAGCCAGCTGAGGAAAAACATATTCACAATTCCATTTCCACAGATTCTGGGCACAGTAGTGCACATGTTATTCTAGCAACAGAGGGGAAGCAAAAGTGTGGGTACTACAGTCCAGGATGTGTTGAACATAGAGATCAAGTCTCCTAGAGAAAAAAATAAAATAAGAAGGGCTGGCTGTGTAGCTTGAGTGAGAGGGTGCTTAGTGGGCAAATGCTTACTCTGAATTTCAAATTCCAGTACCAACAGCTTTTTGCTGGTGGACTGAAGATAACAGTTTCAAGGATTTGTCTGTCAGGACTGGGTTTGAATTAGGATTCTAAAGGCCCAACATCCTGGATAGTTAAGTTTATAGGCATGAATCACAGAGCTCAGTGCATATTTCTAATACATTTCCCTAATTAGGGATGATGATTTGCTATCAGTTCTCCAGGAGGATGACTGTCATTGAAATTAACAACATACTATCATCCCTTTTATAGCTTTTTTTTTCCCCAGAGTTGAGGACTGAACTCAGGGCCTTGCACTTGCCAGGCAAGGGCTCTTCCACTGAGCCAAACCCCCGACCCCACTATCATCCCTTTTATGTGTGGAAAAAATAGCCTTTGATAATTGGGCCAGTAAATGTGATAGAACATATAAATACTAATAATTTCACTTCTAGCAGATTAATTTCCTGATGGTATCTAACACTCCCTTCTTTGCCGTTTATGTCCAAAAATGTTCTTTGCACAGCTTCATGTACTCTCCCAACAATAATCTTCTAATGATAAAAAGAATTCTACCGTGCACTTCTCTTCTTCCTGTCATATTTAATTCTTTTGACATCATTCATGTATGTTTCACTATTCGTGTCTTTTACTGTGATGCTGGGACCTTTTCACCTCTTTTGGGCTCACGGACATTATTGGGCATTGGTCGGGATCGCTTCATGTGCTGTTTCACTTGGCATAACTGTGTTCTCTCGCGCGTGTGCTCTTAGCACACGCATGGGTTTTCCAGCTTGGCCCCACCCAGAGACTTAACCTGACACCTGCCTTGGCCCTTGGTAACAATGTTGTGGTTATTTTCTATTGGCCCTCTCTTCTTCCTCTTTCCTATTTCTGCTTTTCCCCAAAGTATTTAACTATGTGCCTGATGCAATAAACTTGAGGTCTGCAGCGCTTTCAAGGCTGACACAGCTCCAGGCTCAGTGTGTGGTTTTTCCGGTCGTCGGGTGGTGGACTGAGTTGTCGACACTTACCCTGGACTCCTGGGATTGCAGGCTGGCCCTGGGTGTCCCACTCGTACGGATGTTACAAAGCAACACTATTCTCTCTCTCTCTCTCATTTGCTGATTTTCATGTTACTTGTGTATTCTAGACATTTATTTCATCAATTTCTATGAATCAAATTTCTTCTATTAACTTTTAAACTATAAATATCCTTAATTTAAGTAATTAAATTTGAATATGTTGGAGTGAAGAGCTTTCACAATGACAAGGGGAAAATATTAGTTGACATGATTTGCTATCTTATCATATTGTGCCAAAGTTTGGATTGGATTTAAGCTTTTTGGGAGTGTCTCTATGTGACATTTTAAAAACTTTTTTTCAACTTGGAAATTACTTAGTAATTTTGTCTTCTGAGACTGACTTATATTTCCTCTTTTTGTGATATCATTTCACAATGCTCTTCCCAAATCTCTATCACCTTTATATTTTTATTCCTCTTTGCTGTAGATTTAGTAACTTTTAAATTTTTATCTTGCAAATGAATGATTCCCTATGTGATTGTAACTAGCTGACACTTACCATTGCTAGACTTTTCTACTTCAAAGACATGATATTTATTCATTTCAATGAGATGCCTTTTGATGTTATTCTATTATTAATATATGATCATTTTTAATGATACAGGGGTTTGAACTTAGACCCTTGTACTTTTTGGGGCGAATACTCTATCACTTCAAATTGGCCCCCTTTTTGCTTTAGTTTGTTTTGCATAGGGTCTCAGGCTTTTGTCATGGCTGTCCTGAGACCATGATCCTTCACCTGCCAAGATAGTGGTCAAATATGTGCTGGAGCATATACCTTCATATTGGTTGAAACTAAAAGTGGGATTTTTTTCCATTAAAATTATTTCATTTTCATCGGAACTCTTAGACTACACAGTGCAGGTATGTCAGTTTACTTGCCTTAAGGTTAATTTTGATTTGAGGATTTTGATGTATTTTATTCCTATAAAACATATTAAACTTAATCAAGGAGAAAACTTCCAAAGTTTTCCTAAGGAAATCTTTATATTGTCTGCCATCATTTTACTTTTAACTTTGCTAGAAGAGCCCAGGGCAACTATCTCTCTGTTGTATTCTGTGAAAACAAATAGAAACAAAAACGCACCAGGTAGGCTCCCATACAGTCACTTTCCTTTATGTTACAAGTCTCACTAAATATGTTCGTAATTACTTTCCCAACTAACTGAAAATATTGACAATTTGCAAAAGTTACAAAATTTCATGGGAACCAGTGTTACATAACAATGTCTGTTTCTTTATGGCCTTTCTATTATACCTATTTCACCAACTCCAATGAGTTTAAAATACCCTATTTCAAGGTATCTCAGTAAGATGAATAAAACTATTGTTTTCTTAGTTTAAGAAATCTGATTGAATGGAGGAAATGGGTAGAATGCAGACAAAAAAGAACAGAACTGAGAAAAATAAGTAAGTGGTGAGTCAAATAGGAGTGAAAATGTTGAAAAGATGACATAGATTAGAATACATTGTATATCTAAATTGTTAGAAACATGGTAAAATAATCAAATATATAACCTGAAAATTAAGGGAAGTGAGAGATGGAGGATGAGAGGGGTAGGTAAGAATGTTAGACATGGCATTGGAAATATAAACAGAACTACATAGACATAAAAATCAATGACTATAGACATAATGTTTATTACACAGATTAATATGTATCTATGACATACAAACCCTTAGCCTAATTTTGATTATGTTCTAAAATCTAAGTGCCAGTGATTGTATATAGAGATTCCCTTCTTGAATACTTGTTTGGGTTTTTTTCATATATTTTTATTGTTATTAATAGAAGGGTTACATTATATTTGCCAGATAGATGGTGCATTAATTCCCATACATTGATACCCTTTCACATGTCTTGGTCTCCAATACCCTCCCCCACACCCCTACCCCTCATCTTGTTTTCCCCCGTTCCCTATCCAATTTCAAATAACCAAATACAAATATATCCGATATATCAGGTAACAAAGTGAGATACTGTAACAATATGAGATAACCAAGGGACAGCAAAAGAGATGAGAAACATAAGCCATATAATGAATACTTGTTTGTTAAACACGTCATTTGAAATAAATATGAAGTAAAAATCAATATTAATAAATTCTTCAATAAAAATGGTGATATTTATCAAAAGGCACTTGAATGGAAACTACTTTGTATAACTGACTAAAGAAAATTAAAACATATTTACGAAGTCTAAAGTAAATCCAAAATATTCAAAATATTTTCTACATAGAAAACCCTAGGCTCTCACGATGAATATATGGTCATCTATCAGATCCTTCTTCTCAGAGTCCATTCTCTTCCCATGACTGAAAGTATTACTCACATATAGAACATTTTCATTGGTTTTATGATTCATCCTATTACAAGTGTTTGGTTCATCAATTCTTTTTTATTTTTTTGGTTTTTTTATTTTTTTGTTGTTTTGGTTCATCAACTCTAAATACTGTCTTTTGGTCATCTTGAAGGAATCCTATGAAGTAAATATAATTTATTGTGCATTATGGAGATGGGAAACCACCAAAGGGAGGATTATAAAAAGCTGTCAAAATGTACTAGGGATCCCTTGAAACTATCACTCTTCCATTCTTCACCTCATCTCTTCCACTTCTTACTTATCCTTTTGGCTTAAAGAAACACCACCTTAATGATTAAGAAGATAAATGCTACGACTTTAGGACTCAGATCTTGTAGTGACATTTATAAGTATCCCCCTCCCATTTAGTTCTAAGATTGTCATATCATTTTATAATAAAAGGGTATGAATTCACTTGTAGAAAACTAACGTATTTGTAAGAAAAGCAAATGCAAGAGTTGCACCAGGTTATTCATGTCTGAACTTTGTAGTGTCTGGAAAGAGCAAATACATCAGCATCTAGACTATCTCCCTCTGCATATAAGCTCTCT
This sequence comes from Megascapheus bottae, assembly GCF_031878675.1. Taxonomy (NCBI): domain Eukaryota; kingdom Metazoa; phylum Chordata; class Mammalia; order Rodentia; family Geomyidae; genus Megascapheus; species Megascapheus bottae. Next base: position 48,823,010 of record NC_143515.1, read on the forward strand.
CATACTCCCTAGCCCTTCTTCACTATACTTCTTTGAGGCAGAAAGGCTACTCTATACTGTTTAGGGCCCACTTTGAAAACATATAATTCTTCACAGGAAATTGTCTTCAGATACATTGCTCACTTCAAGGAGAGCAGCAATCATTCCAGATATATCAGTGTTGTAAAATGTTGATGGTCATTTGTGGATGGATGCTTTCTTTAAATAATACTTTCTTTAAAATATGATGTAAATTATTTCATAGGTAATGATTAGAAAACTGGGGATTTCAATGGCCATTAACTGCCTCTAATAATACCAGTCCTACTTGTTCAGTGCTCTAGTTTTACAGGGTATCACCACAACATAACTTCTTTCTCATTATAGAAGGAACATATATTTGGGGAACAGAAGATCTAAGTTCAAGTTCCAATTCTTTCTTTCTTTTATATGTTCTAGTCTCAGTTACTAATGGAAAATGAAACCTCAAGGAACTTCTAACATTGCATATAACAACATTACTGAATTAGTGTAATATGCTCAGTTATAATAATAATTCAAGTACCATGAATAACAAGCTTAATACAAAAAAACCCATGATATTGAGAAATAGTCCTTCTATCCTACTACTAATTTCAAAGCAGCAGGCAACTAATGTAAATAAATAATCCTTTCTTTGTACTAGAATCTGGTAGAGTTTCACTAACAATAATAAAAAGAAAATATTTGCTAACGTCCTTAGAGAACAGGGGAACAACTTTGAATTATGAGCCAGAAAACTGAGGAGTAAGAAGTTCAGTGGAAAATCAAGGAAATCTACCCTTCAATGGAGAATTCTATTATCTGAGTTCTATTTTGAAAAATTGACTTGTGGTCAATGGGACCTCCCTAAACCTGTCTCATTAAATAAATACCACTGAGGAAAACACTCAAGACAGTGGGTCTCACTCATGGTTCCTCTTCAGCAGCATATTGTCTTCTGTTGTCCACAATGCATGATCGAACTCTATAGCCCTAAAAGAAGATTATTGGCCTTATTTCCCTCTGACTCAGTTATTCCTTCTTCCTTCTTTGGCCTTAACAGAAAGTAATTTGATTTTCATTTGTGTGTATATGTGTCTCTGTATGTACAGAAATGCACATTTCCATTTTATAATAAAATGAAAGAAACTTAGTTTTCCTTCCAAATTACTGTATGCTTTTTCTTTGTTATGCCAGTCACAAATTTCAAACTGAAACCTTTGTCTATGCTATGGGTACAGTACAAGGTGGATGTGTATGGGGCTTGGGTAGCTGCTTTCTCACTGAACATCCTAGAAAAATGAATAGCATGTTTTTTTAAAGGGGGGATGCTTTTTCATGAAGGTAATTTAAAGCAAAATTTAATGAAAATTCCCAGACATACTTGCATTTATGGAGGCAATTGAGAAATGATGAAATAAATACAAATTTTAGAGTCTTTGTTTAATTTTCATTTATTGTAGGTTGACAGTTTATTTAAATTTATATTGTTCAATGGTCTGCATTATTCCATTAAAAAAAGTTTACAAACTTTACACCTGCTTTACTTTGTCAGTAAGGAGCTATATTTCCTAAATTCATTTAAAATCTTTTTAATCAAGGGGTTATAATATATTCTATCATCATAATAATGTTTCATCATACTGTTTATGTATAAAATTATAATGATACAACAAAAATTTTCCCAGGAGATTTGTAACTCCTGTTTTCACAGATGTTACTATTGCTTGTGAGGCAAGTTTAGATAAGGTAAGTTGGCAAAGCTAGAGCTGTAATAATGTAATGATGATTTTAACATAATAATGCAAATTATGAAGATGGGACATTATTAATTTCATGTCCAATAATTTTGTTTGTAATTGAACTTGTAATTTTCCAGGTAAAAGATGGGTATCTTAGGTTTCCAGTGACTCTACAATTAATGATTATTTCTGTTTCTTGAAAATGGCAGCTCATCAAAATAACTGTCTTTGTACAGTCTTGCATAGATAACAATTCCTTGTGTCATAAAGAAGCATAAAATAGAGAATCTTGTAACTGGTTGTTCATGGAAAACTATTAATAAAGATACATGTCACAATAAAATATCTTGTATAAAAATGACATTGTTGATTATATGTAAGAAATATATGTTAAAACAGGAAGAAGATTAGAGTTTGCAAAAAATGTAGCAGCATTCAAGCATATGAACAGGTAATAGCAAATGTGTGAATTAATATATAGTAGAAAAACATGAATGAGGAAAATTAGGTTTTGTTTAGACTTGTAGAGGAAGCTTTTATTAAAGACATATTTTTTTCTGTTGGTGTATCTACTACAATATGATTGAACAAGTTCTAGTATTTGTAATATTAGTAGTTTTGTGATCTAGAGTAGTATTTCCAGTTACATTTACAATGCTAAAGGATAAGTAATGAGCATGAATCTGTTACAAAACTATAGATTGTCTATATTTACATACTGGCCATGAAGCTATATACCACATGAATGGCCTCATTGTCACACATTCAATACAGAACTTCATAGCTTACACTTTCCTGAATAAGAGTTTCTCCGCACCATATTTGCCCTAAATACACAAACATACATACACACATTTTATCCACAATTCTAAAATGGCAGACCTTATTCAAAATATTTTAATTTTTCAATATAAAACTATGAACTTGTAATTCTTAATTTATTTTTGCTATACAAAGGCTACCAGATTCTATTGCTTTCATTGTTCAGAAAAAATCCTATTAATTACATAAAGAAGTTACAGTATTTTAACTTTTAATAGTTCTATCATTGAGACTTTACATATAGAATGATTTAGACAGTATGCTAGTTTATACTTTTAAAAGTTAAATTTTTTCAAATATTGTTTCAAACAACTTCAGACCTCTCGGTTCTCCACCATCATTCATTTTTTTCTGAAGAAAACATAGAACTTCCCTAGGACTTAGCAATCTGACTCCTAGGCATTTATCCACAAACCATGGACCACACACCAGACCACACTAAAATCACCAGTACAACCACGTTCATTACAACACTTTTTACCATAGCCAAGATATGTAATCAACCCAGATGTCCCCCAGTGGATAAATGGATTAAAATCAAGATTCCATGTGGGTGTGTGGCAAGTTTATGTATTAGCATTATATATAAATATATAATAATTCATCAGAAAGAACAATAGTGTACCATTTGTAGGAAAATAGAAAGATTTGGAAAAAAACTATATTAAATGGACTAAAAACATAGAAACATAGGTCACATGCTTTCCCTATTTTTGGTAACTAGAATGTGCCTATAAATCTACAAATCAACACACTGAAGGATTAATACATAATGTGTATATATACATGCATATATATATATATATATGCACACACACTGGGACACAATAAATTATGTAGTTCTCTAGACATTTACAAACTGAGTCCAAAGGAAGATACACAAGTAGTGGTCCACAAAGCTTCAATAGGTATGTGTAGATTATCATATGTTACAATATTCTATGAAATGACCTCTAAGCAAAGGAAACAAGAGGATATTTTTAAATGGGCATTGTTGCTATTTTGGTTTTCTTTTCCTTTTATCTTATTAGTTCGTTTGTCTTTGGGCTGATAAGGGAGGGCACATAAAAGGCACAATAGGAGAACCAATTCAGCAGATACTCACTAGACATCATGAGGAAAATGAACTGGATATCCTGTGGGTGGGGACAAGAGGGGAAAATTGAGAGAGTGTGACCCAGTGGGATACGTGGTTCAGAAAGCGTGGTACTCATTACTTATGACCTGATTCATGTATCTATAACCCCTCTGTAAATCAGCTCTTCAATAACAATTAAAAAAAACCCTGAAAATAGCATATTGTTTTTAGGTACTTTTCTTCTGTTTTAAATTATTTTTCTTATAAAGGTGATGTACACAGGCATTACTCTTGCATCGGTCAGATAACGTATTTTCTTTTTGATGGATATTTCTTTCCTTATTTTCTTTTAGTTTTACCCTCTCCCATAAGTGGTTTTGAACATTGTGTCTAAGGAGTATCACTGCTAAATTAGTCAATACATGTCCCGCTATTTCTGTACTTACCCTGATCCTATCCCAAACAGATAAACTTACACAGGAAATAAATTCTACATGAATAAAAACAGCGGAAAAAAAGGACAAAAACAAAATAAAACAAACAAAAGGAAAAATAAAGACCTTCTCATTTCCATTTATTGAAATTCATTTTGAGACTTGGTCTGGGGATCGATGGAATCAAATGGGACACCCAGAAATGAATGCATAGACCTAAGACCACCTAATCTTTGTTAAGGGGGACAAAAACATAAAATGGAAGAAAAACAGCCTCTTCAACAAATGGACCTGGCAGAATTGGCTATACGTGTACAGAAAACAGAACCTAGATCCTTACATATCACTCTGCAGCAATGAACTCCAAATGGACCCAAGACATCAATGTAAGGCCAGATACCATGCAAATATGATTGGAAGCCATAGGGAAAACTTGAGGGCCAGGAGTCAAAACTTCCTAACTAAATATCCAGAATCACAGCAAATCAAAGAAATACTGGATAAATGGAATTGCATCAAACAGAAGAGTTTCTGCATAGTACCTTTCAGAAGTTTCCTGTGGTACTCAGAAATTCCAGGCTCTAGTTCATGAATATGCTTTTCATGATCTCTTGAAAAGTGCATACTATATTATAACCCAGTTCTTGCTTTCTCTCACACACTCATCCTGTATGTAAGCAAGTTCTTTAGCTAAGAAATGTATGTACGCATTAGCAACTTAAAAATTAATTCTTCTTTTCCAGTTATCATTTCCTCCAATTGTTTCTTATGCTTTTCCATTAGAGTATTAAAAACTAACAGCCTTCACTTAGTAATGAATATTTCACTATTTTGTTCTCAATCTACTTTTACTATTATTAATGTATTTGTAAAGGATTAGTAAGTACTCATTTAAATGCCAGGACACATCTATTTTCATAACTTTGATAACAAGTACATTGACACTGATCATGATATTGACTAAGTGAATAAGTACATTAAAGATAAGAAATGAATGAATTTAATTGTTATAAACATTACAGTAATCTGTGATTTACTTGGTATGTTTAATTTCTAACTTAAGTGTCTTGGCAAGTTAACTAAGGTAACCTGTTAATTCTTTGGAAACAAACCAATGAAACACACTGACCAAATCAAATTCATCATGGTTCAATCCAAATACACAAAGGAAATTGTTCCAAATTTGGATTTGATTCCAAGTCCTAAATACTACACTATAATCACTTACTTATAATTGATTAGAGACAGAGAGTTCCGCTATTAACTAAAGTAACTAAAGGCAAAATTATGAATGAGTATGTTTTGTTAACAAAATTATAACATAACCAATTTTGACAAATGAACCATATGGTAGATAGGATTTCACATAGAGCTTCATAGTATATGCAGTGTAAGAACCAGGGATGTTTAACCACCGTAGTCCGTCCCTGTGGGATAACCTTTCCTTTTTAAAGCATCAGACTCGTCTGTTGCTTTAAAAGTGGCTAGGGATTTGGCTTTGGTTCACTGGAGGCAGAAAAGCTGAGCACTTTCACTGAGTAGAATCTCATAGACGAAGAAAGTGTATCTATAGTACTGTTGGTTTATAAGTCATGGTGTTGGTGTAAGTGCTTTGAGAAAATGGAAGCATGAGATTTTTGGTAAAAACTATAACTAGCAAGTAATTGAAGATGATAAGCACTGCTTCACAAGCTTCTGAGAATCTTCATACACTTATGTCACCAGAAACTAAGAAATATCTGAATTTGGGGATAGATTTTTTAAGCTAGAGTAGCAGCTTTAGGTTTTGTGAAGGAAGAAGTTTGGGTTTCACACAGAGAAATATTTTTTAAGTTAAAAGATACTTCTGTGACTCCACATTTGTTTTCTTGATTGCTCCTTAGTGTCATGGAAAGTGGCAATATCAGGATCCATTTTAAGAGGAACAGTTTAGTCTTGTCTAAGTGAGTTTAGTATTATATGAGAAGAAAGACTCAAGGAAAATATCTAGTATGTATTTTTGAGCGGTGTGACTTTTCTTCTGAGGGAGTTGACCTTTGAATGCTAACAGAAGAGCCCGGCAAAATCAGATTCATGAATCGCTGAAGAAGACATCAAAGAACACATATTTTACAGGACAACAATGATTCTTGAATAAAACAATTCTGTGAAGCCAGGAGTGTAGTCTAGTGGTAGAGTGCTTGCCTATCATTCATGAAGCCACTAGGCTCAATTCCTCAGTACCATATAAACAAAAAAGCCTGAAGTGGTACTGTGGCTGGACTGGTAGAGTGCTAGCCTTGAGAAAATTCAAGGACAGTACCCAGGCCCTAAGTTCTAGCCCCAAGCCTGGGGAAAAAAACAAACAAATAAACAAGCAAACTTTTGAAAATCAAATAAATAAAAATTTAAAATTGATTCTTCCAAAAAAATTTATTATAAAGGTGAGGTACACAGGGTTACAGTTATATGTCAGCTGATGAGTATATTTCCTTTTGAACAATGCCATCCCCTTCCTGTTCCATTCCAGTTTACCCCTCCCAACTCCCCTTCCCTGACAAGTTGTAAAGTACATTTCTAACAACATGACTAGTGTGTATCACTGCTAAATCAATTCAACCTTAAACCCATGAAAATATTTTCTCTCCAGATTCACCTGAAGTATGGGATGAAATTTAAGGCCAATGTCTTGAACAGTTTAATTGCAAGTATCTTTCATATTTACAGATGAAGCATATATATACACAGAAATAGAATTATGACATTGAAATTTACTTTAATGTCCTTTGACAGTTGAGACAGTAAAACAGTTAATTTCTGATAATTCCTATTTCCTAATAGATACTAGAAATAACCTGAAGATTCTTTTTTTATTCATTAGTTTACTTCTTTCTTTTTCATTATTTTATTATAATTAATAGAAGGGTTACATTATATTCTCCAGATAGAAGGTGCATTAATTCACATATATTGATACCCTTTCTCATGTCTTGGTCCCCAATACCCTCCCCCCACCCCCACCCCTCATCTTGTTTTCCCCCCTTCTGTATTCAATTTCAAATAACCAAACACAAATATATCCAATATATCAAATAACAAAGTGAGATACTGTAACAATATGAGATAACCAAGGGACAACAAAAGAAATGAGAGATAACATAGTACAACAATCAGTCATTATATGGCATTTGTTTCTATATTCTAGGGTTCCCTTTCATTTAGCGTCATTCTATATGGCCTTATGTATCTAGGTTTTGCTCTATTGCAAATCTCTGCTATGAGAGCCCAAGGTTTCTATTGATTATGGCAAATGAGGGACATAGGCATTGAGCCTATGTTCCTTTGAGTCTGGCTTACTTCACACACACACACACACACACACACACACACACACACACACACGCCAATTGTGTGTTGTGCTTTTTAAAATCTTTTTAATTCAGGACTGAACAGATTAGAAATTCATAGAGGAGGTTATTTAGATAGCTTGAGTTCAATGCAGCCTAGAATTTCATTCAACCTCATAGGTTCCTCTAGCGGTCAGTACTTTATTGTACAGGGTCAATCCACATGATGGAGTTATATTCCTTCTGTCAAATTCTTTTTCTTCACTTCAAAGCTAGACGATAGTTACAGTAAACAACTGACATAGACTGACTCAGTACATTTGAAAGCAACAAATCCAAGGAAGTAGTCAGATGAGTAAGGAAAGACGATAAGAAATATGAGTCACATTTGGGGGAAACCATGAGAATTCTGGGAGGTAGATTCCAAGAAGCTTAGATTTAAGATGCTGTATCAAATGTGTTCGAAGATACAGAGCTATAAAAGGCAGTCTGGATTAGGATATATCCATTATCAGATTAATATATCCATGGTCTTTGTAGTGTCATAATGATAGATATAAACTTTAGACAAGAATTGATCAGGAAACTTTGTATGCACAATTGAATTAAAGATATTCTCTGTGCAAATCTCATGCCAAAATAATAATAATAATATTAGCAATGATAATAATGGCTAAATATAAGTAAACAACTAATTCTGAATGCTATACAGAGAGATCATTATGAATCAACATTAAGTACAGCTGGAAACTCTGAGAGAGAATCCAGCTATAAGTACAGCTTTACCATAGGGTATTTTTCAAGTTTTATAAAAGCAGGTAACAGCATTCAAGCCTTGAGATCAAGCACCAGGACCAGCACAAAACAAATAAACAAATAACTAACTAACTAAATAATTCAGAAGTATTTTGATGCCAAGTAAAAAATCATTTTGGGTTCTGAACAGTAACAATAGAATCCAGTGAATAGGTTATTAATATTTGTGATGGTCAGAAAGAAAATTATACTTTCACGTATAATTTCTTAAAATATTTTTATTGTAATTAATAAAAGGGTTACATGATATTTTCCAGATAGAAGGTGCATTAATTCACATACATTGATACCCTTTCACATGTCTTGGTCCCCAATACCCTCTCCCCCCACCCCCATCCCTCATCTTGTTTTCCCCCTTCCCTATCTAATTTCATATAACCAAATACAAATATATCCAATATATCAGATAACAAAGTGAGATACTGTAACAATTTGATATAACCAAGGGACAGCAAAAGAGATGAGAGACAACATAGTATATTAAGGACAACAATCATTCATTATATGGCTTTTGTTTCAATATCCTGGAGGTCCTTTCAATTAGCTTCATACTATAAGGCCTTATGTATCAAGGTTTTGCTCTATTGCAAATCTCTGTTAGTAGAGCCCAAGGTTTCTACAGATTATGACAAATGAGGGAAACCATTGAGCCTAAGTTCCTTTGAGTCTGGCTTACTTTACTTAATATGATTTTTTCTAAGTCTTTCCATTTCCTAACAAATGGGGCGATGTCATTCTTTCTGACAGCAGCATAGAATTCCATTGTGTACAAATACAATATCTTGTTGATCCACTCATCAACTGAGGGACATCTAGGTTGGTTCCATATCTTTGCTATGGTGAATAATGCTGCAATGAACATTGATGTGCTAGTGGATTTAGTATGCCCTAGTTTCTGGATGGTTGGGTAAATGCCAAGTAGTGGAATTGCTGGGTCATAGGGGAGCTCTATGTTTAGCCTTTTGAGGCACTGCCATACTGCTTTCCATAGTGGTTGAATGAGTTTGCACTCCCACCAACAGTGTAGTAGTGATCCCTCCAGCATCTGTTGTTATTAGTTTTCTTGATCCTGGCCATTCCAATTGTAGTGAGGTGGAATCTTAGAGTTGTTTTGATTTGCATTTCTTTTAATGTCAGAGATGTTGAGCATTTCTTCATGTGTCTATAGGCCATTTTTGTTTCTTCAGAGAAGACTCTCTTTAAGTCTTTGGCCCATTTTTTAATGGGATGGTTGTTACTTTGGAGATTAGTTTGGGACTGATTCAATTTTTTGAGCTGTTGATATATTTTAGATATGAGGCCTTTGTCCACTGTATGATTGGTGAAGATCTTCTCCCACTCTATAGGCTTCCTAATTAATTTACTAGCTATGTCCTTTGCCATACAAAAGCTCTGCAGTTTAATGCAATCCCACTTATCCAGCCTTTCTCTGATTTGTTGTGATTCTTGGTCCTTATAAGAAAGTTTCAACTTGTGCCAAGGAGGTCTAGTGTATCTCCTATTCCTTCTTGTAAAGTTTTCAGTGTGTCAGCTTTTACCTCCAGGTCTTTGATCCATTTGGAGTTAATTCTAGTGCAGGGGACAAAAAAAGGTCCAACTTTAGTTTTCTGCAGGTGCTTAACCAGTTCTGCCACCACAACTTGTTGAAGAGACTATCTTTCTTCCATTCTATTTTTTTGGCTCCCTTGTCAAAGATTAGGTGGCCATAGGTCTGTGGTTTAATTTCTGGGTCCTCAGTTCTATTCCATTGGTCTTCTGGCCTGTTCTTATGCCAGTACCAAGCTGTTTTGATAATTATAGCTCTGTAATAAAGTCTAAAGTTTGTTATTGAAATTCCTCCTGTGCTGTTCTTTTTCCTAAGAAGTGTTTTTGCTATACGGGGTCTTTTATTATCCCATATGAAATTTTGGATTGCCTCTTCTATTTCTTCAAAGAATGACATTGGGATATTGATGGGTATGCGTTGAATTTGTAGATAGCTGTTGGCAAGATTGTCATTTTCACGATGTTGATTCTTCCAATCCAGGAGCATGGGAGGTTTTTCCATTTCCTCAGTTCTGGTTTAATTTCCGTTTTCATCAACAAGGTCCTTTACATTCTTAGTTAAGCTAATTCCTAGGTACTTTATTTTCTTTGAGACTATTGCGAAAGGATATGCTTTCCTGATTGTTGCCTCATTCCTCTCACTGTTGGCATAGAGGAAGGCAGTTGATTTTTGAGGGTTAATTTTATAGCCTGCTACCCTTCCAAAGTTTTGAATCAGCTGAAGGAGCTTGGGAGTAGACTCTATAGGATTCTTTAAATACAGAATCATGTCATCTGCAAAGAGGGATAGTTTTACTTCCTTTTCCCTACTTGGATCCCCTTTATGCTTGCTTCTTGCCTTATTGCACTGGCTAGGAATTCTAGCACTATGTTAAAGAGTAGTGGAGAGAGTGGGCATCCTTGTCTCGTTCCTGATTTTAGAGGGAATGGCTTTAGCTTTTTGCCATTAAGTATAATACTAGTTGTGGGTTTGTCATACACAGCCTTTATTATATTGAGGAATGTTCCATGGATTCCTAGTTTCTCCAGAGCCTTTAACATAAAGGGGTGTTGGATCTTGTCAAATGCATCTATTGAGACAATTATGTGATTTCTGTCCTTGCTCCTGTTGATGTGTTGGATTATGTTAATTGATTTGCATATGTTGAACCAGTTTTGCCTTCCTGTGATGAATCCTGTTTGATTATAGTGTATAATTTTTTTGATAAGTTGTAGATGGTTGGCCAGTATTTTGTTGAGAAGTTTTGCATCGATGGTCATCAAAGAATTAGGCCTATCGTTCTCTTTCTTTGATGAATCTCTGTCTGGTTTGGGGATGAGGGGTATACTGGCTTCATAGAATGAGTTTGGTAAAGAACCTTCATTTTCAATTTCGTTGAAGAGCTTGAGGAGTATTGGTGTGAGCTCTGCTTTGAAGACCTTATAGAATTCAGCTGTGAATCCATCTGGCCCTGGGCTTTTCTTAGGTGGAAGGTCTCTTATTACCATTTCTATTTCAGTGCTTGAAATAGGCCTGTTTAGTTGGGATAGTTCTTCTTGGTTCAGTTTGGGTATGTTAATATTGGCTAGGAATTCATGTATTTCTTCTAGATTCTCAAATTTGTTGGCGTAAAGGTTTGAGAAGTATTCCCTCATGATACTCTGGATCTTGGTAATTTCTGTCATGATATTACCATATTCGTCTGAGATTTTGTTTATTTTGGCATGTTCTCTTCTTTTTTTGGTAAGATTTGCTAAGGGTTTGTCAATCTTGTTAATACTTTCAAAGAACCAACTCCTTGTTTTGTTCATTCTTTCTATAGTTTTTTTGGATTCCAAATCATTTAATTCTGCTTTGATTTTAATAATTTGCTTCCTTCTAGTGGGATTAGGCTTGGTTTGTTGCTCTTTTTCCTGGAGCTTAAGGTGACATATTAAATTGTTGGTTTGTGATTTTTCTAATTTGTTATTGTAGGCACTCAGAGCTACAAATTTTCCTCTGAGTACTGCCTTTGCCATGTCCCAAAGGAGCTTGTATTTTGTGTGCTCCTTACTGTTAAATTTCATAAACTGTTGGATTTCTGTTTTGATCTCTTCGATGACCCATTGGCGATTCAACAATGTGTTGTTCAATCTCCATGAGTTACAGGGTTTTCGTTGGTGGAGATGTGTGTTCAGTTCCAATTTGATGCCTTTGTGGTCTGAGAGCGTGCAGGGAATAATTTCAATGTTTCTGAATCTGTCCAGGTTTGTTTTATGGCCTAAGATGTGATCTATTTTGGAAAATGTTCCATGTGCTGCTGAAAAAAAAATGTATATTGTGTTGATGCTGGGTGGAATATTCTGCAGATGTCTGTTAGAGCTACTTGGTCTATATAGTTGTTCAGTTCTAAGGTTTCTCTGTTGAGTTTTTGCCCTGTTGATCTGTCTGTAGGTGAGAGTGGTGTATTGAAGTCACCGACAATCACTGTATTTTGATCTATGTATGGTTTCAGTGTAAGTAAAGTTTGCTTGATGAAGTTCGGAGCTCCGGGATTGGGTGTGCAAATATTTAGGATCGTTATGTCTTCCTGGAGGAAAGATCCCTTTAGTAGTGTGTAGTAACCTTCTTTGTCTTTTCTTACTAATTTTAGTTTGAAGTCTATTTTATCTGATATGAGGATGGCAACTCCAACCTGTTTATGGGGGCGGTTAGCTTGATAGAGTTTATTCCAACCTCTCACTTTCAAAAATGTTTGTTTTTTTGGGTAAGATGTGTCTCTTGAAGACAGCAGAATGATGGATCTTGCTTTTTGATCCATCCAGACAGACTATGCCGTTTAATTGGAGAGTTAAGTCCATTGATATTGAGAGTTAGGATTGAGAGATATTTATTAGTTCCTACCATTTTTAAAAGCTTTCATTGGGGCCTGTGTCTTGACAGTTCTTGTGGTACTTAGATGGTATGATGTTTACGTGCTATTTCTTTCTCTGTATTGCATTTATGTTGGTTTTCTATGTGTAGCACATCTTTGAGAATTTTCTGTAATGTTGGTTTGGTTGTTACATAATGTTGAAGCTTTTCCCTGGAATGGAATGTTTTTTATTTTTCCCTCAGTTAAGAAGGAGAGCCTAGCTTGGTACAGTATTCTTGGTTGGTAGTTATTTGACTTAAGGGCATGACATATATGCTTCCAGTCACTTCTTGCTTGCATGGTCTCTGCTCAGAAATTTGTATTTATTCTTATTGGTTTGTCTTTACAGGTGATTGATCTCTTTTCCCTGGCTGCCTTTAGGATCCTTTCTTTGGTCTCTATTGATCCAGTTTGGATTATAATGCGGTGGTGGGGTGTTCTTTTCTGGTCAGGTCTGTTTGGGGTTCTAAAAGCTTCTTGTATCTGGACGGGCCTGCCCTTCTGGATATTTGGGAAATTCTCTGAGATGATTCCCTGAAGTATATTTCCAATACCATTGACATCTTTCTCCAGACCCTCCTCAATACAAATTAGCCATAAATTAGGCTTCCTAATTGTATCTTGGACCTCCTGAAGCACTCTCTCATATTTCCTAGATTTGGATTGACTCATTTTCTGTTCTTTCTCCATAACAACTAAATTATCTTCAATCCCGGAAATTCTCTCTTCTGCATTGTCTAACCTGCTATCAAAGCTATCTACTTTATTCTTCATCTCCCTTGCTTCTAGTTGCTCATTTTTGATGCCTTGCATCTCTTCTTTTAGATCATGTATGGATTTCTTTAGCTCCTTGATTTCCATTTGAGTGGTTAGCTCAGTAGCTTTATTTTCTTTGGACATTTGCTGGAGTTCCGTCACCTTTTTGTCTGTGGATTCTATGAATTCATCCAGGTTTCTTTGAAAAACCTTTATTATGGCCTCCTTTATGGCTTTTCCTTTTTCACTTATCACCTTGTTTATGGTTTCCTCTTGTTTAGCTATGGCTTCCTCCCTTATGTCTTTCTTTATGTTTTCACACTTTTCATTAATGATGTTTATCAATTGCATTTGTTTAGCACTTGGAAGACTCTCCTCTAGGTTTGCCAGTGACTGTTCCATTGTCTGTTTATATTGGGTGGGGAATGTTATTCCTTGATTTGACATTTTTCTTGAGTTTCTTGTTCTGCCCATTTGAAAATTGGAGCAAGATTAATACTAAACTGATTATAGTTTTCAGATATAACCAACCTAAACCTCTTTAGCTGGCAGATACTAGATGTTCACAGGTTTTGATTGGTATTATCATTCTTTCTTTTTGTGCACTTACAGACCAGTCTAATACAACCACTGATACCCGATTTATGACCAAAACAGTAAGCTTCTCAATCCAATCTCTACTGTATTTAAGTCCCTCTGGACCTAGAGTATAATTGAACAACTATATATACAGTATTGATCAACAGCCATCAAGTGTAGATCCATGCATTATAAGGGTTGAAAGATGAACAGAGGACCAGAGATAGAAAAATAGTACGAGAGAGAATAGGGGAGGTACAAGAGAAATAACGCCAGAGTGTAAGATTATTGTAGTAATGAAGAAAAGGTATAGCGTAAGGATAACTGATCTAAGTTGGTAAGCAGGTAGCGCATTTGAGTACAAAGTTTGGAAAGTATTAGATAAAACTCATGTGTTGCTGCATGACTAGCTCTCAGCCCAACCAGTGGCCTCACAGTGGGCAGTGGGATGGATCTGTGAGCTTCAGTCTAAGCATGCTGGGCAGATGGTTGGTTTTCCTGTGCTGCTTCCAGGGTCGGGCCCCCGGCCAAGGGTCTGTGGTTTGGGAGTTTCCAGGGGCTCTCAGCAGGACCAGCAGGTGTCTGCTCTGTTCCCAGGGGCAGGGCCCAGCCGAGGACATAGGCTCCAAGGGCAGAGCCGCGCCTTTCTGATTCTGGGAAGGCGAGCCTGGCTGCTGGTCGGCCCTTCAGTTCCCTGCTGTGTTTCTGCTACTTTGGCCAGGAGTCTGTGACTGTGTGTGTGTGGGGGGGCGGGGCTCAGTTCTGTCTTGCCCAGGATTCCCAGCTGGAGGATGCCCAGCTCAAGATTTGAGGGGGACAGATGCTGGCTCCTATTTTCCTGCACACCCCACCTGCTGTTGTAAGGCAGGGTCTCAGCGCCCCCCCACTCCAGACCCAGTGGCCTGGGAGAGGAACCTGTTGGGCTGGTGGGAGCTGGGACACTTCTGCCTCCCCTGGTGGGGTGCTGGGTCTTAGTGACTGCCCGCCTGTCAGTCTCCAGTCAGTGGCCTGGGAGAGGAGCTTGTTGGGCTGGTGGGAGCAGGGACACCTCCACCTCCTTTGGTGGTGTGCTGGGTGTTAGCGCCTGCCCGCCTGTCAGTCTCCAGTCAATGGCCTGGGGGAAGGGTCTGTTGGGGGAAGGGACAGGATTCTAAATTCCTTGCTCCCTGCTCCTGCCAGTCTTTCTCAGGCGGGGTGGAGGGGTCTGAGTTAAGTTCTATTGCTTGGCCCCAGCTCTACCTTCCCAATGGGTTTGGGGACACGCTGTGCTACTCACGCCTCTGTGTTTGGCTGTGGGTGCTCCATGGTGTTGGGGAGTCTTTTACTCCCCTCTGATGTCCGCCGCCACCTGTGGTCCTCGTCTGGGTTCTGCTGCTTGCTGTTCTGGTTCCGTGTCTGGGTTCCGCTTCTTCTGCAGATTGCTGGCCCGGTCCTATGCTGGTTTCTGCAGAGGTAGGGGCTGCCCGGCCCGCCGGCCCCCTCTGCTGCTGCCACTGCTTTTCCTGGCTTGGAGCAGGCGAGGAGGGGTGGGGGAGGGATCCTCGCTTAACGAATTCTTTGAGAAAGTTGGATGTGAGCTTTATCTGAATTTCTTTTCCGGTCTGAGTCCTTCTCCCTTGCTTTTTGAGTTTCTTGTTGTGGATTTCTTAAGGTAGTTAGCTCGTGGGACTCCCTGGTTCTCTCTTTTTGTGAGAGAGAGCTAGGCAGCGTCCCTATTGTCTCGGCGCCATCTTCCGCCTCCCATGTATAATTTTTGAATGGCAACTTACTTGTCTGTCACAAATATGTTTAAAAATAAAGCTATAATGAAAACATTTCACTGATATATCAACAGATGCATTTTGTTAGTAACAGAGAAGTACAAGATAAAATACTAATGATTGAACATCAGGAAAACCAAAAAAATTCTTCAATTAATATTCAATATATGTAATTATGGGATTTGATAACTATGTAAGCATATTGAACAAAAACTGATTCTTCAACCATACTAATAATATAAAAGTTTAGAATTAAAAATAGAGAATAAATAAATGTAAAATATCTGACAACAATATAAAAATCACATTCAGGGAAATATAAAATGAATTATTGTAATATTTTTATAATGTTTGAATTATGATAAAAATAATGACCTACTTTGGAATTGATTATGCTATGTATAATATTTATGCATATTTAAATTGTTTGAATATTTTATAATAAATTATATATAAATATTTTAATATATGGTATGAATATATAGAGACAATATATAGAAGCTGAAAAATGACAGCTGTATATATTCAACATTGACAAAGCCCTGAATATACATGAATTTGTGGTATGTAATAAAAGGAAAAATGACTTCTCCACAGAAAGTGTTGTTTTGAAAAGACAGATATATCTATGTTGCCAGAGGATAGGTTTTAAATTAAGGAATATAATAAATTTAGAAACACACAGATTATTTCACTGTTATGATTCATCATTCAAGAATCACTCCAGAAATGCTCATTACATCATATGTACTCATAAGCATAAGCTTTTGACTGCTAGCTGTCTTGCTAGACACTGAGGATGCAATAGTGGTTGTCCTAAAGGCATTTAAAACACAGCATCTCATTCAAATTTTGGTAGCTGTTGTAAAGATTTTGGATAGTACCTTTGCTAGGGAAAAGTATGAGAAACAAATAGATACGGTAATTAAATTGATGTTTAAAGAAGATCAGAGATAAAACAATGCCAAGCAAGGTAATATCATTGAAGGACATTAACAGGATTGATTTTGAATAAATAACTATTTATTATCAGCAATTTAGATAAGAATATATTGATAATACAATGATTTTATTATAGATATGAAAATTACAATACTTTATTAACCGGGCCTTCAAATTATAGAAGCAAGTACTTACATTCATTCTTATGCATTCATATACATTCATATATATATATGAACTTGTATGAGTTGAGAACATTTGAGCCCAGAAGTAAAAAATGCCTGTTCATAAAGATTATAGTTTAATAAGTTCAAATAGGATGGTTAGGAAGGTGACAATATATTCCCTATGGAATTTTAAACTGAATCTTTCCCAATGAATGGTATCATTTCTGATATAGTAATTAAGGAGGATTGTATGGGAAACCATAGACTAACCATAGGCAAACTTTTTTTTTATGCAGCGTTCTTGTTTAATTTTGAACTTTGGAAGAATAAAAGAAAGTTTCAAAGAACTTTCTTTTGAAATGTTTTATATGAAACAGCAGTTAATGATGTTCTCATCAGTGCAAATTAAGCCAATAATCTGACATGGATCAAAAGAAGAAGACAGCAGGAGAGACAAAGAAAGACAGAGAAAGGGAGAATGAGAGAGAGGTGAGGATTATGAATATTGAAAAAGTATAAATTTTTGTTTTCTCAATGTTTTATTTCCTGAAATTCAGAATTTTGAAGCATCTGTCTAAAATTGGACGTAAGAGGTCAAGGGGAAATTCCTGGGTGACTAAAAAAAATGTGACAATTCTATTTCTTTCCTCTCATCCTAACAAGTCCCTGAAACTTGAAAGTCTGGCTTTCCATATTTCAGTGTTTTTTCTAAGGATATAATAATAAAAAAGTATGTGTATGTAAAAAAAAACAGTAAACAAAATCCAGGTGCCTGTGGCTCATATACATAACCCTAGCTAATGAGAATATTGACAGAGGGGAATTATGAGGTATGGTTTTGCAGGCATCCTGGGCAGGAAAGTCCATGAGACTGTTATCTCTAAATAATTGTTAAAGGAAGTTGGAAATAGAGATGTAGCTGAAGTGACGGAGGGTGGAGTGCCAGCCATGAGCAAGTCAGCTTGCTTACAATGCCCATTCAATCTTTAGGACTGGCATACACATACACACACACACACACACACACACACAGACACACACACACACACAGACACACACACACACAGTATTACAGTATGCAGGCAAAATAATATAATTGTGTGTGTATATTTTAATAAAATAATCAAACAAAATAATTAAGAAATTGATTAAACTATTTGATACTTGTCTAGATTCATGTTAGTCTATTATCCACCCATTTTCTCTTTGTACCAGTACTGGGGCTGAAATTCAGGATCTTTCACTCTTCTATAGGTTTTCTAGTCAAGACTGGTTCTCCACCAATTGAACTACACCTCTACTTACAAACTTTTGCTGGTTAATTTGAGATGAGTATCTCAAGTACTTTTTTCCTTGGGTTGGTTCCTAACCTTGATGCTCAGATCTCATCTATTTAAGTAGCAAAGATGATAAGTGCCAATGGCACCTGACTTATGTTGCTTTCTGTCATTCCTAAAAGAAAATAGAAGAGAAGAGCTTTGATAAAGGAAATTAAATTCTATTATGTATGTTAACTATTTTCACCAAATCTCTGTTATTTTCTTCTTGAAGATATCAGTTTTCATAGATTACAATTTTATTTTTTTCACTGTTTTTTCTCCCAGTTCATGGTTGACGATCTTGAACCTGATTTTCTTTATTTTTTCTATCTTGCCAAAAACAAAAAAGGCAAGACTTGGTTCTTTGGATCATTTCCTTGAATAGAGTTTTTACAAATCACATTGCAATACCGTCTGGACTATTATAAAATTAAAATTTAACCAAGAAAGTGTATTCTGCCATGAAAGAGAGTAAAAATTATCCTAAAAATGTCAAAGAATTCAGATGAAAAATAGGCTACTAAGATATAGCTTTAATCTGTCAAGATTCAGTCAGTTTTCCCCCTTCCAGCGCTGCACAGATTACTCTAGTTAGAGAGGCTGTTAATTTATTATTCTGTCACTTACAAAAGATAAAAATCTTTGATAGCTCTTAAAATAAACCAATTTTATTTTGCTATACGACATATTGGTAACTGAAGAAGTACAAAGTTTTCCTATTTTACTTTGCTTATTCTGAAGTCTCACTTCATAGAAATCTATCTATCTATCTATCTCCCAAATCAATCACTTTCTGCCCTCCAGGGTGTAATTAAAATCTGAGGTTGGTAGGCATCCCATTGTTTTATCTTCTCAATAGGACTGAAGTCTCCAAAGTCTTCCATCATAGTTTCATAGCTCAAGTAGTAGTAGAGCATCAGCCTTCAGCATAAACGCTCAGGGACACTGTTCAGGCCTTGAATTCAAATTTCAGGACTAACACATATGAAAATAAAAAGTCAAGGAAGGGCAGATATAATGGGTAGCTTGTAATACACACCTGTAATATCAGCTACACAGGAGGTAGAGATAGCAGGACCACAGTTAGAATGACTGGGCTAAGTTAGCATTGATTTCAGCTGATCATAGAAGGAAACACATACATAGGTTCTAAAATAATAAAGTAAACATAAACAGGAAAGAACAAAGCAGGCCGTTTTTGCCTTATTGGAAGATAGAAAAATAATTTGTTTCAAACATTGTATTGTAAAATCAAGTACACTGAAGACAAATGAGAAAGAAGAAAGGGCCAAAGAAAAGAGGAAAAATGAGTAAAGATATTGTCAAAGAAGCCAAGAGACTATGATAAGAGGAACAGAGTCTTGGATTTAAGGAAGGAGAAAACAATCTGTTGTCATTTTGTAAAGAGTTGGAGAAATGGGATTTACCTTAATGATTGAGTGATACTGGAAGCTTTTGAATGCGGAAGGGGCAGAATCAGTCTGACTGTGTTAGAGAATAATAAAGGCAGAAGCAACAGTCATGGAATGCAAATAGGGCAGAGAAGGGAATCACCTTTTGTGCCTTCAATAAAGGTAGTGCTGACATTTCAAGGCGTATCAGATGAGCAGAGAACTGAATCTTCACAGATTTAGCAAACTGACCCTAAATGAACTTGTTATACTTACGTTTAAAGCTAAAACAATGCTTTTTCTTTTTTTTTGTCAAACTGCTTCTGAATTTTAGCATTGATTTCATTCTTACTTCAGAGAGGTGGACCCTTTTGACACTTTTTGCTCATGAGGGAACTTACTGAATTAACTTTAAGTTATTAATTCAGTTAACTGATGTAAAATAGCCCAATTACTCTCTGGATCCCAGTGAAGGGAGGTCCACCCCGAACTTCATCTTACCTAAGTGCCAGATACCATATAGCATTATGACTGACAGTAGCTACAAGGTAAAGATTTGGACCACAGCTTGATCCTGGCCTCCCTGCTAAAGAGGATAGAAGGCATTATTTTTTTAATTTCATCTAAGGAAGAGGGGAATATTGACAGAAAGCAGAAAGTTAGAAGCTTTCATTCTTAGCTCTATTTGTGAGCTTGTCATGAACCTGTAAGTGAGAAGAATGAAATCCTCTTAAGGTTCATTTATAAATGAATTTCTGAATGTTTTCATTATGTCTACATGACCCACAGCTTGGTTTAGGGAGATCTTTGAGATCAGTCTAAGCTGAAACTGAAAGACTGATATTTTATAAGACAGATGATCTAATTATTCATTTTTTCCTATAAGCTGAGCCTTCAGAAACATTTTAAAATAAAACTTGGTTAGTACAACTTTATTAATCATGTTTTACTTATGTGTAGTTACTGGTTTTGATGTGGGAAGATAGAGAGTTGAATGAGCAAATAATTACTTAGGGTAAATATAAATGATGGGAGAGTTCTTGTAAAATCTGTGTTGTAGATAAAACATTAGTGATTAGTTAAAATTTTGTGGTATTTTTCTAAGTCATAGTTTATCTTTCTCATTAATAGAGGAGAGAATGGAGACAGAAAAATTTTAGCAACTCATTTGAGATCATAGATACTAACCTCTTTCCTTTCCTACCTTAAATATTGGATTTTATTCAAGGAAGATTTTGAAACTCTATAGCTCCCAAGCTAGTAGTAATTCTTTCTTTGGACTCTAATACCACTTTAATATTTTCCTAATCATCTCAGAATTGTCCATGATCAGGATAGATTACAAAGTTATCACTGTGAAGATTAGATCTTGCTTGATTTCATTCATGTTAGTTCCATTACTTTTTCTCAACATGTTGTCTCTGAAACATCTCATGTAGATGTAAAAGCTCTTCCAATTTTTTCATAATTTAGCTAGTTTTTACACTTCATATAAAATATAATTCTGCTACAAATACTGAAAAGTGGATTTCTTTTAAGGTTTAAGGACTTGAATATCATTGTTGGCTTATCTTGTCCACCTGGGCAGGTATCTTCAAATGATGCAATGGTTCAATAAATTCTAATTATTTCTAGCACTTACTAAGGGAATAGAAATTATTCAATATTTTTTCTTTATAAAGATTATAAATGAGTAAATATTTTGTATGTGTTTGTGTGTGTATACTGGTCCTAGAGCTTGAACTCAGAACCCGGGAATTTTGTACTTGAGCTTTTGTACTCCATGGTAGCATTTTACCAGAATCGCTAGAATTGCTGCCCAGAATGGCTTCAAACCATGATCCTCAGCTCTTAGCCTCAGAATAGCTAGGATTATAGTGTGACACTATTACTCATCTCTGGGTAGCAATTTTCCAGACATAAAATAGTTAAAAAATGTATGTCAAAAAACTCTATATAAGATTCCCTTCTTGAATACTTGTTTGTTAAATACTTCATTTGAAATATAATATAAAAATCAATGTTAATAAATTCTTTAATAAAAATTAAAAACTTTATATATGTCAAAAATCTAGCTCTCTAATATTTTCCTAGTCTATTATAACTAAGAGTCTATAAAATTCTTATTCTCTCAAGAGATGACATGCAATTGACATAGAAACAATTCCATGATTGAAAGAGAAACCTTTGGGCATTCTTCTAGAATTGGTGAAAAGTTTGATAAGTCAGAAACAAGAACAAAGGTGGATTTTTTTTTTCATTTGGGATCACTTGAACAAGACAGAAAGAAAAGTTAAAAGGAAACAAAATGAGAAATGGAAACACTGATTACATTCTAGTGTCTGCAAGTATAATGTTTGAAGAAATTACTATCTTCAAACAGGTAGTTTAGGCATAAATCGCATAGTAATATTGGTACAGAGAAATCAGTATCTGATCATTCACCATCCTTAGTTGTCTCAAGAAAGCTTCTGTCACCTAGAAAATGCTCTCTTGGTCATTATTGTTAAAGATTACCATTTCAATACATAGTTTGCTTGTTACTGCTCCCAGTTCATGTAATTTATAAATATGGAAATTGATTGACATAAACAGAGACCTAGTCCTTTATCTTAGTCTTTGAGAACTGTATCCTTAATCAAACAAATTGAGGATATTTTGTATTCACTCATGTCATTGCAAGTTTAATCTCTATTAATGGCAGCATCCTTGGTTCGGGAAGTGATCATAGCTTGATTCTACAGGCTGAGAGTAAACTACTATACTCAGTTTGAAGCAGGAGGTGGCTTTTTTGTTCTTTGGCTTGTCCTGGGCTTGGGCTTAGGGTCTGGGCACAGTCCTTGGGTTTTCTGAAGGCTAGAGCTCTATCACTTGAACCACTTCTGGCTTTTTTTTTTGTATGTATGTGGTACCGAAATATCAAACCCAGGTCTTTGTGCATGCAGGCAAGCACTCTACCACTAGGCCAAACTCCCAGCCCAGCAGGAGTTCTTAATAATCTCTAAATCATAAAAGAATAAGGAATGGACCCGGTAATTGTTTGCTTCATAACAAAGCTAGTCTAATATCCTATTTTGTTATTTTTTTTTCAAAGGATTAGAAGCTACAGTTTTCCTTAAAATATCCTCACTATAGCCAAATTCAATCCAGGTTAATGGATATTTGTCACTCACTGAGAAGACAGTATAAGGTGGGAAGTGATAGTGTTGATGATCTATACCTCTTCCTCCAATCATCCAAAATCATAAATAGCATTTGGGGACATTAGTTGTATCAATGAGGATTTGTTTGGATTACCACGCTGAAGAGGAATGTGAACACCAAAGAGATCATTGCTCTTTCCTTTTTCTCATCATCTTCCAGGCTTTACACGTTCATTACCCACAAAAATCAGAAATATCAGTTTATCAGTTATACATTATTGTTGATTTGGTCTCATTAGTTAAATAAAATAAAACTAAAATAAGAAGTGTTTATGGAATTTTAGAATCTTTTTTTATGGGCAGTTTTGTGTCAGGCTAGAGTTAATATGGAATTGAAAGTTTCCATGTATATATCATAGATATGAATGAAGAAAAATTGTTTAAATTGTTCACCAACAGTACTGTATACTTGTGCCTAAAAGATATCCCACACATATTTGCTGAATAAATGCATTGGAATTGACCATCTATGAATGAGACTAAGCTACAAGAATAACTGCATATATCAAAACTATCTATGATGAAAACAAAATCCTATACAAATAAAGATAATGGTTTTAAATATCAGCTGTCTCTTCCACGGACATGGTATATGACCGAGTTTCTCGGAACTTTTCTTTAAAGGATGATGACTATGTAGAATCATAGGTGTGTCTGAAAGTTCCATTGTGTCTACTGTTTCTGTATCAAAGATATCAAGGAATTTGCTGAATTCAATTTTTAAGAAATACCTCATTTCTAATTTGAGGAATGGAGGGAAAACTAACAAAGGGGGTTCCCTGTTTTCTACTAGTAACATTGAATTTCAATATGTATCTACTACTGATTTGAGCTAGTTGTGCTTTGTGCTTTTTTTTTTTATCCTCATCCTGGTTAAAGAAAAAATGAGCAATAAAAGTCTACTAAAAGCTCTATATTTTCATCTATAACTCAAACCAAACGTGACCCTTCAAATTATTCCATCATAATTTGAAATATATGTATGGTGTGAGATTCAGTATGTCACTTCATACATTGGTTTCCAGTTTCCAGGTCATATTCTTCAAAAAATAACATGGAATAAGTACATTGAATTGCAGCATCATTCTGTTTTCTTTACTGCTCCTTTGGTGGACTTTGGGTCTGTGACATCAAACACAGGATATGTTTTTTATTCAATTGCTTCTAGGTATAATGAAACACAGTTCATGAAATCTTATCATTTGATACCCATTTTCACGCCTTTGGAAGCCTTTGTAGAATACTATTGTTTGTATTTGAAAGTAGAAAATCAGATTTTATGTTTTCTTCCTCCTGATTTACTATAGAAAGAGTTCCTTATGTGATTATTTCAAAATAGGGAATATGAGCATGAATCAAGCAGTATTTTATGAAGAGCACAACTTAGCACAGGGGAAACAAGAAATAGAATACCATATACTAATTAAGTCCTTGAAATCCTCAGGTCAAGTTACCATGGTTATCTCATCTAAGTATATACTGGTACACATTTTCTCACTCTAAAATTCACACATTTTATTCAAGAACTTTCTAATTTGAGTGGTGGAATGCCATCATCTTTTACTGTATTACAGAGAAAATAAGGTAGTGTGGAATAGACATATATTCATAATTCTATTTCTACCCTGTCTGGAAATTCATGTCAAACTTAATAACATCTATCACCAAACATGCTCATTTCTTATCTCTATGACTTAGGTCATGTCTTTGAAAGGAGTAAATTTTGGTGGTGACATTCTTCCTAAGGAATATTTCTATGACACTCCTTCATTTATCCCTTACAATAGCCACTTCTAAGTTTGCTACATTTTTCAATCTGTCTGAGTTTTTATCCAAGAAAAAAAAATCCCTTAATGTCCTAAAAGTCTTTGGTAGTTCTTATTATAATGGAATTTTAGACATAGAACAAATATTACCTTTTATTACTGATCTTATTTTCATGACAAGAAAAGTTGAAATTCAGATAGAACCTTTCTTTTTAATTCAGTGAGTCTTTGAACTCACCTTTGGATAGCAGAGTTCCTTTTCCACATATGTAAGCTTTCCTATATTCTCTTAGGAAATAGTCTCAATCTGTACATGTACAGATAATTCTATTATGATTTTTCAAAAGTGTACCTCAGTCATATACAGTGTTCTGAAATACTTTAAGCCAACATTATCACCAGCCTTCTGATAACTAAAGAAAATGTTTAAAACCTGAGGGAGATTGGGGGAAGGTGGTGGCGGTTCAGTGTAAGTCTTTCTGAGCTCTCGCCAAGATACCAGTTCTAGCATTGTAGGGGAAAGTTCATACCCAAAGATCAGTCATAAGTAAGCTTTAGCACCACAGAGATCTCAGTCTGAGAGGAAAAAGGCAGGAAACCAGTGCAATAAGACAGCGTGGAATGGTGCCAGCCCCTCGGAGACATTGAGACAAAGCCTCCCTCCGGCACCTGAACAGACAATGCTTCTCAGCGCTGTGGCTCCAGACAGAGTCAGACAGAGCCTGCACAAGCCCAGAGCCATCACCCAGTCATGGTGTGGACCCTCCAGCTTCATGGAACCATAAACCCAAGCAATTTGTGAGTACCTACATGGAAGTTTCCACTTCTACTTGCAGAATGGCATTGAGAAGGAATCCCTCTCCCACCTAGGCGACAGCAGCACCATCTTGCCTGATGGCAAAGACCCTGCCAAACCAACAGGAGCCTGAGAATTGGTGCTGTCAGTGTGAGCATTCAAAAAGGCAAAGGTTTTCCCAGAGGCAGCTTAGTTAGATGTCTGCCCCCAATGCTAGCAGAAGTTGCTCCTCCTGGGCGGGGCCGCACTCCTGGTAAACAAAGTCATTCACTCCACCGTTTTTTTTTCCCTGCCCAATCAAGCAAACTGATCAAAAAAACCCCGCAAAGCAATATTACAAGAGAAAAAGAGTTTTTAAAGTGTTTGGATCCCAAATTTAGTGGAGATAAAAGTTTCCTATCCAGTACTCCCCCCCAAAAAAAACTGAAGAACACCCCCTTTTTTCATCCTTTTTTCATTTCTATTTTTGTGTGTTCTTATTTTTTTCATGCCATTTTACCTCCACCTTTTTTTTTCTAATGTTATGATTCTTTCCATTTTCCCCCACTTTATTTCTATCATTGTGGTCGTTTCTAGAAACATAGTGACACAGTGGGTACAGACTCGATACAAAAGATATTTTTATTGATACAGTCACCTGCTTTTTAATCTCTTGATGCTTACCCCTAGTATTTCTTGTCTAAGAACTCACAATTGTGTGGGATCTCTCTCCACCTTTTTTTCTTGTTTTTCTTTTTCTTTTTTTGTATATTTTTAGTCTTTTTAAATTTTTATCACTGAACCATCCCATGTATACATTCCTCTTTTCTTCACATATTCTTCATATTATTCTTCCTATTTTCAAAAGTTTTAGCTTATTTCTTCTAAATTCTGTATTCAACTATTTTACCTTTCTATCACATTAGGTCAGTTAGCCTTACGCTATCCCTTTTCTTCATTACTATATTAATCTTACACTTTTACATTACTCTTTTCGTACCTCCCCTCTTGTCTTTCATACTATTTGTCTACCTCTGGTCCTCTGTTCATCCTTCAACTTTTAAAATGCATTGATCTACACTTGATGGTTGTTGAGTAATACTGTATATCTAGGTGTTCAATAACATTGTAGGTCCATAGGGACTTAAATACAATAGAAATTGGATTGAGGATTTTTTTTTTGGTCATAAAATGAAGACTAGTGGTGATATTAGATTTGTCTATAAGTACACAGAAATAGAGAGAAAGTGATAATACCAATCTAAATTTGTGAACATCTATTGTCTAGACAGCTAAAGAGCTCTAGGTTGTTTATATATTAAAAGTTGTAATCTTGTGCAGTATTAATCTTGCTCCCATTTTCAAATGGGCAAAACAAGAAACTCAAGAAAAATGGTAAATCAAGGAATAGCATCTCTCACCCAATATAAACAGGCACTGGAGCAGTCAATGGCAATACTAGAGGAGAGTCCTCTAAATGCTATACAAATGCAATTGATAAACATGATTAAGGAAAAGTTTGAAAACATACAGAAAGAGATACGTAAGGAAGCCATATCTAAATGAGATAAAATCATAAAGAAGTTGATACGTGAATATGAGGAAGCCATAAAGGAGGCCATAGTAAAGGATTTACAAATAAAAGTGGATGAATTCATAGAATCCACAATAATAAAACTGACCAAATTCCAACAAATGCCAAATGAGAATAAAGCTGCTGAGCTAACCACTCAAATGGAAATCAAGGAGTTAAAGAAAACCATACATGATCTAAAACAAGAGATGCAAGACATCAAAAATGAGAAATTGGAAGGGAGGGAGAGGAAGAACAAACTAGAAACTATTGATAACAGGTTAGACAATGCAGAAGAAAGAATCTCCAGGGATGAAGATAGCCTACTTCTTATAGAGAAAGAACAGAAAATGAGTCAAACCAAATCTAGCAAATATGAGAGAATGCTTTAGGAGGTCCAAGATACAATTAAGAAACCTAATTTAAAGCTAATTGGTATTGAAGAAGTCCTGGAGAAAGAGGTCAATGATATTAGAAATATACTTCAGGGAATCATCTCAGAGAACTTCCCAAATATCCAGAAGGGCAGGCCCATCCAGATACAAGAGGCTTTTAGAAACCTAAACAGACCTGACCAGAAAAGGACATCCCACCACCACATTATAATCCATACAGTATCAATGGAGACCAAAGAAAGGATGCTAAAAGTAGCCAGGGAAAAGAGCACAATCACCTACAAAGGAAAACCAATCAGAATAAATACAGATTTCTCAGCAGAGACCATGCAAGCAAGAAGAGATTGGAAGGATGTATGTCATGCCCTTAAGACAAATGACTACCAACCAAGAACACTCATGCATGACTGAGGGAATAATGAAAAACTTCCATTCCAATGAAAAGTTGCAACATTATGTAGCAACCAGACCACCATTGCTGAAAATTCTCAAAGGTGTTCTACACAACGAAAACAAACGCAAACATGATAGCGACAAAGAAATGGCACCTAAAAATCATACCAGCTAAGTACCATAACAACTGTCAAGCCACAGACCCTAATGAAAGTTTTTAAAAATGGCAGGAACTAGTAAATATTTTTCAATCCTAACTCAATATTAATGGACTTAACTCTCCAATTAAATGTCATAGACTGTCTAGTTGGATCAAAAAGCAAGATCCATCATTCTGCTATCTTTAAGAGACACATCTTGCCCCCCCCAAACAAACATTTTTTTTTGAAAGTGAGAGCTTGGAATAAAGATTATCAAGCTAATGACCCCCATAAACAGGTTGGAGTTGCAATCCTCTATCAGATAAAATAGCCTTCCAAGCAAAATTAATGAGAATAGTCAAAGAAGTTTAATTCATACTTTTAAAAGGATCTCTCCTCCAGGAGAACATAACCATACTAAATATCTACACACTTAATCCAGGAGCACCCAAACTTCATCAAGCAAATTTTACTTTCACTAAAACCACACATAGATTGAAACACAGTGATTATTGGTGACTTTAACACACCACTCTCACCTGTGAACAGATCAACCAGGCAATAACTCAACAGAGAAACATCAGAATTGAACAACTGTATAGAACAACCAGATCTAACAGACATCTGCAGATTATTTCATCCAGCAACGTCA
The DNA here is from genome assembly GCF_031878675.1 of Megascapheus bottae. Classification (NCBI taxonomy): domain Eukaryota; kingdom Metazoa; phylum Chordata; class Mammalia; order Rodentia; family Geomyidae; genus Megascapheus; species Megascapheus bottae. The sequence goes on from NC_143515.1 coordinate 48,851,457, forward strand.
CAATATATGTTTTATTTTTCAGCAACACATGGAACATTTTCCAAAATAGATCACATTTTAGGGCATAAAACAAACCTGTGCAGATTCAGAAACACTGAAATTATTCCCTGCATTCTCTCAGACCACAAAGGCATGAAACTGGAACTGAACACCAATCTCCACCAATGAAAATCCTGTAACTCATGCAGATTGAACAACACATTGTTGAGTCACCAATGGGTCATGGAAGAGATCAGAACAGAAATTCAACAGTTTATGAAATTTAATGAAAACAAGCACACAAAATACCAGCTCCTTTGGGACACAGCAAAGGCAGTATTCAAAGGAAAATTTATAGCTCTGAGTGCTTACATTAACAAATTGAAAAAATCGCAAACCAACAATTTAATGTTGCACCTTAAGCTCTTGGAAAAGAGCAACAAATCCACCCTAATCCCAGTAGAATGAAGGAAATTATTAAAATAAAAGCACAATTAAATGAATTGGAGTCCAAAAAACTATGGAAAGAATCAATAACAAGGAGTTGTTTCTTTGAAAAAATTAACAAAATTGACAATGGCCTCACATCTAAAATACATCAACAGCTCAACAAATAGAATCACTCCAAAACCAATCTTCAAAGAAACAACCATCCCATTAAAAGATGGCCCAAAGACTTAAAGAGAGTCTTCTCTGAAGAAGAAACAAAAATGGCCTACAGACACATGAAGAAATGCTCAACATCTTTGGACATAAAAGAAATGCAAATCAAAACAACTCCAAGATTCCACCTCACTCCAGTTAGAATGGCCAGCATCAAGAAATCTAATAACAGATGTTGGCAGGGATGTGGCCAGGAGGGATCACTACTACCCAGTTGGTGGGAGTGCAAACTCGTTCAACCACTATGGGAAGCAGTATGGCAGTTCCTCAAAAGGCTAAACATAGAGCTCCCCTATGATCCAGAAATTCCACTAGTAGGCATTTACCCAATTGTCCAGAAACAAGGACATACTAAATCCACCAGCACAACAATGTTCATTGCAGCATTATTCACCATAGCAAAGATATGGAACCAACCTAGATGTCCCTCAGTTGATGAGTGGATCAACAAGATGTGGTATTTGTACACAATGGAATTCTATGCAGCCGTCAGAAAGAATGACATCTCCCCATTTGTAAGGAAATGGAAAGACTTAGAAAAAATCATATTAAGTGAAGTAAGCCAGACTCAAAGGAACATAGGCTCATTGGTTTCCCTCATTTGTCATAATCAGTAAAACCTTGGGCTCTCCTAGCAGAGATTTACAATAGAGCAAAACCTAGATACATAAGGCCATATAGGATGACACTAAATGAAAGGACCTCCAGGATATAGAAACAAAACCCATGTAACGAGTCATTGTTGTCATTATTGTACTATGTTATCACTTATCTCTTTTGCTATCCCTTGGTTATCTCATACTGTTACAGTATTTCACCTTGTTTTCTGATATATTGTATATATGTGTATTTGGTTATTTGAAATTGTATAGGGAAGGGGGAAAACAAGATGTGGGGTGAGGGTGGGGGGAGGGAAATGGGGATCAAGGCATGAGAAAAGGTGTCGATGTATGTGAAGTAATGGACCTTCTATCTGGTTAATATAATGCAACCCTTTTGTTAATTACAATAAAAATACATAAATATATGGAAAAAGAAAATGTTTAAAATCCAAACATTTAAAAATTTGAAGTATAACCTTTGTGTTTCCTTATGAAAACTTTAATAAAAAGTTCAATGAAGTACTTGAGCTCTTATGCCAAAAATAAAAGAAGAACCATGTGTACTTTGAACACAATCTCCATAAATGAGGTTAATATATATTCTCTCCTTAGCTGTGAACTATCATTCCCAAACATCCTACTACACTTTTACACACAAAATTGTAGTAACCTATTTTTCTTCTATTTCTCAATACTCAATTTGTCTTTAAAATATCTTAAGTATAGATAGTGCTAATATGACAAAATGTTCTAAATTTTTAAGTGAAGGATTATGGTCTCATCTTTTTAGTTTTGAACAAGTGTCAAAAGACAGCTACAAATAATTAGTGGTTGAGCATTAGAGAGCAAATCCTTCCACTGCATGATTTCTATTTCTATTTCTTTTTATTTATTTACTTGCCCTCATTAGTTTGATAAACATTCAAAATTCATTTATTATTACTAAATAATTGGATAAATCTTTGAACAAAATGAGGAAATAAGGAAGGAAGCCCAATAATCTAAAGATGTATAGAAAGCAGAATTTGGAAATCTGTGTATCTCTTTATAAGACACATACACACATGCTTATACATGATTTCAGAGGCACTTATCTAACCCTAAAATGAAGGATATTTTTTTCCTCAGACATCTTGAATTATGATGACATTATTGAATAGATGAAAATATGCCAGGCAGTTTGTTGTAATTTCGGAACCTCTTCAAGATAGCATCAAAGTTTCATAAAAATCCTTCTGCCATTTTATATGCCATTATTCTTAAAGAATTTTCTCTCTATATATATTTCTAAGGTAATGACAGAGCTGTCAAGTTTTATAGACATTTGTGCATTATTTCAAACATGTCAATTTATGATTTTTCATAAAAAGTTTTATATTGTATTTTGTAATGATATCCAATTATTGTGTTGAATTCATCACCAATAAATTTTCCTAGCTCTATTTTTATCATATAGTAATTGACTGTCAATTTGTGAACACAGTTTTTGGAAAAAGGTGTTGCTTGTTCTACTTCAATCTCTCTTAGAATAGTTTTTTTTTCTTTTCAGAAATAATTGCCAATAGTTTCTCTTTATAATTTTGCTTCAAATGGAATAGAAAGCTGGCTTGGCTGAATGCTTTCTCATTTTGTCAATTCTCAGATTTTGTTACTTATATCAATATTCTCAATGTAGATTCCACTTCAGTATCACACATTATTAAAATGAATATGAGTGATTACATATACTGGACCCTCATCTGTAACTCCAAATCCAGCCAGTGACATAACTCTTTTTTTTCAGTCCTATAATACAAGCATTAGTCAGAAAGATCATGTGATGCAAGGAAATATATTAAGACATATAGAAAATGCATTGTTACTTCCATCTCCTGCATGCATGTTTTTCTATAAATCAATATATTTTTACACATGATGTGCACCAATTATTTTGTTCAGACACAGTTTTCTGAGTTTTACCTGAGAAAAACGATAGTGAAGATACCTAAGGCATACTACATTATGTGAAAGATCCCAATGTTCATTCAAGTAAAAATTCTGTACTCATTACATGAATTTATGTTTCACAAATCAGAGTGTCACAGACAGAGTGATAGCACATGTTCTTACTAATTTGTAGAAACCAGTAAATCAACCTCATTGGAACACACTGGAAGTGCAGAGAAGTATATAAAAAGAAGTTAAATAAAGAACACTAAAAAGAATGATCATTTCTCTGTCTTTCACAGAAATGTACAATTGCAGGTTATACATTTTAATATATTTTAAATACTTTTAGTTGTACAAAGCAGTTGCCTTTCAACAAAGTGTTTTATGAATACAGTGCATTTTGATAAATCTCATTCCTTTCATGATTCTCTCTTAAACCTTTCCACCTCACACCTTCCATTATTTTTTTTAATTTTGTAGAATATGCATTTTATACTGCATTTTTCCCCTTTCTCTCTTTATTCACCTACTCTCCCCAACTTCCCTTGACTTAACTCCCTTTCAAATACTCATTTCTTGGTATTTATTTAGTTGGACATTGAGTTAGCCTTTCTAAGAAATTATACTGTGAGTTTTCCTCTGAATTTACTATATTTCAGTTAATATATTTCTGTATGCTTGTATACACTCTAAAGTGCTTATTTAGATATACTTAGTAAAATATGCATCATTTGTCTTTTGAGGCCTGACTTACTTTACCCACTATTTTCCCCAGGTCTTTCCATTTCTTTGCAAATGATACCATGTCATTCTTTGTAGTGGATGGATGAGTATAATTCCTTCATGCATATATATATATAATTATATTATATATGCTACATTTTATTGATCCATTTGCCCATTGAGGGGTATACATTTACAGTGTATTTCAAAAACAACTACAAGACTACAAAACTATTAACACATAAAAAATGATTAAGGACTGAAGACATGACAATGTTTATTATTCCAATCTTTTATTTCCCAGGGCACACATTTCAAATTCCCACAATCTATACCATAAGAATATATCAACAAAATATTTAAATTGTGAATAATCAGTCAATAAATAAGTTTTACAAAGTATAAGAAATCTGTTTAATAAATAATGGTTTACCCTTACCACAGCTGTGTTTGAAATGCTGAGACTCAGAGTTCTTATACTTTGTAAAATTTATTTGCCTGAAAATGAAAGCAAACTGTTTCTATTTTCCTGTCAGAAGAATTGTGTAGTGGTACTCATATTCTCTAGTCTGTGGGTTGGTGTACACATATCTACATTGCTGTGCATGTATGTTTGTGTGTATGTGTGAAAATTTCCCAAAATATTTCTAAATTGATCCCATGGGACCTCTATGAAATTGTCCCTAATATGCAAGTAAGTCTGCCTATTCGAATGTAAATTGTGAGAAGACTAATGAAAACTCTTTTGTTTAATAGGCATGCAAATATCTTGCTATCTGCCGGGGTTCAAAAGTTTGTGCAAAGAAATGGGAAACGAAATGTCAGATAAGTATTTTCTCTGAAGATTTGAATTGGATTGTTTATCATCCACCTATGCTGATCTTTTGTTCACATGTGATATGACAGACTAGCAGGTGTTACTAAGGATAGAGAAACCATTAGTTTTGTTATTACTAACATTTATAAGCTTTTTAGAAACAAATACTGACAAGCAGAACTCTAACAGGAGACTAGCTGTTCATTTCTTTGAAGTGTCTCAAGTATATATTACGTACATCTTATTGTATGTGCTAACAAATGCAATAAAATTGCATTGCTGGAGACAAAGCTGAGATGTCTTTCCAAAGATCAATAATAATTAAGACAAATTATCTCAATTTCAAGAGATTATATATGTTCAGGAACATGAACAAAAACATTAATATTTATGATTAAAATAGGAAGCCAATTTCATTTTATTTCATTCAATATATGAAGAAATATACTTAGAGTAGTTAGAATGTTAACAGGGGTGAATTTTCTGTTTGGGGAAATAGAATGAGAATTGATAAAGGAGACACTGCTTTCATACCAAGGATTAGTCACGGTCAGTTTAGTGAATTGAGTTATAAACGGACAACAAAATCATTGAGAAGTAGCCACTTATAGCCACTTTCTCCCAGAGGAGAAAGAGAGCAAACATTTATATACATAATCGCAATCATCAAATCTCTATTATTGACAGAATATTTCCATGGGCTAAAGGCACAACTACAAAAAAGTATAATTACTTGGGTATGGCTTTGCATTAAATAGACTATATAAATAATTATATTGAATATGTCTTTTATGACAGACAAAGAGGATCTGGTAATTTGCTTCTTGGATGATGCAGCAGCATATAACAAGAATATGACAACATGAATATTCTCTAAATTTCATTTCTGCATTTTCCATAATCTACAGGAGGACTTCCATAATTGGATGCATAGAGTTAATCTTGCCAGTTATTGGCCAGTTTTCTTTAGGCAAAAACTTGTGCAGCATATTTCCTACAATAATGAGCAGTTTTTGATGCAGCATAAAGCTCAATGAAAGTGGTGGAAGTCTAATTGCTAAAATTAAGGCATTTTAGTGACCTGTGGCATTCTTCAGGGTAAACGATTATTATCCCAGGAACAAACTTATTACAATTTTACAAAAATGAAAATAAAATTCCAATTCCAATTCCCATGGCAACTCACGTAGTGTAGAGAATTACCTGTAACTGAGCCACCAAACTTTTTATTCTAAGTCACACAAAATTTTGGTTTCTTTGTTTCTTGACTTTTGAAAAAAACCTCTATATATTTCACTCACATATCCCTTCATATTAGTACATTTTACTTTATGAAAGAAAAACCTGATTATATATGTCTAAACCCTTGTGGGCAGTAGGATAAAATAAATTAACAGTACAACATTTATATTATCTCTCAAGGGATTTCAGCATCTTTTATTGAGTTTGCCTTTTAGGATGATATTGATTAAAATTAGTATCTAATATAATAATTCATACACAAATGAGCTTTATTCTCCTCTGCTCTTCCCAATCTTCCTACATACCCATGTTCTACTTGCTATTACACTATTTCCTAAAATGCACCACAGATAGAAATGTTGTATGGTTTCACCTTGTTATCTGATATATTTTATATGTGCTTAATTGGTTATTTGAAATTAGATAGGGAAGGGGGGAAAGCAAGATAAGTGGGGGGAGGGTGGGAGGGAAATGGGGACCATGTCAGAAGAAAGGGTATCAATGTTTGTGAAGTTATGCACCTTGTATCTGGTGAATATAATGTAACCCTTTTATTAATCACAATAAAAAATTTAAAAAAGAAAGAAATGTTGTACAGTATTTGAAACAAAAATCAGTTTCATGTTAAAATTATATAAGCAATGCTATGTAGTAAATGTTATCAAAACATCTGAAACACTAGAAAGCTCTAGTAATTTAAAATTTTTTCTGTGTGTATATCTTTGTGTAAAAACTGCTATTTTCCCATGAAACTTACTTATTGAACAAGCATCTGTTAGATAATTTTTCATGTGTCTTGTTGAAAATCCATCATATCCTGAGAGTTTGAGATTTGGAGTCTTGTAGTCTGAAGGTCTGTCTTCTGTCACTTACTCATTCAGTCATAGCTGACTGTGCTTGAACCCTAAGATTGTCATAACCATTGTAACTTCAATTTCTTTATCCATATGGTTACCATTGTTTAGACCCATACTTCTTCACAACACATTGTATTCCAAGTGCTAGATAAAAATGTCGATTGCTGTAAAACTTAAGGTAGATGTGTTTCCATGAGCCAGAGGTTAATTTTCCCATTTCTAGTTGACTCAATATTTTATTTAGACACATTATCTCACATTAACTATTCCTCTCTTACCTTCACTAAATTATAGATGTGGATGGGTAGACAGTTACTTTTACTCACTGCTAATAGTTTTACTTTCACAATACTTTTCAAATAAAAATTGAGTTAAGTATTTTATTCAGGAAATTTGATAATGAATGAAGACCTGAACATTTCTTTTTCTGTCCCAAAAAAAGGAATGAATACTTTCATGTAAATCTAAGACTCATAGAGTTACTAGAGAAGAGTGATAGTTAGGAGCTCATAAATAAATAATTTCAATTCCTTGGAACTTAACTTCAATTCCTTGGAATTTAACAAATATCACTAAGAGCTCATGAGATTGAGCAAAACATTGTCTTTGGTCTGAAGTAAATTGAGACTATCTTTGTGAATTTATCTTTCCTTCCTCCCTGCTTGTTATATACTGGAATTGTACTCATTAGTAAAACAGTAAGCATTAACACATATGCACATCCCCATAGGTTTTGATTTCTGTAAAAATCAGATAGTGAAATACGTGTTAACATGTAATTTTTCTCTTTGTGACAGTGTCTAGAAAAGTGCAGGAATGATACAGAAGCAGTAGGCACAAAAAAAGGCTCTAGCATGGCAAAATGTTATACTCTAAAAAGAAAATGAAGCAAACAAAAACAGCCTAATCAAGAAACATCCTAACGACTTAAAGAGACTTCCTAGCAGTTGAAATAGCCAATAGATACATGTAAAACTGTTCAACATCTCTGGCCATGAAAGGAAATACAATTCAAAATATCACTGAGATTCCATTGCACAGCAATTAGAATTGCCATTACCAAGAAAACAAACAGAAATAAATATCAGAGAGGAGTCAACCAAAGGGAATTTTAATACATTGTTGGTGGGGATGTAAGCTTGTTAAACCAGCACAATCATGTCCATTGCAGCTCTGGGCTTCATAACCAAGATATGGAATCAATCCAAATGCTGCTCTGTTGACAAATAGAATCAAGATAATGCGGCATATATACACAATGGAATTTTACTCATCCATTAGGAAGAATGGTATTGTACCATGAATAAGGCAATGGAAAGACTTGGAAAATATTACATTAGGGGTAGGAAGTCAAATTCAGAGAAGCAAAGATTGCATAGTTTCCCTCATTTTGGAAGCTAGAATTTGCCTATACATCCATAAATAAAAAATTTAAGTGGTATGAAAATTGTTACAAATTGCATTTGCTGAAATATTACAGATATTAGGAAGAACACAATAATGAACTTCTTAGATATACCAAGTCAAAGCCTCCAAAAATAAGCACCAAAAATGTGTACTTGCAAAAGGGGGGTGGGCAGGGTCAAGGAAAGAGGTGTTAGGGAGATAGAATGCAGCCAAGAATTCATTGCATATGCTACAAAATTTTAAAAAGGAAAGGAAGGTTTAGGCCTAAAGGGTGAGAAAGTTGAAAAGGGTGACATTGTTCAAGACACACTGTATTCAGATAGTACTTTGCTAAATAGCAATTCCTTTGTATAACTATTTAAAGTTAAGGAAATAACAATATCTAGCATATTTACAAGAACTAACTGGTGATAGTGAGCTATATGTTTTTTTCTTTTTTCTTTCACAAATATATCTATAATTCTATAGAAAAGTTTGCTTCTTTTTAGTCATAGAAAATATTACTTTCAATGTTCTATCACCACTGGCATTCTTTTTCCTAAGTGAATATCTGGATAGACTATCACAGTCATCATGAATTCGTTCATTGTTAGTAGAAACTATTAATGAATTAATGTCACATTAAACTTCTACATGCCACTTTGTACCTGGATTTAGTAAGAATATGTTGAACCTCTTTTGAAACACTGACATTAAAAACCTCTAATATAGATAGGACAAAGAAAGACTGTAAACCATTGCCTATGATCTCAACAGAAAATTTCGGAAGGTCATAGTAACCTTGGAGACAAAACAGTAAAAGAATGATAATGAAAGTGGAGGTCCTATTTTATGTGGTTATTTTTTAGGTTCTTGAGTAATGACACTAAAATTATGTTATTTCTGGAATAATAAATTATATCTCAGATGAAATGCTTCTAGTCATTCTAATTTGATAGGTGTTAGGTGTGTTTTAATAAAGAAGGTGAATTAAAGTAGAAGAAAACTGCTTAATCTTTCAAAACTAAAAATTATAAGAATAATACAAAGTACACTCAATGAGAAAATCAATAGGCTGAAAAAGAGGCACCCAATTGAAAAGATCAACTAAAAAAACAACATCAAAATTTTATAACAGTTACCAGAAAGAAAAGAAATCCATTGGAAGTCTACTCCAGGCCTAGGTAACTGACATTAATATTCTGTACATGTCAAAGAAGTGAATAGTTCTCTGGGTATTACATTGGATAACTTGTTTATAAAATATAATATCACTTTTATATTAGCAATTGCTTTGGAGATTGGCATCCTTCAAAAGTTCAGTGTTTAACCTGATTTACTAGAAAGATTGGATCTGTAGGCACCAGGAAATTAAATCATTTATTAATAAATTATTCACCTGTATTTATGAATTGAATGCTTTCTTTAGATGGGTTCTATTCTGCTTAGTTTATTAGAATTTGCTGCTAAAGAAGGGTCCTTGTCCTCAATATAGAGCATGAAGGCAAGATTCTCAATTTTGTCAACAGGAGACAGAAGGAATGAAAACAGAGTATAAGATCTTTTCTTTGGTGGGTCATGGGGCTTGAACTCAGCCTGGGCACTGTCCCTGAGTTCTTCAGCTCAAGGCTACCACCCTACCCTACCCTTGAGCCACAACACCATTTCCCGTTTTCTAGAAGTTATTTAGAAATGAGTCTCAGATACATTTGTGCCCATACTGGCTTTTAACCTTGATTCTCAAATCTCAGCCTCCTGAGTAGCTAGGATTACAAGCATGAGTCACCACACCTGACTATAATTTTTGAGTGAGACTTAAGAACCCTACAAGTCAATATACATATATATACCTCGAGTTACTTTGACTGAAAAGAACAAAATATATTATTTAACTTAACTCAAAATTGTAACACTGAGTAGATCTTTCTGAATATTAGACTTTGAAAATATTGAGTAAATTTTAAATGTGAAAGTAAAATAATTTCAAAAGTGACATTTCAAGTGAAAAGTTGAGATTATTTTGATGGATATATGCTGAAATCTTTACATATGAAATCTAAAAACTAAGTGCCAGTGACTGTATATAGAGGTTCCCTTCTTAAACACCTATTTGTTAAACATGTCATTTAAAATATGATGTAAAAATCAATGTTAATAAATTCTTTAATAAAAATTGTATAGAAATGGATTGTAGGTAACAAAGCGAGATACTGTAACAATATGAGATAACCAAGTGACAGCAGAAGAGATGAGAGATACCATAGTATATTAAGGACAACAATCATTCATTATACGGCTTATGTTTCTATATCCTAGAGATTCTTTCATTTAGCGTCCTACTATATGACCTTTTGTATCAAGGTTTTGCTCTATTGCAAATCTCTGATAGGAGAGCCCAAGGTTTCTACTGATTATGATAAATGAGGGAAACCTTGAGCCTAAGTTCCTTTGAGTCTGGCTTACTTCACTTAATATGATTTTTTATAAGTCTTTCCATTTCCTTACAAATGGGGAGATGTCATTCTTTCTGACGGCTGCATAGAATTCCATTGTGTACAAATGCCACATCTTGTTGATCCACTCATCAACTGAGGGACATCTAGGTTGGTTCCATATCTTTGCTATGGTAAACAGTGCTGCAATGAACATTGTTGTGCTGGTGGATTTAGTCTGTCCTTGTTTCTGGATGATTGGGTAAATGCCAAGTAGTGGAATTGCTGGGTCATATGAGAGCTCTATGTTTAGTCTTTTGAGGAACTGCCATACTGCTTCCCATAGTGGTTGAACGAGTTTGCATTCCCATCAACAGTGTAGTAGTGATCCCTCCTAGCCACATCCCCTCTAGCATCTGTTGTTATTAGTTTTCTTGATCCTGGCCATTCTAACTGGAGTGAGGTGGAATCTTAGAGTTGGTTTGATTGGCATTTCTTTTATGACCAGAGATGTTGAGCATTTCTTCATGTGTCTATAGGCCATTTTTGTTTCTTCTTCAGAGAAGACTCTCTTAAGTCTTTGGCCCACCTTTTAATGGGATGGTTGTTACTTTGGAGATTAGTTTTGGAGTGATTCAATTTTTTGAGCTGTTGATATATTTTAGATATGAGGCCTTTGTCTGTTGTATGGTTGGTGAAGATGTTCTCCCACTCTGTAGGCTTCCTAATTAATTTACTAGCTATGTCCTTTGCCATACAGAAGCTCTGCAGTTTAATGCAGTCCAACTTATCCAGCCTTTCTCTGATTTGTTGTAATTCTTGGTCCTTAATAAGAAAGTTTCGACCTGTCCCAAGGAGGCCTAGAGTATCTCCTATTCCTTCTTGTAAAGTTTTCAGTGTGTCGGCTTTTACCTCCAGGTCTTTGATCCATTTGGAGTTAATTCTAGTGCAGGTGACAAAGAAGGATCCAACTTTAGTTTTCTGCAGATGCTTGACCAGTACACCTTCTATCTGGCAAATATCATGTAACCCTTCTATTAATTACAATAAAAAATATGAAAAAAAGAAGTTCAAAATAAATTTTGGATTTTACATTAAAAAAAGAGAAATGGATTGTAGGTAGGAGCAGCATTGACTTGGGATTAATGAGACCCCAATTAGCAAATGATAACAAATGACGATCACTATGCTACTCTCTTATTTTCTGTGAACGTATGCAAATACATAGGTTTATAAGTAGAATATATGCTATATTTCCATGTTAAACATATAATATATATTAGAGTTTTTATACATATGTTTTGAAATCAAATCTAGAAATTAAGATACCACAAATTCCTTAAAAGTGCTACACAATTTAACTCTTTAGGCCAATTTAAAGTATGGAATCATACAGAATATGCATTGATAAATATATACTATATTCTCTTATATTTCCATATTCTAATGTCTCCCATTATTGGTCATTTGTAGCCAAATTAATCCACTACCCTTCATGATTAAGGAAAACTACTTTTCTGAATTACCCAGATAATTTCCCTTGAAATAATCTTTCTTTCTTTCTTTTTTTTTTTTGCCAGTCCTGGGCTTGAGCTCAGGGCCTGAGTACTGTTCTTGGACTTCCTCAAGGCTAGAGCTCTACCACTTGAGCCTCAGCACCACTTCCTGCTTTTTTTTTCTATGTATGTGGTACCAAGGAATCGAACCTGGGTCTTCATGCATGCTAGGCAAGCACTTTAACCCCTAGGCCAAACTCCTGGCCCACCTTTCTTTCTTTCTTTCTTTCTTTCTTTCTTTCTTTCTTTCTTTCTTTCTTTCTTTTTTTCTTTCTTTCTTTCTTCCTTTCTTTCTTTCTTCCTTTCTTTCTTTCTTTCCCTTCCTTGCTCCCTCCCTCCTCCTCCCCCCTCTCCATCTTCTTTCTTCCTACCCATTTTCCTTTGTTTCTACCTCTTTTGCTTTTTGCCGTGCTGGAGACCAGTCTCAGGTATCAATGAAATACATCCTGACTCTAGAAAGCTTTCATGAGTGCCATGAAATATAAACATTATCTTTTTGCTGTGCTAAGGAGGAATAGTGACATTTTGCAAAGAGAAAAATGTATCTGCTGGAGAAATCTGGTTAGTAAGCTTAACAAGACAATTTATTTTTCTGGAAATAGTTTTAAATCAAATGTGCCAGATATAGTCCATGTCTTACAGTATGACATATGAAAGGATCACAAGAATATAATCTTAGGGCTATGCTAGGCTTGGATAATTTTCCATTACCATCTATGTCATGTAAAAGGACATATTTCACACCCATGCTGTTCAGTAGACATTTTCCATAAAAGGGAATATATTAAAGGGAATAGGGAATATTGGTAAAAAGAACAGCTTTGGGGGATATTTTGAAATAGTATTATTATGTAAACATAAATGCCTGCCATATACATGTATATATACTAGACATTCAGGAATTAATTATCTGAAGACTGGTCCTTGAGAACTTTGGCTGCAAATATGGCATCAAGAGTACGATGAGAGATATAAATTTGGTTCTTACATGCATACATACATACATACAATTGGACGTATACATATAAACATGTACACACAATTGTGTCCTACTTGGTTTGGAGCTCCAACTCAGCTATACTATTACATAAGGAATTAACTCAATAAATTTAGTGTAAACCTGTGATTTAAAGAACACTGTAAATTGAAATGGATTTTAAGAGGAAGCAGTAGCAAATACTATAGAAACAGAAAAACACCAAAAATTTACCTTAGTAATACATCAAAAAGGAAAATGATTATAAAAATAATATTCTTTTTCTTTTTTTTCTTTTTTATTGTAATTAACAAAAGGGTTGCAGTTATATTTGCCAGATAGTAGGTGCATTACTTCTCACACATTGATACCCCTTCTCATGTTTTTGTCCCCATTTCCCTCTCCCACCCCCTGTCCATCATCTTGCTTTCCCCACTTCCCTTTCCTTTTTCAAATAAGTAAATAAACATATATACAATATACCAGGTAGCCAAATCAGATACAGTATCAATATGAGATTAGTCAAAGGTACAAATCACATTCTATCCTACTCTGCATACTGTGCTGTTATTGAAGCAGGACATATGGAAACATGTATAATAGGATACCACATTCACATTTTGTTCATATGTATGCAGATATTTTTACCTAAATATCTATATTTAAATATTACAGTACATAAATAATTGTTGGTTTATATGGGAAAAGGAGTGAGATTATGACATTGAGGTTTAGATTAGAAGTAGTTATTATATGATATATCAGGTTTTAGAAACATTGTTTTCCAATAAATATACCATATATACAAGCATGTACATATGTTAGAAAGGAAGAATTTCACCTTATATTACAGACAGAATATCAGAAAGGACGAAAGATTCTAAAATACTCCACAATGCGGGAGCTTCAAAATAGAATCAGAGTATAAAGTCATACATGAAAATATCAGGCTAATTTCTCAGTCAGTTTCCCTTCTGTTACCCCCTTTTGTGTCGATTACCTCCCAAGCTTTGTTTTGGAAAGATTGTCCTTTGTTTCCATCCATATAGCTGATGAGAAATAAAATTCTCTTTTTAAAAAATGTCAAGCAAACAACAATTTTTCTTAAGAACGCCAACCTCGTTTTCATACACTGCTTCCTGGCTCTATTCTATTCAGTGGTATGGGATTACAGGATATAATCCCAGCTCATCAGGAAAAGTCTAGAAACTCCCTTTTAAGCCACCAACTCAGCTGGCTCCTATGGAAAGGTGAAGTAATTAATGACTCTATAATAAAACGGTATCAATACCTGATGAATCTAACTACAATACCTGTTTACATCACTCCAAAAATAAAATAAAATAAAAAATACTATGGACAAACACATTTGGCAATGGATAAAAGTATCTATTTATCCTAAAACTGTAACAAGTAAGTCAAAGTTTTTAATAATGCATTTTGAAAATAAAATAAACTACAGTTTTCTACCAATAAAAGTACCATAAGCATAGTCACAAATGGTGAAGGTCTGGATTCAGCCAGAGCCCAGTTCCTGCATTTGTCCTATTCCTCAATCTGAAGGAAAATTATTCATCTAGTCAAATATTCACATTTCTTATCTAAACAAAGAATCATAACCATATTTGAATTCAAAGGGACATTTAAGGGTTAATTTAGATCAGGCACATATTGGTACTTTAATTAGGTCACATGTGCATATCACTTTTCATTTCCTTTAAACCATGCTTCATATTTATTTTAAACTATTCAGTTTATTTAAAGCATATCGTATTATTAAAGGAGCTACTGTATGTGAGTCTCCTGTGTTAACTGATTGAGTCTTCAAAAACAGCCTGAAAGAAGTTGGCGAGGATTTGTACCATTTATAGGGAAGGCATCAAAGGCATTGAGAAACTAGTCATTCATGGAGCTTGGGTTTTATTCCTGACAACAGTGAATGAATGGAGTCACTACAATGTACTATTTCTCATGTGCCTATTCATTCTACCCTTAAACAGCATCCGTCATATGTGAAGACTTTTTGCTAAGCAGTTTTGTTGAAATTACATTTTCTATCAAGTTTCTGCATTCACTAGGGCAATATGCCCCGGGATTGAAAGCAGTACACTATTTCCTCAATTTTCTAATTTACTCTATTTTCAGATTTATCTTAATAAACCAGGGCACAATCTTCTCTGCCAATGAGATCTTGCTGGGATCTTTTCTATTTATAGATGCACAGCTTACCAAAATTCACCTTGTTTTTCTCTTTCTCTCACACTTTTGGGACTGTAATTACCTTTCCTGCCTCTTTCTTTCCAGATAACTTATGAACATTCAGGTAAAGGTCTCCTTCTGTGAAGGACTATAGACTCATTAAGAATAGACCTGGCACTGAGTTCTAAGGATAGAAAGACACTTGATTTGTTATAATGAACATGAATGCCCAGAACTTAATGTATATTTCATATTTTGTACTTTATAATCAACATATATGAAACATACATAAATACTGAAAATTAAGGTGAAAACAGACTTGCTCAAATTTAGTTGTAACATGGAAATAAAAGAATGAGGATCTTAAACTCTAAAACTCTTATGGACAAAAATTCCATATATTTTTCTGAGGAAAAACATATAGGAATTAATAATATTCACAGTCAGTTGTTAAAGATGTAGCTCCTTGATAAAAACTTACATTCCCCAAACCATCAAACCATGAGGATGGTCATCATCATCATCATCATCATCATCATCATCATCATCATTATCATAATTTCAGTCATTTTTGAGATCTAAAATATAGTTATATTCTGTCAAATATGGAAATGTGAAGGAAATGATGACTCTCAGAAAATGAACCTACGATATTTAAAATGCTATCATTAAAATTACAGATAGCAATTATTCCATAAATGACTTCTATAAAAAGGTGTACATGAGGGGCTGGCAGTTTGGCCTAGTGGGTAGAGTGCTTGCTTAGCATGCGTGGTGACCCAGCAGGTTTGATTCCTCGGTACCACATACATAGAAAAAAGTCAGCAGTGGTTCTGAGGCTCAAGTGGTACAGCTCTAGCCTACCACTTGGCTTAGGCCCTAAGCTCAAGCCCAGGACTGGCAAAAAAAAAAAAAAAATGTGCAATGAGCACACTCTCTCCGTGTCTCTCCCTGTTTCTCTGACTTCTTATTTCCTCTCTCTCTCTCTCTCTCTCTCTCTCTCTCTCTCTCTCTCTCTCTCTCTCTCTCTCTCTCTCTCACACACACACACACACACACACACACACACACACAAACACACACACACATACACACTGAACTAAAGTAGTAGGAAAAATATGGTCCAAAACTTATCATAGATATGAATAGTCTAGAACATGAAATTAAAGACTTCAATAAAAATTTTGGTAAGGAAGATGATAAGTTTAAGATAAAAATCCTGGAACCATGGAATAAGGAAATGAAATCAGAAGTTGTACATTGAACATACAGTGCAACTACTGTGTTTGTACTTGAACTCTCACTGTTCTTTTGTTACTTTTCATTTTAGTGTAAGCAGCAGTGCAAATGTAGTTTAGCCTGGTAGACAAAGAAGGATCATTTTTTTTCTTTCCTCTCAATTTTTGCCATTTGGAGTGCAAACGGTCAATTGCGAGGTTGGACTTTCTGATAATATTGCAGAGGTATGTATACTGATGCCTGGTGGTGAATTAAAATCCTCTGAGAATGACCATCACCTGGCCACAATATCAGTGTCCTTGGTGTATCATTTATGAGGAGCCTGAGAATCTACAAGGAACTGTATTCTTACCAGTTCCCATTTTTGATTTTTTTGCATTGTTAGAGACTAAATTTAGGACATAATTTTAGGCCTCCCTTTTCACTTGTCCTTTTCCATTAACTATATTACTTTATACTCAGGCAGGACTGGACTGCGATCCTCTTGTTTGTACTTCCCTGTGGATGGCAGGCATGTGACAGTGTGCTCAGACATCGTGCTGCTTCTGTAGCAGGCATGACAATCATAAGCTTCCATCTCTAGCTATTAGTTGAGATGAAGTTTCAAAAGCTTTTTATTTAGTGTGTTATTTAAGGAAGTAGGGATTACAATTTCAAAGTCAAATTATAAATATAATACTTTTAGGCCATATCACTCCTTCCTCTGTTTCCTCCCTCTTCTTCCTCCCTCTTCTTCCTCCCTTCCCTACCCACAAATTGCGCAGTTCATTTTTTTTACAAAGTATATATTGAAAAGAATGATTTTATTTTCTCACCCTTCTAAAGCTTTTTTTATGACTTCTTGTGGAATAAAAATACCGCAAACTCTACTTCCCAAATAACTGAATTACAGCACTCAGCTAAGACTTTTCTTGAATATTGCTCAAAATATTTTGCTAAGTTTTCTTAACATTCATGAGATGTACAAAACCTGTTCAAGTTTGCTTGAAAGATAAAAGAAATAAGAAATAAAAATGACTATCAATTAGCCTTTTAATTATTTTTCATTTTATGTATGAAAAGAAGCAAAGGCTCAGAAAACTCAACATTATCCAAAAGTTTAGTTCCCCTTGATAAATTTTACTTTGGCCCACATTACCAAAGAAATTGCAATAGGATACTTACATATGTTAACCAAATTAATTCTGGGATTAATCTACTTTTTAAAATTCTACTTTTTTGCTAGAATTAAACATCAATTAGGAAAATTAACTTGATATCTAACTTAGATACAGTAAGGAAAATGAAATCATCTGTTCTTAGAATATTCATCTGCTTTTGCATTCTCGAGGAGATTTGATTATGTTGTAGAGATGATTTAATGAACATCTCTTTTATAAAACAGTGTGGCTGAATAGTCACAAGCAGTTATTAACATTTTAATTTAGGGCAATAAAATTTAATTACACAGATTCAAAATCAAATATATGTAGCTGAAGTATCAACATAAAACTAGCTAGTCAATGTATAATTTCAGGAATATGTTTGGAATTTAACTGTTTATTTATTTGATTGCTGTAGTGACAAGTAGACCTTACAAAACTTCTTTGAGATGGTTAAAGCTATTTCCTGATAGTCTGAGGCAAAAAGATCATATTAGCATCTCAAAAAATATCTATTTAAATGCCAAATAAGGGCTACCATGGATTACTTGTGAAAAGATAGTTAAACGATATGCAATTTGGTCTTTTGTTACTGATGATCAATTAAAAAATTCCAAACAGCCTTAGAGGAAAACATACAAAATAATCTTTGTTGGTTACTTTGTTGCATTAATTTTTCAAAGCTTTATAAAGTGCCACCAACTTATAATTCAATTTATTTATATTCAGTTCTCTTGTACATTTTTACATGAGACAAAAAAATCTATATTCATACTTGTTCAAGAATTCCACGTTTGATCAGCTACTTAACTTGTTAGCATGTTTTAATTTTTCCACTGATTTATAAATTAAAATATAACCCTGAAGTACAAAGTGGAAGGACTTTAAAGTAAAGAACAATCTTCAAGCTCAACCTCCACAGCTTTAAGGTTTTATACAAAGGTTTAAAATAATTAGGAGGACAAGGAGTTTGGCCAAGTGGTAAGAATACTTGCCTAGCATGCACGAAGATCCAGGTTTGATTTCTTGTCACCACATATGTAGAAAAAGCTGAAAGTGGTTCTGTGGCTCAAGTGGTAAAACTCTAGCCTTGAGAAAGCCCAAGGAAAGTGCTCAGGGCCTGAGTTCAAGCCCCAGGACTGGCAATAAACACACACACACACACACACACACACACACACACACACACACACACACACACCAAAAAATAAATAAATAAAATAATTAGTGCTTTGCTCGGTCTCGAAATCCAGTTCTGCTTATGCCATCACAATACCCCACCTTGTCTACCAGTTTGAGTGAAGAATGAAACAGCAGTTTATCTTAGTGCCATAAGAGTTTAAATTCCTTGAATCTGTTTTGCATAAAGCCTGCTTAAATCATTCAAATGTACACTTAAGAAAAGATAGACCTTCCTAGTAAAATCTATATTGATCATCTGTTCTCATTTAAGCAGCCAGCAGGGAATGGAAAGTGTCTTTTGAAGTTTGGACAAGTTTCTGAATGGAGATCAGTGCTGTCTCCTTTGTAAAGCAATAAGAAACATTTACATTTTAGAAAAAGCTGAGGCTTTAGGTAAAAAAATGAAGCCATAATGATCTGTTTTTTGGTGATAGAGAGTCCAATGATACATAATAGCAATCATGACGACAGTAATAATGATAAATGATGATATGATGATGGGTTGGAAATAGAAAGCAATGGATTTTGGATGAAAAAATGAGACAGTTTATAGCATTCTAAGGAATGCAGGTGCTCTTAGATTCAGTCTGTTTCTTGTGCTTGTGTAGAAACACCAAGTGAAAAGTGACAGATGCTGCCTCTTCCTGTTGCTTTTCAAAACTTTTTTTTCTCTATTCCAGAATCATCTAAATAGAATCCCTCCATCAAATGTTAACAGAAAAGAGACTGTGAAGGTGAAACTATAATACTCAGCCAAGGTCATCTTTTTCAGTCATTCTCTTTTTGTTCATTTCTATAATTAACTCAAAACCTCTTACCTTTTACCACAATGTTCCAATAATTCAGTAAGTTTTTACTGCCCAATGCACATGATATGTTTGTTTATTTGCATGCTATAATAATGAGTATAATTCTAAAGACTTTTGTTAGTTTGCAGAGATTGGATGTTTGGGAGAAGGGAGAGTCCTAATTTCCAATATTTTACTCTAAGACATATGGAAAACCACCTTACTTCTACATATTAGCCTCCACAACTCTCAACTTAAACCCTCTCCAGTAGCATCACAGGCTGAGGACTAAGCTTTGAACATATAGGCAATGGGCCTTTGACATTTACTATCCAAACCAAAGCAGTCCTCCTTGTCTGACTTCTTTTCTAAGTCCTTAAGAGCTTAGCAAATTGAATGTAGTCCAGTCCACCTATTATTGATGTAGACTGATATTTACCTTAACAAACAAGCATACACAGTTTCAATAGGATAATACAGTATACAATCTAAACTTTCTTCTTTTGCTGCATTGTGGGGCTTAAATTCTGGACCTGGACTCTGTCCTTGAAGTCTTTAGGTCAAGGCTAAGGCTCTACCATTTGAGCTACAGCACCATTTCTGGTTTTCTGGTGATTAACTGGAGATAAGAGTCTCATGGACTTTAGTGTCAGGGCTGGCTGTGAACCATGATTGATCTTCAGATCTCAACCTCCTGAGTAACTAGGATTACAGGTGTGAGCCACTGGCTCCCAGTTCTTTTTTACTGGCTCCCAGTTTTTTTTTTGCTACACAAATAAAAGGGATGTTAAAAAGCAAATGGTATTACACATTTTGTTCCCCTGACATTCTTTTTTTTTTTTTTTGCCAGTCCTGGGCTTGAGCTCAGGGCCTGAGCACTGTCCTTGGACTTTCTCAAGGCTAGAGCTCTACCACTTGAGCCTCAGCACCACTTCCGGCTTTTTTCTATGTATGTGGTACCGAGGAATCGAACCCCGGTCTTCATGCATGCTAGGCAAGCACTTTAACCACTAGGCCAAACTCCTGGCCTGTTCCCCTGACATTCTAAAAAGGGTGGTTTGAACTAGTTCCTCAATCTTTAGGAACAGGTGAAAGATGTTTGAAGGCATGGGCTTTCTGTTACAGAACTGGTCAGGGACTTGTATTTTGGGATAATTAACCTTGGTCAGTTAAGTTACATCATTCCAGATTTTAACACAACATTGGCCATTGCATACAAATCTTAAATATAAATAATCTGTCACTTTTACTCTAGTGGAATTAGGATACTGAAAATCTGCATTGTATCTATCTTCAATATAATTTTACAATATGAGTTTCTAGTTTAAATGCAATGTTTCTTTGCTGATGCTTTCTCTTCTCCTTTAACAAGTTATCTACTGAATCATGTGTACCTTACTTTTCAAAAGCTATATGTAAGGCTACATGTACTGTCACCAAAGAATTTCATGGTCAAAGTAATACTGTTCTTTCTATCAAATGGTAGCTGTTTACTAAAGATAAATGTTCACTTGGTTTAATACCCTGAGTATTAAAATTTCTTTGACTAGAAGAAGGTTACTTTCCTTCAGAACCATGATTAAAAATTATTACCTGTCTCCAGATAACCCCAAACACCAACACCAGAAATAACTACATGGCACTGTATTAACACTCTGAAGAATAGTATTAATCATATCAGGTGCTTCTTCATTTTCAGTCACTCACTAGCTATGAGCTCTTCAGCAGATAAAGGACCACGAATATAACCGTCATTATATCCCCAAGGTCTTACACAGAGCCAATCATTTAGTAAGCATTCACAGATGTTGAAAACATATTGGTCATTATTTTATATCAATAGCAGTGTATTACAGCTCACTGCAAAAAGGGAGAAATATTGAATACCTCAGTACAGATATTAAAAGAATTTGTAGTAGCTGGAATTTGATAAGATAATTTGGAGGAGGGGGTTGAGGTGCGAGGTTTGCTTTAAATGTTGTCAGAAAATATAAATAATGCTGTAATTGTACAGGAGGAGAACCATAGGTTTAAGAAAAATAACTAGTACAAAAATAAAGCTGTAATTGGTAAAGAAGTATTGGTTACTTTTCTGTTTGAATGATGGGGCAGTTGGCATTTTTTTGTGAGTGGCTACAGAAACATGCATTTATGTCTGCTGAAAAAATTATGAAGTGACTTTACTTTGTCTCATTATATCATGATCTCAGAGTAACCTTTTCTGAAGTTGAGATTGTGTGAGATTATTTATGTCTCGTGGAGAATAACATGCCCTCTATGTGAGTGCCAGACCAGCTCTTGAATGTCAGGAATTGCTCCTTTGTCCTTTTCACTTACTTCTATCCATCATTCAAAAATGGAATAATTGTAAAATAAATTTTGAAGTACTTGCAAATGAAGTTTTAAAATTAATGAGCCTATCAAACCTCTCACAGACTATATTGTTGAACAATGATTATGTATAAAATGAAACAATGGATATGTTTAGTAAAGATTGGCTCTGCCTTAAATAAAAAATATAGAATATCATTATCAGAAGAGCTCAGATAAAAATTGTGCATTGTTTGCATGTCTCTTTAGATGTGTTTGCTCATGAAATATAAAACTAGGAGAAGAAAATATTTGTAGGAAATATACTCAGAACCTTAAATTCATTGTTGCAATGTCTAATAATTCTTTTTATCTAAATATGACCGAACATAGCCCTTCCATTTTTATTCATGCTTTTGTTTCCAGCTTAACTTCATACTCAAAGTCAAGCACTTATGATAATAACATCTTAAAAATTAAACCTGGTATTGTGTTTTTGCCAATAGCTATCTAGCACTTCTATTTCTTCATAGTTCTTTTTTTCATATGAAATAATTCATATTTTAAAAAATTGTACAGTTACTTTACCATCCCTAATTATACTCTAATTTTCACTATTGTACACACTCAGACCTACACTGTATTTTTAGTCTGTCATATTGGCTAACAAATCATAACGTTTATGACCATGATGTTTGAGTCTAGATTGAATACTAATGTATAAATTCTGGTTCCATCTCTTATTACCTGTCTGCTTTATATCAAGCATATGATATCTGGAAAAATGAGAATAAATTAGTATCTGTCTTGCAGGATTCTCATAAGGCATCAATGAGGCATTATAGATAAAGCACTTAAAATAGTATTAGTACAATATAATCCTAAAAGTTGTGCTGAATATTGCCTCATAATTACATTTCAAGGCATACTTATTCTAGACCTCTAGTCTGCAATCACACACTCTCTCCATTCCACATATCCTCATTGTCTGTACAATAGTTTTCTTTTCCATCATCCATATTAATCCTCTTCCTAATGTTTTAGTCATTTTGTTCAGGCCAGAAACACATGCTTCAATTACATTCTTGCTGAAAATGCATTTCTTTCTCATGAAAATGTTTAATAATAAATGAGTTGGATGCTCAAGATTCAGACAATTCAAATTCATTTATCCATGCATTAATGTTGCCATTCATCGACTAATTCATTTAATACACTAAATACTTATCCTTCCCTTAAAATTAAAAATAAACACTTGAATAAAAATCTGACACTGAAACAACTAACTTGAAGGTTTTAAGCAACCTGACGTTTAAAATAATTTCTAAAGGAAACACTTCGATAGATTTAGCTTTCTGAATTCATTTTATTTCTTCCCAAATATTCTGGTTTTTGTGTATGTATGTGGAGGGTGTCAGGGGGCTTGAACTTGGGGCTTGGGTGCTGTCCCTGAGCTCTTTAGCTCTAGGTTACCACCCTACCCTTGAGCCACAGCCCCATTTCCCATTTTTTAGTGGAGATAAGAATTTCTTGGCTTTGCAGTGCTCTGGCTAGCTTTGAACTTTGATCATCAGATCTCAGTCTCTAGAGTAGCTAGGATTACTTAAGTGAGCCACCTCACTGGGCTCCCACATACTCCTTACCTCCTTACACTTTATTTTGTACACTCTATAAAGCCAAGTTATTACTGTTCAGGCAATATGTTTGAATTGAAAATAATTTTTATTCAAAGAGAGGTAAGGCAAAATATATTACAATTGGATTTATGTATTTTCTTTATTGATTTTTGTATTTTTCTATTAGCTTCTATATTTTCTCTATTAATTTTTAACACTTCATCTAGGTATAATTGAGATTTTATGCTACTTAAGTCCTAATATGTGCATATATTCTTTTGTTATTATAAAAAAACATTTTTCCTTATAAATCCTCTTATGGTAAATTCCATTCTCTATTCTTTAGTTTTAATATTTAGTTTTTAACTAAATGTTTCTAAGAGCTGCAGATGTTAACACACTATAACAAATTCCCTCAAAATGTAACAACCTGAAATAATAGTTGTTATTCTTAATACTTTCTGTATTAGGAATCCACAGTTTGTTCAGTGCTCTACACAGGGCCTTTGCCTCAGTGGTCATTTGGAGTTCTTTCCCAAGCTTAGGTCATTGTCACTGTAGTAGAGAAATCAGTGTTTTCTGTTTGGCAGCTGGGTGGGAGGAGAGGGGTCAACTCCAAATTTGCTAGTTATGTGGAGGACATTTATTCTAAATACCTTCTCTTTTCCAAATGCATTACTGATATTGGGAATTTAACTCTCAAGCAGACTTGCTAATTTGAAACTTTAGTTTTCTTAGTTTTTGTGAGGACGGGAGTTGTAATTTTTCTTTTTCTTTTTCATTTCTTTTGTTTTTTGGCAGTCATGTGTGGTGCACATCACATCAAGGGTAAAAGGCCTACCTTGTGGTCCAGTGCTCACTTCCTGGTTTTGGAAATCTAACCTACCTGTCTCCTCCTTGAGAGGTTTGGCTGTAGTTTGTGATGTAAAATAAGGCTACCTTGAACCCATGGATTGGCCCTGCCACCCTCTCTGACCGCACCTACCTCCCCCCTGTCCTGCCCACCTTTATGCTGATAGACTCCTGCTTCTTACTTTAGCCTCTTGTACTTTCCCAATAAATGAGTTTCTGCTGTGACAGTCTCCCTGGTCTGTCTGTGTCTTCCCTTTGGAGAGGCGTCCAGTCGGCCCTAACCTTTCTCGGTCTTGTCTTAGTCGGGGCCTGTTCTCCTTGACTCTCCTGCAGGTCAGGGGACAAGGAGCGCTAAAAACCCCGGCAGTCATGGAGGTTGAACTCAGGGCCTGGGCACTGTCGTTGGACACTTTTTGCTCAAGGCTAGTAATCTGCCAATTGAGCCATAGCACCACCTCCAGCTTTTTCTAGGTATGTGGTACTGAGAAATCAAACCCAGGGCTTTGTGCGTGCAAGGTGAGCACTTTACCACTAGGCTATGATCCCAGCCTGTGAGTTGTAATTTTGATGTTTAATACTATAGGAAGTTGTTGGCACATCACTTCTATCTATTAAGTGGTCAACTAATTTGAAACCTGAGTTTCATTTGAAGAAAGGACATTAATTTCTTGTATTTTCCCTTACCATTCATTTGTAGATCTCCCAAATGAAGTATGAAGACATAGATAGATAGATAGATAGATAGATAGATAGATAGATAGATAATTGAAATAAAAATACTCACCTTACTCACTCCAAGTTAGTTGTTGTAGAACATTCCTTTGCATCCATGACAATATTTTTTAATAGGCAAACATCTTCTAATAAAAAAGCCATTGCCAATGTTAGCCTCACATTTCTGACCTTCTATTTTTAGTAAGGGATTGTGATCTTCCTTGGCAATTTTCTCATATGTTAATGTTATTGTTTTACCATGATTGTTAAATTATAAAATTTCACTTCTCTGTGGTTTATATACATCTGGAACACTATTGCAAAAAATAGAAAATTACATTTTAAAATGTTTTAGGAGATAAATACACATGAAGGAAGTTTTTTGTGATAGTTATTCTAATAATTTCAATGTCCTCTCCTCAGCAATGAAAATGAACTGGGTTACTTTACTTTTCTCTGATAATTCACTGGGCTTTGATGAACACAGTTTGACTTGACAACAATTATGCTAATGTCCCTTATACCCTCTTCCCCGTAGTTTAACTTTGGATGGAAAAGCATGCATTTAACTACATGTTGTATTTTCCCAGTTCATATTTTTCCAATGTATAGTTTTAAAAAGGCAATTTAAATTCTCTAGGTTTTTATTCTTGTCATTGTCATTTTGAAGAAGGATGTAAATGCATGCAAAAACACATAGCCCAACACAGGTATATTTGAAGATTGTACAGAATATTTAATTTGGAGTAAACAAATATTTGAAAGAAAAGAGTTTGTTTTTTCCTAATTATTTGTCATTAATATATTGATTGTAATATATCTTGTGTGTGTGATACTATAAACTCAGATTTACCCATACTAGGTGTCAACTGAGTCACATCCCAAGTTCAATTTCCTTTAGTTACCTTTGGATAGAATCTTTCTCTCTTTCTTTCTTTCTTTCTTTCTTTCTTTCTTTCTTTCTTTCTTTCTTTCTTTCTTTCTTTTTCTTCCTTCCTTCCTTCCTTCCTTCCTTCCTTCCTTCCTTCCTTCCTTCCTTCCTTCCTTCTTTCCTTCCTTTCCTTCTTTATTTCTGTTTTGTCTCAAGCTGGCCACTAACTGCAATCCTCACAATCTTTGCCTTTTGACTAGCTGGGATTAAAGGCTATGGACAACCATAATCAGATAGTCAGATTCTGTACCTGTATACTAATTATTTTGGTAATCTTGTCTTAATTGCAAGCATTCTGTTTTCAGAGATACTTTGGCAGGTAAGTGAGAGCATATTCATACATATTAGCTCATTTTCGATATTGTGGAAATTTCTTTTCTTTTTAAATCCAGTATAAAATACTACAACTTAAATATATTAAGGATGGTTAGTAATGTAAAATGTTCTACTTTACCTCTAAAATTGAATATTAAGCAGTAAAACTTAAATGAATACACAGTGAAAATTATATGCTTCACTTTCAAAGTTAAGGTCACATTGAGCATTTTTAACCTAAGAGTAGCTATTAAATATATGCCTAATAATTATCCAATTTGGGAAAAGTAAGAGTACAAGAAAAACATTTTATTTGAAATGCATTTTACTCTAATATAGCTATAAAAGCAAATTAAATATGTATAGCCTAAACATAATTAATGTTTCTAAAATGCATGTAATGAAATAAATGGAAAAATTAATCTTAATATTTGGAAGCCTTACAATTTATGTGATTGGAAGGATATCAAAGCTCTCCCTATGTTATAGTTATATGATTGAAATTTTACATTTGCATCATGAAAACATTGGCCATTCATACCAATCTCTGCAGAGCTTATTTGGTTTTATCCATCCATTTTTTGTTAAATGCTAACTAAATAAAAAAGAAAGAAATACTCAGGATTGATTTTCCCCAAAGTATAGATAAAAGCTTAAGTGATACACAATATAGAATAATCATTCCAGAGAAGGCATACAAATATTATGATTTACATTCACAGAGGTTGGAAATATCCTAGGCCAGGTGCTGATGGTTTATGCCTCTAACCCTAGCAACTCAGGAAGTAGAGATCTGAAGATCTCAGTTGGTAGGTAGATTAGGCAAGAAAGTTCCTGTGACACTTATATATCCAATTATCAACAACAACAACAACAACAAAAACCCTGTAAATGGAATTATGGTTAAAATGGTAGAGCTTTAGCCTTGAGGCAAAACAAACAAAAGAACAAACAAGGGGCCGGGAGTTTGGCCTAGTGGTAGAGTGCATGCCTAGCATGCACGAAGACCCGGGTTCGATTCCTCAGTACCCCACATACAAAGCAAAAAGCCGGAAGTGGTGGTGAGGCTCAAGTGGTAGAGTGCTAGCCTTGAGAAAGTCCAAGGACAGTGCTCAAGCCCTGAGCTCAAGCCCAGGACTGGAAAAAAAAAAAAGAACAAACAAAAAAATCCTCAAAGACAGGCCCTGAGTCAAGTCTCAGGACCAGCATTGAAAAAAAAAAATCTTCACTCAACCCTACATATTTTCCCAAAGTTCCTGTACACAAAAATGGCTTCAAAATTATTTCTCCTTAATTAGAAATACTAAGATCCACATAATTGATAATAGTAATTCCTTATGAAAAAAGGAACCTTCATTGCTAACTCAAGATGAGGAAAATTAGGGAGTCACTATGAAAGGCAGTTTGGCTGATACCTACAAGGCTAACTACCGTCTTACCATGAAATCCAGCCAGACTTGAAAATATACATATGTTCAAAAAGACACACAAAAGTACTTGCAAGAATTGAGTCATATACTCAGGCAATAGAATAGCATTTACCTTTAAATTGCATTATCAACTGGAAAATGGCATGAATGAATCTGAAATTCATTTTCCATGAGAAAACAAGCCAATATGTAAAGGACTCTTTAAGTGGAAAAGTGCTAACTTCCCTTGTCATTTGAAGTAACTTATGTAATATTCCATCCAGAAGGAGGTTGATACATGGCCTTCTACTTCTTGACTGCTGCACTTATATCTCCCTTCCAATGAGCACAACATAGAAAGCAAGTAAGAATGTAATTTCACTAGGGCAAAAAATGTCAAATACTTCCAAGATAGCTGATAAATGTTACTGCCTATGCTGATAAGACATTTTGAAGAAATCTAATCCTGTGTGTTGAAAATGAAATTTTTATCTCTGTGATCTTCTGCTAAATCTGTAACTTAGCATAATGATGGGGAAGAAAATCAGATAAATCACAATTAAGTGACATTCTACAAAATGGTACAATAGCACTCCTTAAAACTGTCCATGAGAATTAGAAAAAAGATGTGTTAGAAATAGTCACAGTCAAAATGAACCTCAAGAGATGTGAAAAGTAAATATATAAGTAATATATAAATAATATATGCATAAATATATGTGGAGAATAAATATAATATTTTGGAGGAGATTCTACAAATTTCCTAAGGGAAAGAGACATCATTTATTTCTATAAACAATATAACAAAACTTTAATATCATTTTGATTAAGGCAGCTACACACATGCATACACACACACGTTTTAATTTTTGTATTTTTTTTGTCATTTGTAGGACTTGAACTCTGGACCTGGGTGTTGTCCCTGTGCTCCTCTGCTCCAGGCTACTGCCCTACTCCTTGAGCCATTTCCAGTAAATACTGTTTGTAAAGCATACTGTATATTACTAACCTCGGCACAGTACATGGCTTTCTATATTTTCTCTCTATAAACACAATGCTAGAAATCAATATTTTGACTTGTTGGTTCATTGTTAAGTTCAGTATTGTGCGGTATGGATAGTAGAAAAGCTTATCTTTAATTTCCTAAATAAATTCAAATAATAATTGGTAAGCGTTAGAATATTAAAAGCAGTGATTCATGAAGAGAAATGAATTCTGAAAGCAGTACATTGAAAAATAGATTTTATTTAACTATTTTTCTTCTAAAACCCTGGTGAAATGGAAATTACCTAAAATAATAAAAAAGATACTTTGTGTTAAAAAAAGTTTTTATTTTTGGTCCACTTACAGTTTTGAACTTGTCAAAAAATACAGCCCATTGACTAATTTAAATGTCCAATCGTGTGACTATAAACCCTGTAAATATACAAGAATAGTCAATGTTGCTTTAGCCAGTCTTCCCCTAGGCAGACTGAGGAAACTTTAAAACACACACACACACACACACACACACACACACACACCCCTACACACACACACACACACACAAAGAGAGAGAGAGAGAGAGAGAGAGAGAGAGAGAGAGAGAGAGAGAGAGAGAGAGAGAGAGAGAGAGAGAGAGAGAACAACAAAAACCATTTGATGCAGAGAGCAATGCAGTGAAGAGGAATGTGAGAATAAATGCCTTTCAAGGTATTGTACACAGTCGATGGATAGGCATTAATACCCAATTATCCTATGTGCCAGACATTTTGCTTTTTATTGTGCCAGTCTTGTACTGGGGCCTGGGTGCTGTCCCTGTGCTGTTTTGTTTAAGTCTGATGTTCCATCACTAAAGCACTCTCTCTCTCTCTCTCTCTCTCTCTCTCTCTCTCTCTCTCTCTCTCTCTCTCTCTCTCTCTCTCTCTCTCTCTCTCTCTCTCTCTCTCTTTCTCTTGATGGTTAGTTTGAGATGAGTCTCATGGACTCTGTTATATGAGCTGGCTTCAAACTGAGATCTTCCAATCTCATCTGTGTAGCTAGGATTATGGGCTTGAGCTACTGGTTACCAGCCACTAGTAAAATGAGGGCAGCTATCAGTCAATTCCTGTAGGTATGGTTTCTATAGGTATAACACATAATGAATTTGCCTAATAAGTAGCCTCACACATGTGCCATTTCTCCATGCTAAGTTTGCCAGGTTTATAATGGGGTTATATAAATTTTGTAGTAGTTCCCTCAATACACAGACACAGACACATGCATGCACACATTGCTATTTTTTATAGGTATGATTGAGAGATATCCTAGTAACTAGTAAAAGAGCTGTATATAATATATATGAGGAAAATAAATTAATTTCTATTTTATAATTTATAAAGTGAAATTCTGTAAAAGAGTCATCAAAATCATTTAACATATCAATAACAAGGCAGTTAGGCATACCTTTGGCAATGAATAAGATACTCAGAAGCACTCTGTAAAAATCAACTGTAAAACTAGGCAGTATTGTCAAAAACAGCCTCCAGTGTTCATGGAATTTGAGTTGTCTTGGATAACGTATAGAAGAAAAGAATTTCTGCATGAAAAAGTATTAAAGTTTAAGAAATGTATATCAAGAGAAATTATTCAATACTGAGAAGAGAGATAAAAGCTTGGATAAATCAGAAAGCAAAATTACACTGGTAAAAAGTTTTCAAACATAATAATATATAAAAAAATTTTTTTCACAAAGCTTTGAGAATATTTAGAAAGGAATACAATCCAAATCATTCCTTAGGGCCAAGTCTACCCAGGACTGAAGAAGACAGCCCCCAAAAAGAAGACAGGATATCCTATTAAAGAAAATAGTCTTTATAAATATTAACCAACTAAATGCAGCAAAACATACAAGACTATATAGTTTGATATACATATAAAACTATAGGACTCTGCTACCATGCAAAAATCAGTCCGATACCAGCCAATATTGAGAAAACCACTAAAGATCATTTTAGTTCAGATAAATTAATTGAGGGAATTAATATTTTTATCTACTAAAGTATGAAGCAAACTAGAAGCATCAAGTCTGCATAAATGAATAAAGCAAGCTATAAAAGCACACTAAAAAGAAAACTTTGGCACTAATAAATATTTAATTGTAAAACATTGAGTGTTATCAGGATCCAGTAATTCATGCCTGAAACTCATAGCTACTCATGAGACTGAAATTTAGGAGGCCAGCTCAGACAAGAAAGCCTATGAGTCTCTTATCTCCAATTAACTATTAAAAATCAAAACAAAACAATAAAAATAAAAAAGCAAAACCAAGCTGGGCGAGGTGGCTCATGCCTGTAATCCTAGCTACTCAGGAGGCTGAGATCTGAGGATCAATGCTCAAAGTCAGTCCAGGCACAAAAGGGACTGAGACTCTTATCTCCAATTAACCTCTAGAAAACAGAAAGTGGGGCTTGGCTCAAGGGTGGGGTGGTAGCCTTGAGCTGAAGAGCTCAGGGACAGCGTCCAAGCTGAGTTCAAGCCCCACTACCCACAAAAAATAATAAAACCAAACCAAATACACCCCCCCACACACAAGCAGACTGAGTGCTTCTGCTAAATCAAGAAAAGTCTGCATCTCCCTTCTCATTGTATCTCTTCAACATTGTACAAGAGTTCCTTGCTCATACCATCAGCCAAGAAAATATATTCAAGTTTAAAAGAACGAATCATATGTGCCTTACTAACATATGGCATAAGCTTCCATCAGATTACCTCAGCATGACATAGTCACAAATGACATAAAACACACATGCACATACACATACTTCCTGGAAATGTTATACACATTTACTATGGTCATAAACTGTAGATTGAATGGGTAAAAGCAACTGCATTCCTATATTCTCACAATGAAAATTCGGAGAAAGTAGCTATTTCAAAAATATGTTTTCAAACCAACAAATCATAATACTTTGGAACAAATTTAATTAAACGTTCCCAAGACATACAATGGAAACCAGGAAAGATTGCTAGTGGATATTGACAAAGATCTAAATAAAATATGAAGGATCTCATGTTTATGGATTAAAAAATTCAATACATTTTATGACAGCCACTTTTTACAAATAGATTAAACAAGTTTGTGAACATAGGAGCATGATTTGCTTGCAGATAACAACAAGCAGATCTCTAGAATTATTATACAAATACAATGGCTTTGGAAATTGAAATAATTTAGCTGAAACACTAATACATAGTATCCAACTTCTGAATTTAGTCAGCTACCACAATCAAGAGAGTAGGACTATGACAAACATACTGACACATAGAGTACCAGAACAAAATTTAAATCTAAAAGTATATACTTAATTTTGGCTAACTTTCTTTTTTATAATATTTTACATTATTATAAATACATAGGGGTTACAGTAACATGAGTATAATGTATATATAGAAAAAGCAGAATATAGAACCTTATGTTACATCATAAGCAAAATGTAACAAAAAATTACCTCAATTGCAACTATAATTTAATAAAATGAAACTTAATTAAATTTGAGTGCATACCTATAATCCTAGCATTCAGAAAGTTAAAGTAAGTGGATCTCGAGCTTCAGACTAGTCTGGTCTATGCAATGAGACCCTCTCTCAATATTGGATATATTTGTATTTGGATTTTTGAAATTGGATAGGGAAGGGGGGAAAACAAGATGATGGGCGGGGGTGGGGGGAAGGAAATGGGGACCAAGACAAGAGAAAGGGTATCAATATATGTGAATTAATGCACCTTCTATCTGGTGAATATAATGTAACCCTTCTATTAATTACAATAAAAATATATGAAAAAAATAAAAGAGTGAACTGGCCATAAAAGAAATGCAAATTAAAACAACTCTAGGATTCTACCTCACTCCAGGTAGAATGACCTGGATCAAGAAATCTAATAACAACAGATGTGGCAGGGATGTGGCCAGGAGGGATCACTACTACACTGTTGATGGGAGTGCAAACTTGTTCAAACACTAAGGAAAGCAGTATGACAGTTCTTCAAAAGACTAAACATAGAGCTCCCGTATGACCCAGCAATTCCACTACTTGGCATTTACCCAAATGTCCAGAAACAAGGACATATCAAAGCCACTAGCACAACGATGTTCATTGCAGCACTGTTTACCATAGCAAAGATATGGAACCAACACAGATGTCCCTCAGTTGATGAGTGGATCAACAAGATGTGATATTTATACACAATGGAATTCTATACTGCTGTCAGAAAGAACGGCATCACCCCATTTGTAAGGAAATGGAAAGACTTAGAAAAAGTCATATTAAGTGAAGTAAGCCAGACTCAAAGGAACATAGGCTCAATGGTTTCCCTCATTTGCCATAATCAGTAGAAACCTTGGGCTCTTCTAGCAGAGATTTACAGTAGAACAAAACCTAGATATATAAGGCCATATAGGATGACGCTAAATGAAAGGATGTACAGGATATAGAAACAAAAGCCATATAATGAGTGATTGTTTTCCTTAATGTACTATAATATCTCTCATCTCTTTTGCTGTCCCTTGGTTATCTCATATTATTACAGTATTTTACCTGGTTATCTGATATATTGTATGTATGCTTATTTTGTTATTTGAAAGGGGATAGGGAAGGGGGAAAAACAAGATGAGGGGCGGGGTGGCGGGAGGGAAATGAGGAGGAAGACATGAGAAAGGGTATCAATGTATGTGAAGTAATTCACCCTCTGTCTGGTGAATATAATGTAACCCTTGTATTAATTACAATAAAAATATATGGAAAAATAAAATAGTGAAATATCTGAAGAATAACTAGCCAGTTATCTCCATAATCTAGGGCTACACAGCCATTTCTTGACTACAGTATCAATATGATTCACCAAGCACATAGTTGAATTTATCTTCGTGATCATAAATGAAAAGACAAACTGAATTTGTAAATTATATGTTTTACCTACTTTGTATCCAGAAAATATTTTTAAAAAGCTATTTGACTTTAAAAAGTCAAATATTTAAGCAAATAATAGAGAAAGGGTTGAATATTTTTCCAAAGAACATTTATAAATGTCTAATATGCACATGAAAAGAATCACAATATATTTTATAATTATTGAGATGTAAGTGAAACATGTAACTAGGTGAGAAAATACAGATACTATAGAGTCTATCACTTTCAAAGCAAAACAAAAAAATGTTGATAAGCATGTGGACAGATAGGAGTCCTCTTACATTGCTAGTGGGAATAAAAATAGTTCAGCTACTTTTGGAAATTAGTTGTACTTTCTTGTAACAAAATAACTATAATAATGTAAATCCCTCATATGGTTCTAATATTTCCCTTCCTAGGGATGAGCCTGAGACAAATCAAAGCATATGACTTTGAAAAGACTTGTAGATGAATGTTCACATTAATATTAATCATAATACAATACTAGAAACAGCTCAAAAGTATATCAGTTAGTGAATGGGTAAATGATCCATGTTATATTGATACTATATATACCAGATACTCTATATTACATAATTATACTATTTGAATTTACAGGAAATAAGAAAACTACAGAAACTAAAAGCCAATAATTAATTGTCTAGGCAAATTATGGAAATTATCCCTGTAAGAAATGGTTTACCATTGTTAATGGTTCAATATTAAGTAGTGATATCTATTTGTTAGGGTTACTTCCTACATTCTGCCTCTTGTTTGAGAGTAACCATTACCAACAAAGTACTTTTCAAGGGTTTTGACCCAAATGTGGCAGGAAGAGATTTGTGTGTGTGTGTGTGTGTGTGTGTGTGTGTGTGTGTGTGTGTGTGTGTTTCAGGGGAGACATAGGAAAAATATAAATAAGAGATTTAATTTATTATTTTACTATTCACAGATCCAAGTGAAGTAAAGATACCAATGAGAGAACTAATAGAGGGAACAACCAGTAGAGGGTAAGGGAGGACAGGGCGGGGGGATAGGCTAGAAAGAGAGGAGGAAGAGGAGGGAAGTGGATAAAACTCATAGAAACAGACTGTGGAATTTTGTGTTTTTCTTTGTTAAGCTTTTTGTTTTGAATTAGTTTTAGAATTAGAAAAAATAGATTAGTGGAGTTTCTTTATATATTATTTCCTTTGGTGTCTCCTAAACACCTTCTATAAAACTGTAGTATAACAATGGAATTCTATGCTGCTGTCAGAAAGAATGGCATTGCCCCATTTGTAAGGAAATGGAAAGACTTAGAAAAAATCATATTAAGTGAGGTAAGCCAGACTCAAAGGCACATAGGCTCAATGGTTTCCCTCATTTGTCATAATCAGTAGAAACCTTGGGCTCTCATAGCAGAGATTTGCAATAGAGCAAGACTTAGATACATAAGGCCATATAGTATCATGCTAAATAAAAGGACTTCTAGGATATAGAAACAAAAGCCATAGAATGAGTGATTGTTGTCCTTAATGTACTATATCTCTCATCTCTTTTGCTGTTCCTTGGTTATCTCATATTGTAACAGTATTTTACCTGGTTATCTGATATATTGTATGTATGCTTATTTGGTTATTTGAAATGGGATAGAGAAGGGGGGAAAACAAGATGAGGGATGGGGTGGGGGATGGGAAATGGGGACCAAGACATGAGAAAGGGTATCAATGTTTGTGAAGTAATGCACTTTCTATCTGGTGAATATAATGTAACACTTCTGTTAATTACAATTAAAATATATGAAAAATCTGTAGTATACTGATTAAAACCAAGAAAGAAATAATCACATAATTCAAGTAATCAAAATGCAGGCTTAATCTGATAACTTGTGGGTTATGCCACTTAGGCTTTACTTTGGGGGCTGTGAATTGGATTGGTTGAAAGGAAACACACTGGAAGTTTCTTCGATGACATTGACTTCTGAGTTTGATCGCAATGGGAAGTTGTGATTTCCATGGGTTTGAGATCAGTAGGGAGAGGCTACATCTCAAATCACCTGGGGAAGGGTAGTTTTAACAAGGCCATAATGATCAGGATATACCTGGACTTCCAAAAATATGGGTCAATCCTACAACTGAATGTCACAACACCTACATTAAAGCAATATATTATAAATTTCAAGTGGATATTTATACAGAATCCATTTTTATGCATTAGATTATACTCCTTTTTGAGTGACATAAGTCTAATTAATTGTGTTCATAACTCATGACTCTAAGATACTAGGTTTCACATGAATCAACAATTAATAACATTCATAAGTCTCGCAGAGACATCATGAATCTGAGTTCTATTATTTTTGCTTAATTTTCCCCTTTGTGAAATATGAGTAGCTTGAAATTTGCCATTCACAGTCATCTTCTTTTTACTTATTTTAATTTAATGAACTTTTATTGTGCGTAATGAGGAAATTTTGAATTACATTTGGCAAAAGGCATATCTTTATTACTCAACTCTGTAGATGATTTAATATTAGAACAGGAAGAAAATCTAATGTGATTCTTTTGTGTTTGTTAATCTGTTGATAGTATAAAAAAGAAGTAGGCATCATCATACTCTGTTTGTAGTTTATGGAAATGAAACTTTCAATATTTATTTGCCCTAAAGATACACAGCCAATAGAATGAAGCTAGATGAAAAACAGTCTAGTAGTAAATCCAATAAAAACAAATCTTTCAACGCAAAAGAAAAAGCTTGAGTGGAAATCAAGAGATTCAGACCATGAATGAGATACTATCTGCTGATGCTGATTTAAAGATCGAATGGCCCATATAAAAATTGAAAGAAGGAAATGAATTTTGTTAACAACCAGTGATTTGGGGGGAAAGACTCCCATCTGAAATGAACACCATAACCTTGTTTGACATCTGAACATAAGCCTTATGAGACTCTGGTCCATCATAAACTGCTAAACTTCACAGCTATGAAAGCTGAGCTCATTCATAGCTAATGCAATAAGTGGATAATTTTTTATAGGAAAAAAATCTCAATTTAATATAAAATATTGTAAGTAAAAATACATGATATTCTCCCAGAAAAAAGTGAGTTACATGTATGATAACAATTACTATGACAGCAACAACATGATACTCACCTAAGTTATATAAGCACCATGATTACTACCACAGAGAGAACATGGAAGTATTCACAAAGACACAAAGAAAATGTAAAATGATGTTCAACATTACCATCCATGTATTTTCTAACAACTTTGTTATCAGTATAACAAAGACCATACAATTTACTACACATTTTGTCCTACTATGAAATAAGGGGCTCTATCTAGTGAATAATTTTGTGATAATTGCTTGGGCAGTAACAACCTTTGTAAGAAACCAAAGGTGTATTTATTCTCTTTTCTATTGCCTGACCCTTGAGTGTGAAACATCTTTCCTCAGCATATCCTGGTTTCAAAGATCGTAATCTAAATACAACTAGAAACATGGTCATTCTATTTGAAGAATGATCAAATACATGAAAATGTGTAAAGAAAGGAGGAGCATACGTGAAGAAATTTCTTTCTTTTTTTGGGGGGGGGCAGTCCTGGAGCTTGGGCTCAGGGCTACAGCTCTATCACTTGAGCCTCAGCACCACTTCCAGGTTTTTTCTATGTATATGGTACCGAGGAATCGAACCCTGGTCTCCGTGCATATTAGGCAAGCACTCTACCACTAGGCCAAACTCCCCACCTTTGAAGAAACTTCTTTTAAGTTCTCCTATGGATATTCACTCTCTACAGGACCTTAACTAAGAATATGTATTTATCTTCTTAATTCTTACATTTTACAACTTATAAAAAGGGTAATTAAGCTGGGTGTGGTGGCTACTTAGAGGCTGA
The DNA here is from genome assembly GCF_031878675.1 of Megascapheus bottae. Classification (NCBI taxonomy): domain Eukaryota; kingdom Metazoa; phylum Chordata; class Mammalia; order Rodentia; family Geomyidae; genus Megascapheus; species Megascapheus bottae. The sequence goes on from NC_143515.1 coordinate 48,889,100, forward strand.
GATCTGAAGACCACGGTTCAAATCCAGCCCAAGCACTAAAGAACATGAAACTCTTATCTCCAATTAATAACTAGAAAACAGGAAGTTGGGTTGTGGCTGAGGGGTAGGGTGGAAGCCTTAAGATAAAAAGCTCAGGGACAGCCCCCAGGCCCAGAATTCAAGACCTATGATCCTCCCCACCCCCCAAAAAGGTAATTGGCCATGTTATCTCTTACGGTTGGTACAAAGGTAAATAAAATATTTGTGAAATACAAATGTGAAAAATGTGCAGTATATCCAAACTACAGGAGAATTCTAAATGGAGAATATGGAAGAAAAATAAAGAGCTAAATATGCCTTTCCCATTGCAGTAGAATATCAGAACACCATCATGACATTTGTCCTGGGTTGCTTTTGGGCATAAAGAAACATACATAAATAAATGGGGACTTCTACAAAATGGCTTATATTCTTATATAGCACCCCTATTGTTATTTGCCCACAGAAGAAATAATTCTAAACTAATTGTGAATGAAAAAAAAACTGAAAAAGAGGTTCTTTATTTCCCATCAATGTATTTTTGTAGTAATATCACCATCAAGCATGTTTGTGCAAATCAGATACTGATGGCTCTCCCCTGCAATCTCATCTACTCAGGAAGTAGAGCTAGAGAAGACAGCAATTAGGAAGGCTTCAATTTAGTCAATAGCTGCAAGTGTTAGTATACACCTGTCGTTTCAGCTATGTGGCAAGAATAAATAGGAAGATTCATGATAGCCAAGATATAAGTTCAATTCCTACTATCAAACAAACACATATATGTCTACATATATGTATAGGTTTACCAACAAGAGCATTATCCACCAGCAATTTCAATGTTGTCTACCTTGTTCATTCAATGATTACTTCCACACTTATGTGTTTCAAATATGGATTGATAAGGAGTAAAATGCTTTGAATTTGTCTTTACCGTCTTGAGAACTGAAAAATACTTCATGGGTGGGACCACATTTTCCTCTCTTTCACTACTTTAGCCCACAGTTTTGCTCTATCTTTCGTGGAAGACAATGAACAAAGAGCATATTTTAGATAAGTTCACTTATGCTTAAATAAATATATTCAGAAATTTCTGTGGATTGAATCAACTGTTTTTTTTCCAATGAGTTCTGTCATATTAGCTTTTATTTCCTTGTGTTTATTGAATGACTATGCTTGGGGAAATGCACCAGATCTAACAAGTCTGTTACTTAATGCATTTATAATTCAATTGCACTATATTTATGAGTCAAGGGTAAAGATATAAGAAAGTATGCAAAAAAATAAAGGATATGCAAGGACATATTACTCTAACTAGTTGTTTTTTCGAACACTTTTTCATGTCATCTGTACATGTAAATTAAACAAATGGTCCATGTTAACTTGTTAATTCCCATTGCTAGTTTTGAGAAAAGTATATTAGGTGACTCAGGACTTACATAAGAGTTTATTACTTTTGGGTATGGTGCCCGGGTTCATTCCCTAAGGCAATTGAATACAATGATTTACATTGCAAAACATCTTGCAGACACTATATTTGGGGAGAGGTTTGTATAGGAAGTTGATTAGTGGACCTCAAAATGGATCTGGAATCTCAGAAAATGAATTTCTTTGGAGAATAGTAGTTATTATTGACATAATTAAGAATTTTGAAAAGAATTTGTCATGGATTAGAACAAGGGAATGAGAAAAAGGGAGAGAGAGAAAAAAAGAGAGATAGAGAAGAGAGCGGGTACACAGGGATAGAGAGATAGAAATAAGAAAGATTATATCAAGGTGAAGGCAGAGATTGGAGTGACACATCTGCAGTCCACAGAACAGTGGACTATAGTGATGAAGAACAGGGAAGGATCAGGAGATTATCTCTCGGAGATTTCAGCAGGAACCAACCTAGACAAACCTTTAACTTCAGGTTTCTAGTTCTTCCGAAATTATTAGAGGATGATTTTTTTTCTCAGCGTCGCATTTTGCTCATTTGTTTCTACTGTCCTGAAAATTGTCGATAATATGATTGATAAAGAGGTTAATATTTCTGCCAATAGAGTATGTGTCTTTCCATACTTGCTACCACTTACAAATTTACTTAAGAGTCCTAAAGTTCTTGGGTAACAAAAAAATGCGTTTTTAGGAACCTATTAATTTCTTTTTTTTTTTGCCAGTCCTGGGTTTGAGCTTAGGGCCTGAGCACTGTCCTTGGACTTTCCTAAGGCTAGAGCTCTACCACTTGAGCCTCAGCGCCACTTCCAGCTTTTTTTCTATATGTGGTACCTAGGTCTTCATGCATGCTAGGCAAGCACTTTAACCACTAGGCGAAACTCCTGGCCCCGGAACTTATTAATTTCTAACAGCTGATGTATGTACTGCTACTATAATAAAGTACTGTGAAATCCCATCTCAAATGCATGAAGCTGTAAGAGCACCTGGTTGTGATGTCACTGCTCCCCTGTGAAGAACAAACACTTCCAGACATTTACTAGTACTCTACTCACATAACATTTTTTTCTCACATCACTTTATAAGCAATCATCTTTTCATCTTCAATTTCTAGGAATATATTTACATTCTCAATGAGAGTTATGGATAAAATCTAGCAATGAAATAATTGAATTCCATCACCCCTTTACTCATTCACCCAGTTTTATTCATTTAACATGTAGTTAAGCTCATTTGGTTTGTCAGGAGCTATAATAACTACTGAATATTCAAGAGCTGAAAAAGATATTGTGTATAAACCTCCAACCCTAGAAGAGAGATTCAGATGATAACATAATCCAAATTATTTATCCCTATGAATCTACTTCATAAGAATATGGAAAGCCTTTTTATCCAGATAAATTATAGCATGGCAATCATGATATAGATTTATTGAGAGCTTGCTCCTTCACAACACACAGTGAAGTAGAATATTTCAGATGTTTGTTGCAAGGCTTTGGTCTAAATACCAACTATTCTCTTCTTCAAATTGAAAACAATAATTCTTTCAACTCTTCTCTTTTTCTTACAAAAAAGGAGATGCCATTCTTTCTGATGGAGGCATAGGATTCCATTTTCTTAATCCATTTTGCATTGAGGGGCATCTAGGTTGATTCTATACCTTAGTTATGGGAAACAATGCTGCAATGAACATAGTTGGGCTTTGAAGTAAGCCAAACCCAAGTAAACACAAGCTGAATGTTTCCCATCATTTGCACCTATAAATTTACAAGTAAACCCAACAGATGGTAAAGGACAAATACTCTTGGACATTATTAAGCAGCATCTAAATATTCACACAGTGAGATTCTTAGGAGAAGATCATAACAGCTCACGAACTATGTGCATATGACCACATAAAATGCTTATCAAAATGAATTCCAAGAAACAAGAGGGGTTTGTTGCTGTTGTTGTATTGTTTGTGGTTACTTTTCTTTCCTTTCCTTTTTCAATAGTTTATTCCCTTTTGCTACTGTTTTTGATTTCTCTACCTTTTCTTACATATATATTTTAATATTTTTATTGTAATTAATAAAAGGGTTACATGATATTTGCCAGATAGAAGGTGCATTAATTCACATACATTGATACCCTTTCACATGTCTTGGTCCCCATTACCCTCCCCCACCCATTTGCAGAGGAGAAGGGGAAGGACAGAAACAGTTGGACAAAGGATAATCCTGTTCAGCAGTGATAGTCACTAGACATCAGAATGGAAATGAACTATACAACTTGTACAGGGAGGAGGGGATTCAGGTGGGAAAAAACTTGGAGGGAATGAGGGAGCAGGTAATATTGTTTAAAACAAAATTTATTCATTACCTGATTCATGCAACTGTAATCCCTCTACCATCTTTAAAATATTTTTTTAATTTGGACTAATAACAAATTAAGCAATAGGAATGAGAACGCCACCCAGCTTATCTGGATCTGGGTTTCATGTTCTTGAACATCAAGATGTCTAAATATTACATGGGAAATTATCAAAGTGGCCCGGCAATGGTGGTTCATGCCTATAATCCTAGCTCTCAACAAGCCGAGATCTGAGGACCACATTTTGAAATCACAAGAGACTCATCCCCAGAATAGTACCCCCAAAACCTAGAAACAAAGCAGTGGCTCAAGTCATATAGCTCTAGCCTTGAGCACAAAGGTTCGGGACAACATTCAGGTCCTGACAGAAAGTCAGCAGACTTGGACAAAATAGAAGGTAAGTTACAAAAAGAGAAAGAGAGAAGAAGAGGGAAAGAGAGAGGGAAGGAGAGAAACAGAAACAGAGAGAAAGAGAGGAAGAGAGAAAGGAGAGGAAGAGAGAGGAAGAAAGAAAAAAGAGAAAAAAAGAAGGAAGGAAGGAAGGAAGGAAGGGAGGGAGGGAGGGAGGGAGGAAGGAAGGAAGGAAGAAGGAAGGAAGGAAGGAAGGAAGGAAGAAGGAAGGAAGGAAGGAAGGAAGGAAGGAAGGAAGGAAGGAAGGAAGGAAGGAAGGAAGGCAGGCAGGCAGGCATACAGGGAGGGAAAGAGGGAGGGAAAGAGGGAGGAAGAAAGGAATGGCTTGAACTAAGAGCCTGAGCACTGTTCTCAGGCTTTCTCAAGGCTAGAGCTCTATCATTTGAGCCACAGCACCACTTCTTGATTTTTCTATATATGTGGTACCAAGGAATCAAAAGCAGGTCTTGTTACATGCTAGGCAAGCACCCTACAACTTCGCTAAACTCCCAGCCCCTGAATTGAGACTCTTAATATGACTGTAACACAATCAAATTCTCCCTCTAACCACTTTTTTCCTCTTTTACTATCGTATAGAAAACACTCCCCAGGAAACATACTGCAAGCAAATCTCTGTGTCAAAGTATTTGATTTTAACTTACTTACAAGCTGTGATGCGGTCTTATTCTTTATGAATATGGGCAAAATACATAAAGCTCTTAGTATCTTAATATTTCTTAAACTGTGTTTAAATTATGTGTTTATGATACTATTGATTAATAAGGGTTGCTTTAAATGCTTACATGATATTATTAATCATGGCACAGCAAGCATCATGAGAAATAACCTTGAAACAGATATTGCTTTCCCTTAAACTTCAACAGTAGCAAAGTAATGCCTGAATAGAAGTTCAATAAAGGAACACAAGGCTGGAAAACCCAGTATCATGTAATAAGCACTGATTTATCACAGAGGAAGATATTATAATTTATTCCCAGTCTGCTTGCTATAATACAACCCTGAAAAATGGCTTGATAAATGCTGGTCTGGGTTTCAGTTATGGTATGTTCAACAGTGAGTTGTAGGACTACTCAGATCAATTAGAAATGCCCTGTTCCAATATCCTTTATTGAAGTTTTCCTTCCAAGAATTCAAAGTAATAACTGACTAGAGAAAGGACTATTCATATTGCCCACTTGTTATTATTGACATCTCTGAATTTGTAGTTTGAATGGTAAACCTTTTTTTCTTAATATTCCTTTCAATGTTCTATGGACTAAAAGGCCAGTTGTAATGATTACAGGATGTGAGACTTCTTAAAACAAAGGCACACACATAGACATACATACATACACATGTACAAGTTACCATCTGGAACCAGAGGTCATTTTAATGATGTTTACGAGATAGTTGGGGATTGGGGAAGATAGAACTTCTGTGTTTGCTCTTGTGCTACCTAATTATCTCAGTGACTGCTTATTGTTTTACGTCATGTGTTTATCTGAAACTGGAATTTTGGTAAGAGGATCTGATCTCTAGGTCAGTTGAAACTCTAAAATCATCTGATTCTATAAGATAATAACCTGTCATCTGAGTAAAAGTGTTGATGGGAGAATTGGAGATAAGGCATTAGAAGGTAGCTGAGTGTTCAGAAGCAGAGATTTATAGTAAAGGTTGATTATTATTGATTTTGTATTTCAAAAGAGAAAGGAGCAAGAATAAGTTGGTTCTTATAAAAGGGAACATAAAAAACGTAGCCTCCCAAAGAAAGACACATAAAAACAAAATGACAAATAGGATAATGAATGGTTTTTAGCGTGTAGATAAAAATTTGAGCAATAAATGGGATCAATAGGTTGGAAATTAACTGGGGGTGGGGAAGAGGGAAAGTAGGAGAAAAAATAAGGCAGGGGGTAACAGTGTTTGACAAAAAATGTATTCACTACCTTATGTGTGTAATTGTAACCCCTTTGTATATCACCTTGATAATAAAATTAAATTAAAAAATAGGATCAATAATACAATGAGACCAAAATATCCAAACTATATTCGGAAAAACACTTAATTGTGAGCTATTTGATAATAATTGTTGGAATGTGACGGCAATATTATAAATTATTGTAAAATAACAGAAACTGAAGAAAATTTTATGTTATAAAAATGGCAAAACTATACACACAGAAACTTTGGTCATATACACATTTACATAAAATAAGTTTGCTGTTCTCCTCTTTCAGTTATAAATTAAATGCCTATTTATTTATCATCTTTTGACTTTTAGACCCTACTACTTATTTCATTCTTGGATTCCATATATATTTTTTCCGTTTTTCTACAGTAATGGGTATTGAACCAGAGCCTCACACTTGCTATCCTGAATTGAAATGTAATTGAATTTATCATAACCATATTTCATATTCATAGACATATTCATATTCATATCATAAGATCTAAATAGATCTTATGATAATATTTTTATCATCTGAATTTTAGGGTGAGACTTCTTATTTTACTTTTCTTTGTATAAATAAATCCATTGTCATTTATACACAAATTTAGTCATATTTGAATAGCTAAGGTTTAGATATTTACTGCCTTTGATTAGTTTTTGTTGGTTGAAACAGGATATCAAAGCATTAACACTGATTTTTAAAGAATGTGATATAGCCTCTATAATTTTATTTCAAATGTCAAGCAAGTATATGTAACTTTCATACTTTATTTCATGAATCTCCTTATTCTTCACAAGAATTTTCTGTACTCCATCTGTTGGTAGACTGAAACACTTCTACAATTTTCTTCAGCCTTTTTCATGGCAAGATTTCTTCTAACTGCATACATTGATACAAGACTGCCAAATTACTTCACCGATTTTGCTTCTTTTCTAGTGAAATAACATATTATTGATCCTGTGAACTTGTCTCATTTTAAGTTGCTTAGCCAAGAAAAAATATATATTCTTTTTGTGAGTGTAATCTTTAAATCTTTTTAAACCTAGAGACAAAATTATGTAGGATTGATGTAAGAGCTGCTATTAAGCATACAAAGGGCTCTCGGATGGACAAAAGTGTATACTTTTTAAAAGGACAGATTTCAGACAAATCAATGGAAATTGCAATATTTTGATTCGACATAGGGAATTACTTAAGAGTGGGATAAATATCTTCCAGGGAGAACTCACTTTCTGTGTGAAGTTGAATGTATAATTTGTTAAGCATTTTCTGAAGGAAATAGCTGGAGTAGGCATAAGATTATTTTGGAATCATAAATACACATATTCAAAAACTCCTTCTAAACCAGCTCATTTGAATTTTCTCTGAGAGATGAAGTTCAGCAGTGTCCAAAATCATTCAAGTAAGCACCATATAATCTAGAAATCATACAAGTCACCACCAATATTATATCCAGTATTATATGCATATTTGTGAATGTGAGAAGTAGAGGTAACTGGCCCATGTTATTAACCCACCCTATGAAAACTGAATTGGAATTGCTGTTGGAGCATAGAAATGTGATTCTAATGATCTAATAAGTTTTGCAATCATAGATATTTCTACAACTATGGGCTAAAGACACTAGATTAGTCATGATAATCCTTTGTTCTTTCAACCATACAATGCTGTTTAAATCCTCCCATTGCAAGGAATTTTTCACTTTTTTAATCTAAAATACCATACCTGTACTCAGGAAAATTTGTGATGTACTTTGTAAATCATAAAATTGGGTTAACTTATGCCATCCACTTGTATTTCATATGAAAAATACTTATATGCTGCAAATGTAAAATACTAGAAATTAATAGAAAAATCAGATTAATGTGGCACTGAAGAATGAGGTCATCAAACCTTACTGGAAGTAAATAAATGAATCAACACAGTAACGTCAGATCTAAGCAGACTACTTGAGAGCTATTAATACACATACCAATGTGTATTAAGCTGGAAGAATGTTCAGACTATTGAATTATATCTCTTTCTTCTATTTTTACAAATGTTACATTTTGAGTCAATGCTTTCTTTTGCTTAGTACATATCTTCCTTTCTAGACTGGTGATTTTGCTCATAAGATACATAATTGACATATGGGACAATAGTATTCACTTCTCTATTTGTTGAAGAACTCCTTGAAGAGGGGTCTCTAGAATTTGAGAGCCTACTTTGAAAAGTTTTGCTAGCATGTAGATAAAATTCTCACAATTTTGTTGACAAAGTTTCATTCAGAAGAAATCTTACAAAGCACACAGTAGGTGTATGAGTCCTCTAGTGTTTAATCCCATTCATTTCTTCCTTTTGAAATCATTTTATAGTACAGCATCTAGTTGAATTTGTCATTTATAACTTCAATCTTTGGAAAACATTTTTTTCTTAATTCTTAGGTAACTTGTTCGATATTTTCTTTGAACTTCAGTTTCCTGGGGTATAAAATGATGTTTCTGTGCCTATACAAACCTCATATATAATAAGAAATCCTTGAAAGATATACTTAAATGAGATATCAGACTTTTTTTCTTGTAATACTGGAGCTGAAATTCATGGTCAGGACACTCTCCCACTTTCTTTTTTTCTTTTGCTTGAAGATAGAGCTATACCATATGAACCTTAGTTCCAGTTCTGGCTTTTGGATGGTCAGAGATAACTATCTCATGGACTGTTCTGCATGGGTTGGCTTTCAACAACATTCCTTCACATCTCAAATTTCTGAGTAGCTAGGATTATAAACACAAGCTACCAGCATCTGGCTAAGATTCCATACCTTATCAGAAAATTTGGTAATTGATAAGTGTCTTGCTGGTGTTTGGATCTTTGGATCTTAAATGTCTCTTCAACTCAGAAGTATTGAAGGCTTGAGGCACAGCCTGTGGTGCTATTAGTAGGTAGTGAGAACTTTAGTATGTGACACCTAATTGAAAGAAAGTTAAGTCATTAAGTGTGCACATTTGAAAAGGAAACAGTGTCCAATTTTTCCTTGTTTTCTCTTTGTTTCTTGGTTGTCATGAGATGAGCAGGACCCTCTGTCATGACTGGTCTAAAATCAACAAGGCCAACCCTTAAAACTTTTGACACCAAAAGTTTTCTCTTTATATTTTTTCTTCATTATATTTTGTCCCATTACTTGAAAATGGACTAGCACAGACAATTGATGTCAAGACCTGGGATCACCATGTCACTATGTCTGATTATTTGATCCATTGGTATGGAAGAGGGCTTTGGAATAGTCTGGAGGAGCAGACCAGAGAACTCCTGGAGTACTGCAGATTTACTGAATTGGCCATTCAGGGACTGATAAGATGATCCTGATTTACACAGAAGTGGTGTTTTTAAGGTGGTGTTTCAAATGGAAGTAAGGGAATTGGACTAGATGCTATCTGTATTCCATTATGAAAAAATAATTTAGATTCCTTTTTGTCCATGCTGTGAGATTTTGTGGAAGGCTTTGAAGTTAAAAGCAAAGAACTGGACTTCTTATTGGAAGAAAGTTCCTGTTGTTTGAACCTTTAAGTTTTACCTTCAATTTTTCCATTCTTCATTCCACAAACCTTAACCACTTTCTGTCTGTTTATCCATTTTCATAATGTGTCAAAAAGAACCATTTACACATTCCACTTTGCCTACCATGTGGTCCTTGCAGAGCTGCAAATAGTGCGAAAAAATGTCATTGTTCACTAGGTAAATAGAAATAATAGCTGTTAAATTTTCATTTGCTTTTTTAAAGCAATAATAATCAACAGAGACAAGTTTGGTAACATTCCTACTTACACACGTGAGGTATGCTTGTTCATCTAAAAAGAACAATGTGTTTTTCTCTTAGTATTTATGTATATGAAGTCAACCAAAATATTAGAAATGAAACAACACATGTGTTTGCTGGGATATAAAATACAAAATCAATCTCTAACCAATCATAGCAAATAAGTGCAAGGGAATTTCAAGAAACACAACTATTCCTATTTTCTAATTTATGGGGAAAAGATGTATGATATAGATGGGGGTACCACTGGTAATTTCTCATTAGTGCATGGTCCACAAAGGACACATATGTCACATGTTCTATGTAATATACACACATGCATATACACATATATGTCATATGTGTATGTCATGGCATATACTTGTAGTGGCCTTTGTCAATGAGTTGAAAATGACCTGACTGTTTGGAAGGGAATCCATGATACAATGTGGCTTCAGTATACCTGATTTTGAAGTGAGGTCTGATTCTAAAATTATGTCTTCTACATTCTGATTATTCAAAAGGATCTGCTTTTCATTTGCAGAGTGGGGTGGTTATTATTACAGAAAAGTGTTATATTAACAAGAAACTAAATGGAATCTTCACATGAGGATGTGTATATTGTGACTATTCAATTATATATAGGCATCATACTTGATAAAATGAGTATATAACATATGAGATATGTATAATATATAAGCTATATACTATATAATATGAGCTACTATCTAATGATATTAATTAATATGAATCTTTCCATAAGGAAGAATATTACTCAAAGACAACAATGAGGCTTTTCAGTGTTTGAGACTGCTGAGGGAAGTAATACATTCCTTGGGATCTGTAGGACTTTGGTTTGAAGGTTTTCTGCTATATGCTTTCCTAGAAATAAAAGTCTGTTTACTGAAATTTACTAATTTAATAAATCTGTTATCCATGAAAATATGTGAGCAAAAATATTTAAACTAACAAAGGAAATAAAAACATCAATAATGTCACCAACCAAAAGAAAGCCCAATTAACACTGATATGCTCAGCTTCTATTTGTGTTTTATAAATTTCCTAATACAAATATATGCTTGACGACTCAAAAAAGTTACAAAAGTTTTATAATTTTGTATTGTTTATTATTTATCCATGTCTCAATGGCTATATAAATTTCTACCACATAAACAAACCTAATGGTGCACTTTGAAATTTATGCTCCTCAAAATATCTGACACTCTAAAAAGAAAAGCAGCCTATACTTATCCTCATAAAAATAAATTTTGTTAGATATGATTTCCCAAATTGAAAATACTAGATAAAATTATAGGTACATGAATAAGAGATATTGTTGCTTACCTTTAATAATAAGATCATTTTCTCATTTCCCCCCCAATTTTTATTAATCTAATAGCTAAAGTCAGCATATTACTTTTAATTTATTTGCACATTTTGCATATGTTGAATGTATTTATGGCATGGGCAAATTAATCTAATTTCAATGTTTAACAGATTACTATTAAGTTATTTCACAATAGTATTATGAAGAAAACATGATATAGAAGGCAACACCTTCATAGTGCTAAAATAAATTACTATTATTATTCATATCAGTCTCATCTCTCTTAGTGTACCTCCTATAGATCTTCTTAATATTCTGTTTGTTTTACTATGTATGTATTTGCCTTTATTCCTAATATACATGTAAATATATGTAAATATATTTAACTTAATAACATTCTAAAATGTATATAAATGGTATAATATCCTTTAGGTTGTTAATATTATTAACATCACTTTTAAGAACCTTGATCATTTATAATACATCTCTCATTCTTACACTTCAATATGAGTACCTTTTTGATAAATATTTTCTTTCCCTTTAAAAAACTGCCATAAATATTGTGTCATGTAAAGCCTTGAGTCCATATGTGAAAAAGTTTCTAGTTTACATAAGAAATTTAGGTACTATAAATTAGCTAATTTGAAATTTTCAATCTTTTTTCATGTCATAATTTACATTAAAAATCTTTCCATACAGGAAGATATACTGGTATTTCATTTAATTATTCATTTGGGATATGCTTTTACAATCCTTCATTCTTTCTTTAAACTTTTAAGTTAATCTTCTACCACAGAAAATTATGATTCATTGTGAATTAGCAGTCTGTATTTCCAAAGGTCACATATATTCCGTCCTTGTTTAAAAAGAGGTGATGGGTGGAAATAGGATATATGGGAGGAAAACCTGAGATTGTACTCATAAACTGAGAGGCTGAATTAAAACCCATCTTTGATGAAAATGTAAAACAACTTTTTTGAATTGTTTTGTTTTTGCCAATCCTGTGGGTTGAACTCAGGATCTAAGCACTGTCCCTAAGTGTCTGCTTTATCACTTGAGCCATAGCACCACCTCTGGCCTTTTCTGGAGATGTAAGTCTTACAGATTATCCTACCTGGTCTGGCTTTGAACCACGACCCTCATATCTCAATCTCTTGAGAAATAGGCTGGTAGGCATAAGCCACTGGTGCTGGCCCAGAAAATTAACAATTAAGAAGAAAATTTTTTGTCTGATTTTCAGTATTTTTATAATTTTGTGCCTCTATTTGCTCTGCTTCTTTAAATATGGGACACTTTTTGATAAATGAGAAAATATCATTCATCAGTCTCACAATATTTCTAATCATGAATATTTCATCCTTGCTATTCCATTTAAAGATAATGGGGAATACTAATTCAATTAATCTCTTTATCACATAGATGAATTTTCTTTACTTATGATTCTTTTTTGTGATTTTATTTTTTTCATATATTTTTATTGTTATTAATAGAAAGTTTACATTATATTCACCAGATAGATGGTTCATTACTTCACATACATTGATGCCCTTTCTCATGTCTTAGTCCACATTTTCCTCCCCCCACCTCCACCCCTCATCTTGTTTTCACTTCTTCCCTATCTGATTTCAAATGACCAAATACATATATATATATATATATATACATACATCAGGGACAGCAATAACTCATTATATGGCTTTTGTTTCTATATCCTGGAGGTCCTTACATTTGGCATCATACTATATGGCCTTATGTATCTAGGTTTTGTTCTGTTACAAATCTCTGTTAGGAGAGCCCAAGGTTTCTACTGATTATGACAAATGAGGGAAACCATTGAGCCTATGTTCCTTTGAGTCTAGCTTACTTCACTTAATATAATTTTTTCTAAACAGAATTAAGGAAATGGAAAAACCTCCCATGCTCCTGGATTGGAAGAATCAACATCGTGAAAATGGCAATCTTGCCAAGGACTACTTACAAATTCAATGCCATACCCATCAATATCCCAATGTCATTCTTTAAAGAAATAGAAGAGGTGATCCAAAATTTCATATGGAATAATAAAAGACCCCGTATGGCAAAAACACTTCTTAGCAGAAAGAACAGCGCAGGAGGAATTTCAATTCCAAACTTAGACTCTATTACAGAGCTATAGTGACCAAAACAACTTTGTATTGGCACAAGAATAGTCCTGAAGGCCAATGGAATAGAACTGAAGAAGCAGATATTAAACCACAGGCATATGGCCACCTAATCTTTGATAAGGGAGCAAAAAAAATAGAATGGAAGAATGACAGCCTCTTTAACAAGTGGTGCTGGCAGTACTGGTTAAGCACCTGCAGACAACTGAAGTTGGATCCTTCTTTGTCACCTTGCACCAGGATTAATTACAAATGGATCAAAGACCTCCAGGTAAAAGCAAATACACTGACAACTTTACAAGAAGGAGTAGGAGATACATACACTAGGGATCCTTGGCAGAAGTCAAAACTTTCATAATAAGGACCAAGAAACACAACAAATCAGAGAAAGGCTGGATAAGTTGGACTGCATTAAACTGCAGAGCTTCTGTATGATAAAGGATATAGCTACATAGCAAATTAACTAGAAAGCCTACAGAGTGAGAGAACATCTTCACTAACCATACAACTGACAAAAGCCTCATATCTAAAATATATCAACAACTCAAAAAATTGAATCACTCCAAAAGTATTCTCCAAAGAAACAACCATCTCATTAAAAGACAGGCCAAACACTTAAGGAGAGTCTTCTCTGAAGAAGAAATAAGAATGGCCTATGAACACATGAAGAAATGCTCAACATCTCTGGTCATAAAAGAAATGCAAATCAAAACAACTTTAAGATTCCACCTCACTCCAGCTAGAATGGCCAGGAGCAAAAAATCTAATAACAGATGCTGGAGGGGATGTGACCAGGAGGGATCACTACTACACTGTTGGTGGGAGTACAAACTCATTCAACCACTATGGAAACAGTATGGTGGTTCCTCAAAAGACTAAACATAGAACTCCCTTGTGACCCAGCAATTCCACTACTTGGCATTTACTCTAATGTCTAGAAACATGGACATACTAAATCGGCTAGCACAATGATCATTGCAGCAGTATTTACCATAGCAAAGATATGGAACCAACCCAGATTCCCCTCAGTTGATGAGTTGATCAACAAGATGTGGTATTTATACACAATGGAATTCTATGCTGCTGTCAGAAAGAATGACATCACCCCATTTATTTATGATTCTATTTGTAAACGAGGGTCCAACTTTTAAGATTTCCCCCATGTTTAACAAGTATCAACTTGTGTGTCCATTTTTGTTCAATACATTCACTCAATAGTTTCAAATGTTGTATTTCAGATTATACATTTTAACCTGTTTCAGTGTTTTAAGGGTTGCCAGTTCTGCTGAAATAATCATGCATGTTATCTGCTAGATGAGTTTTGGCAATTGTTCAGCTTCAGCTTGACTTGGCTATAGACATAATGATTATCTTGTGGAACCCTTGCCTGTGTCCTTTGTACAGTTTCTTGCATCCTGTATACAAACACCAGTAGCAGAATGGAGTGTAAATATTATTCCCCAGACACTGGAGCCATTCATGCCATGATATTCTCATGTCTTTCAGATTATCTTAACATACTAAATACATTCCATCTTAGGCCCTCATGGCTCTCCTTCTGGCCTCAAATCAACAAAATTCATTATTGCTACAATGAACTAAAATGCTACTGATAAGTTGTCCATGGTTCATATTCTTTCTTAACAGGGATCTGTCTATTTCTTTGATTTCACTGAAGCTCAGGAGCAAGTTGCTCTGGAAAATTGTAACTCCACATGTCATTTCCTAGAACAGAATAGATAGCTCACTTTTATACAAAGGGGATAATAGAACATACCTTTGCTTCCACATTTTCCTTTGTATAAGCAGCATTGCTGTTTGTTTCTTTGGTTATTTTTATTATTTATTTAATTTTAAATCTTTTTGCCAGTCCTGGGGCTTGAAATCATGGTCTGGTCTGGGCACCATCCTTGGACACATTTGCTCAAGTCTAGCACCTTTTCACTTGAGCCATAGCACCATTTCTGGCTTATTTGGTTATTTTTTAAAACCTTTAAATAGATAATAAACATGTTTAGCTCATATGTCACATGAAAATAGGCCGGGGGCTTAATTTGGCCTATATGCTAACCACTGTGTGAATACTTGCCTTGTATTTATTATGTATAATTGTTTCAAATCTATATCAAATACATCCATTCCTTGCCTATCTTATAATTTTGTGTTTACTGTCTTTTTTGGGATTTTAAATCCAATGTGTGTGTGTGTGTGTGTGTGTGTGTGTGTGTGTGTGTGTGTGTATTGAAGAACAGAACAATAAAACTTACTCTGGGTAACAAGCAATCTTATACTACAGAAAACTAATCAATAGTTGAGATAATTCAAAACTGGGCTCTGAACCCTCAGAGAGAAGTTCTAGTTCTGCTTCATCCTTATGTTTAGGACACATTTTTGTCATCCTATTGAAGTCCTAGGGGATTTATTTCTCCCATTCCTTTCTTGCTAAATTCTGAACTGCCATGTTTGTTCTCACCCAAGAGGCTCTCAGAATTGTTTGCTGCTCAGTTTGGAGGGGAAATACAAATGATTATCATCTGGAGATTTGAAATTTCTAAAATTTCATAAAACAGTATTCTATGTTTTTTTTTGTTGTTGTTTTGAAATGATTCCAGTGGGCTGCCCTCAGTGGACAACCAGTGATCTATGTTCACTGTATAGTTTATTTCATTTACTGTTATGGCTAAATATATTTCCTAGCTAATGCTGCCAAATTTCTGCCAACACATGAAACCTCTCTCAAGCACCCTTAATTTATCTGCATTAAATATATACATAATGATGTCCTTTGGATCATTTCTCAAAAGTGTATTCAATATGGCAAGTTTAAATATGAAATCACCCACATACACACATGGATGAGTATACACACCACATCATCTTCCTGTTTTTATTTTTGTGGGTCATGGGGCTTGAACTTGGCCTGGGTGGTGTCCCTGAGCTCTTCAGCTCAAGGCTACCACCCTATCCTCGAGCCAAGCCCCACTTCCCATTTTCTAGAGGTTAATTGAAGATAAGAGTCTCAGGGCCTTTGTCCCCAGGCTGGCTTTGAACCTTGATCCTCAGATCTCAGTCTCCTGAGTAGCTAGGATTACAGGAGTGAGCCATCCACCAGCTTATACCACATCATTTTCTTATCTCATTTTCCAAACATATACCTACAGCTACTAAAGTACTTAAAGGAAAAGCTTATAGTCATTTCTAACTATGATATGATATACTATAGTATATTCATTTCGTCTGATTCCAGCTGATTCCTCATATATACGATAAAATCATACATTGTTACCATTGTTTACCTACTTTTTTCTATTTGTCTTGATTAAACATCTCAGTTACAGAATTTTATAATGGCCTATTCATTTACTATCCCATTGCAACTACTAAAGAGTGGATGTAGATAATGCATCTATATGTATCTGTGTATGTAGATACAAAACATATAAATATTATATAATTGGCAGTTATCAAAATAATAATTTGATTACAACCAAAATATCACCCATAAGTAGTATCTTAAAGATCAGAGAATAGTATCTCATATATCAGAAAATGAAATATATTATTAATTCCTCATGGGTCTATGAAGATCATTTTTTGTTTCTTTCAATATATTCTTCCAGAATGATAGATATATTGATTAAGTAAGTCCACATTTTCTCAAATATGACTTCTTATTCTCAAAAAAACCCTTTGAATACATATCTCTATATGTATATAAAATTTAATTACATACCACAAAACTTAGATCTGTCAAAATATGAGGAAATACTCATATGATTTTTCAATTAATTCTTATTTTTCAGAAGATATCATCAGAGTATGTTAGCCTTTTAAATTATCACATTTAAGGTCTGTATATATATTTTTCTTTTTGTTTGTCTTACTGATTATACTTAATGTGTGGTCCTTTAAAATGCTTGAATCTCATCTTCAAGGTGATTCCAAGCTCTCTCTTTCATAGTCTCAGCAGTAGTCTTTCCTTGATGGGCTATTTAATGATAGTATTACTATGTAATATTTTAAAAATTGTGATAAGGTCATTTTAGAAAAAAATTGGGAGTGTCTATACAAATGAAACAGTTGTATATCTAGAAGCCGTGAGTTTTCCAGAGATAGTTTGTATCCTACAAAAACATCATCCCCCACTCCTCTTCAGTATTACAGTGGCAAGGTTCTAAGGAGGAATGTAGACAGAAGGAAAATCACTGAGGGAGTTTTAATATTTTATAAAATAGAACTAGAGATAAAAGATGAATTTAATGAAAGAACTGATGTAATTTTTACCAAGTTTTATTTTTCCAATGTCTAAAAACACATTAAATGATGCTCCTCTGTAACACTGTGGACTTCGTGTAGAGCTATAGTAAAGGAACTACGATACAGCTGGACTGCAAGGAAATCAGACTTGGTAAGGCTGGAGCTAGGTATCTGTGTGGCTTCCTGAGGAGTTTCTAATTTCTCCTGCTTCCATCAGGCTTTCCCCTCATCTTGGTCTTCTTCCTCTGGCAGTCAGACAGTCTACTTATATTTTTACTTTCCCATCTATTTCTTGCTTGTCAACTCAAAAAGCACTAACAACCCACGTCCAAATTCTGCATTAGCATTCTGCTCAAACGTTAAATCTGATCCATTTCAGTCTGCATTCAGACCAGATTTTTCAAGAGAGAACAGGTCCTAAGAGAGAGTCTGGTCCTAAGTTTGACATTATCTTTATGATACCAGTCTTGCCTTAGGGATAGTAAGCATTATGATAGAAAGAAAGTATCACCATAGCCACATGGTAAAGCGACAGGTACTTTGTGGCTATGGGTCTACAAAGGGGAATTTTTTTTTCCTTTTTTGGAGGAAAGATATTGAGAAACAATATCAGTTTTCTGTTTCTGGACTCTAGGCAGCACCTACAGAAGTCTTTACTTTGCCCTTAGTAAGTGGTCCAAGTTCATAAACTGTTGGTCCTCGGGGTTCCTTGTGTCAGAAAAAGCTTTTGTGTTTAGCAGCTGGGGTGTTTTGTTTCTAATTGAATACCTGTATGTGTGGCTCATACGTTCCAATAATTCTCCTCAAGACAAATCAGCCCTCCCAGCAGGTTACTGTTATTGACCTGACTCTGCAAAGCATTGAAATTTACAACCTCAAGGTGAGAGAATTTAAGTTAAATCTATAACATGCATGACATTTGTCAAGATGACTGTTCTAAAGCTGTTGAAACACTTGGTATATTGACACATCCTTGTAACTAGAAAGAAATGGCCCTTCGCCTTAAAAACACGGTCTGGCAATGGACAGTTTTTATAGACTCTCACTTGATAATAACAAAACTCAGTAAGATATTTATTACTATCTAAATTTTGAGATTAGGGATAGTAATTCTGGGCTGAAGTCCAAGTTTACCTACTCCCCATCTATGTTTCCTTGGAAAGTTATTTAAACTTCACTATACTCAGAATTTACCTCTCTGAAAGAGTGGTGATATCACCGCTATTAGAGATTTAATGTCAGGATGAAATGAAAAAAATAAAATAATATACTTAAATTTACTTATATGTGGGCCGGGAGTTTGGCCTAGTGGTTGAGTGCTTGCCTAACATGCATGAAGACCAGGGTTCTATTCCTTGGTACCACATACATAGAAAAAAGCCAGAAGTGGTACTGAGGCTCAAGTGGTAGAGCTCTAGCCTTGAGAAAAGTCCAAGGACAGTGCTCAGGCCCTGAACTCAAGCCCAGGACTGGCAATAAAAAAACAAAAAAAAATTTACTCATATGTAATAGACATTTAGTTAACAGCTCTTTTGCCTTTTACTTGATGAATTCAGACAATATAAGTTGAATCATTTAGTGAATCATCTATTATCCTCTTTACTCTTAGGCTGTATAATTACTGTGATATTTGAGTAAACATTTGTGTAATTATAAATGTTTATATACTTGTAACCTGTGATACAGATTTGAGTATAATTTATTCATGTGATGCTAAACCAAATAAGCTATGCAATTAAAGTGTTATCAAGCTATAACCTCACCAAATTCAGTGTATTCTAACCCAGTGAAGTTAATGAATCAGGAAACCGTGATAATCAAACAGTTTTATTAGAAAGTAGTGGCATATTGGAAGATATAAATCATTTGCCTTTCTTGACCATATTATCCTTCACCTTAAAGGAAAATATTTAATATAATTTGTCAAAAGAAGGTTGCAGAACACAAATAAGTAGATCCCTCAGTTTTTTTATGTTTCAGAAAGAAGTCTCTCCAGGAGGATGTGTGCTTTGTATATCTGACTTGATTTACATAAATTGCCAAAACTTGCTATTCTACAGAACTAAAGAAGGCATGAATGATCATTCAGTGTTCATTATTGACTTTTTTAAGCCAATATTGGACTTGAACTCAGGGTCTGATCACTCTCCTTGCATTTTCTCAAGTTTAATGCTCTACCACTTGAGCCTCAGCACCACTTCTGGCTTTTTTCTATGTATGTGGTACCAAGGAATCGAACTGGGCCTTTGTGCATACAAGGCAAGCACTCTACCACTGGGCCAAACTCCTAGCCCAAACAATTGACTTTTGGTCAATGTTTCTGGCCAAAAATTTGTTCCAAGAGTGACTTTTTCCTTTGCTTGCCTATAGAAACTGTTTAGGAAAGAATGGTTTGTCTAATTCCTAAATAATATTAACATGTATTTAATCATTAAAAGATAGATTTCAGGGATGGGAATATGGCTTAGTGGTAGAGTAGTTGGCTAGATGAAGCCCTGTGTTTGATTGCTTGGTAACACATGCACAGAAAAAGCCAAAAGTGGTGCTGTAACTCAAGTGGTAGAGTGCTAGCCTTGAGCAAAAGAAGCTCAGGGACCATGATCAGGCCCTGAGTTCAAGCCCAAAGACAGGCAAAAAAAGAAGAAAAGATAGATTTCAGAGAACAGGTAGGACTGTTCTGAAATTTTTTTGAAAATTGAGTTTTATGGGATGTGGTTAGGTTTGTTTTCAAAGTCATTTAAACCCTTTGCAAGTTGTGTTTTCAAGGAGTTATAATACTAGATCATTTTTTTTCTAAAAGTGATTGTGGTGTTAGAAGCTTGTTTTGTTATTTATAATAAATCCTCTCAAACGCACTTGAGTTACTAGTGAAGAAGTAACATTTGTTGTGGTGTTGGTGATTGATAGTGGCTGTTCACGTGAAGTTTTGAATGAGAACTGGCTAGCATAGAACTAGTTTGTGCTTAAGTGGAAATATCATCCCATACTCTCCTTCCAGTCCCTTCTCCCAGCACCATCCCAGTCAATCCTCATTTAGGTTTCTGGGAAAAGTGAGAGGAAGGAGAGAGTAAGTAAACTACTAAAGGGCAGTAATGTAATCAACCACATCTTTGCCAGAAACCTCCATCCTAACCCCTAATAGATGTGGCATTGAGAGCTTCAGGGTTGGTGACCACATTCCAATGCAAAAGGACTGGGACACTGCTACTCTCCACAGACTGAACCTCCTGTGTTCAGAGCCTTTCTGGATTCCTAAATATCACTGCTTACATCTGATTGTTCATTGCATCCTTTATAATACAGTGGTGACAGTACTAAATTATTCTTTTTGTATCCCGTGAGCCATCCAAGCAAATGATCAAACTTTGAAGGATGACATTTGTAAGAACTTTTATTTTGTAGCTAAGTCATGAAAAAGAGTATGTAATTTAGTTATCCAAAACGACACTAACATTTGAAGGAAGAGGACTATTTGGGATTCTGAACACTTCCTTAAGCTTGTGGATTCTGATGCTAATTCTGGCTGGCTAGGGTAAAGGATAGATTGAACTGGGAGCACTCAGTATATGCCTAGATAATTAGAGAATTGTATATTGTTTTGTGAAAACTCTCATGTTTGGTGTCATAATTATGGTAAATAGAAACACTTCAGGCATCCTAACTGAATTATTGTGATGATTTGGATCTAATATTATTCATGTATACCTAGATTATTTCAAACTTCTTTGTCAAATCATCATGATGGAACGCAAGGCATATCAATGTGTTCGGTGTTATAACATGTGTCCATCCAATTACAAGGAGCCATGTGCCTTCATTGGTAATATATTTTTCCTGAGTGCCTCATATTCTTCAGAAAATTCATTCTGATTTATTTTTATCGGGACAATAGATTTGTGTTTAGTGCTTTGCTAATGTCTTCAAATTTTATTCTCTCCTAATGAGATTTTCTCAAGAATGCATCATCAGTTTACAGAGACAAGAGATTTGATTCTTTTGGAGAGTTCGACTTTTCTTGGTTTGTAGCCTTTAAAGGGTGTTAGAAGGTGAACTTATTGAGGGAAACAATTGTCCAAATGTCCAATGACTGTACCTACAATAGTCATTTTACCTGAAAATACACTGTAAATATTGAATAGGCAAGCAACTTGACATTTTGGATATCCTATTTTATTTAGTGTCTTTGAGATATCACCAGACCACAATGTGAGGAGTGGAGAACAGGTAAAATTTTGAGGTATTATTTAATCTCAATGTACCTGAATATGTTATTGCATGCCTATACTCTAACAAAGTACCCAATATTAGTTATTTTTTGAGTAATAGAAATTCTTCATGAAAATTTTGAGAAGACCTTGATCAAGTAATCAGTAGATTTCACTTATGGTGAAAGATGGGACCTTATGTGTCTTCATCATGCCATATAAGGCTAAGAAGTGAAAGACTTTAGCTCTCTATTTTCATGATGCAGAAGAGCTGCAAGAGCCAGGGAAGAATCAACTCTCCTCTATAAAATCATTGATATCAGACATGAAACTTAACCTCTGTAACTTATTACACTTACTACGTCCTAACAGACCCAATGTCTTATTACAGCAACATGTTGCACAAAGTTTCATCATGGATTCTAAGGTGATATAATGCTAAAAACATAGAACAGGGACAGTATCAACAAATAGAAATATCAACAAAGGAAAGGCAGGGTCTGGTCAAAGGCTAATACTCACCAAGATAATGGATAAAAGAAAACATTTTGTGATCTGTAGAGTATTGTTATCAGATAATTTTTTTCCTTTTCTCTGCCCTCTGGCCTGGTTCTTCTATTGCTCCTCTTATTTTCTTTAATTATTCATGTCCTTTTTAAAACATTTACTTAAGAATCTCATGCTCCACTGACTGAGTTAGCCAATGGGTGAATCAATGTTAAAGTTATAATCACAAGACAATATGTTGAACAACTTGGGGGAAAGGTGTGGAAGTGGGAGAAAAATGTGGAAAGGTAACAATGTGTGAGAAGAAATGTACTCACTACTTAATGTATGTAACTGCAATGCCTCTGACTTTACCCTGACAGTAAATTAAATTTAAAAATGTTTATTTAGTAAGACCTGTACCATTAGAATTGAATATTATGCATATTTACAATAAAATACATGGCTAAATAAAGGGAGTTATACTTAAAATGTTCTACTTAAAGTAAAAAATTACAGGAAATTTTAATAATATAAAGGAAACAGGTGTGGCATTATAAAATCTACCTATCTATCCTAAGAAGAAAGGAAAGGGAAAGAAAGCAGACAGGATGAGCTCCCTGCCCAGGGTCTGTCACTTATGCCAGCTTTGGAAAAGGAAAATATTTGTCCATTGTTGGGTATTGAGTCAGAAATCTGATAAAGATCCCTGTAGAATCTTCTCTCTTTCTATTTTCTATCCTGAATTCCCTATTCAAAATGTTTCTCATTTGGTTAATGGTATTTTAATGCATCTTGAAATTTTATTTTGTTTTAAATGACTAAATAGTAATTATATATGAAGTAGAATGTTATATGTTGATATGTGTATTCATTCTGGAGTGATTAAATTGAGTTAATTAACATATCCATCATTTGAGGTTGTTCCTATTCCAGAAATTATTTTAAATCTCTACAGCATACTTTATTCTTGAGAGTTTCCCCCTCCCTCAGGAAAAGATTTCTAAAACTTTTGCTGTGGATATACATACTCATTTTTATTATTTTTAAGAAGTTGTACAAGGAAGTTGCCATTAACAGATCAGCTTATGATTGCCATATATCTTGATCAATGTCACACGTTTAACAATTTCACCCACTCCTATCCTTCCTACCCCTTCTTTCACTCTTTATTTTGTAGGCTAAACATTGGTTTCTTATTTGCATTTTCCCTCTCTTCTCCTCTTCATCCATCTTCATTTTCCCCTACCTCCAACCTATCCTTTTGTGTACTACCCTCTTCTTGGTATGTGAATAATTTCTTGTTGTTGTTGGTTTTTTTCCCCATTCCTAGGGTTTGAACTCATGGCCCTGGGTGCTGCCCTGAGTTCTTTTGGCTCAAGGCTAGTGCTCTACCATTTTGAGTCCCAAGATCTACATCTAATTTCCCAATGGTTAATTAGAGATAAGAATCTCAAGGATTTTCCTACAGGGGCTGACTTTGAACCCCTACCCTCAATTCTCAGCATCCCAAATAGGATTATAGGGATAAGCCACTGGAGCCTGTGTGTGTGTGTGTGTGTGTGTGTGTGTACATATATATGTCATATATATACATATGTATACATATGTGTATATATATGACAGGCAACATTTGAATACTACTGTGAGAAATCTAGTAGAGATTAAGTTAACAGACAATGCTGAGGACAGATGGAAGTATTTTAAACAAGTCAGAGAAAAATTAGTCATAGAAACATCTATTTGTCTAAGTTCATAAATTTTTCTATTAGCAAGTTTTCTAACATTTAAAAAGGACAATTGTTATATATGAAAATTATCCTGCTATGAATTCAATCCTGCTTTTTTTTGAAGTATGGTGACAGTATGTTGGAGAGTCATTTGCAAACTAAATCATTCTATTCTTCCCTAAGTACATCAGTGTATTTTATTTATTTTTAATCTTCTGTTCTAAAAGAGTTTTGAGGCATATGCTTCTTGATGTTCTGCTATCCTTTTCAGTATTTCTAATTTTTGAATATGTTCTTGCTACAATATTACTGGCTGATCACTTTACTGTGTCTTGTAGAAAAAGTGGAAGGGACAGTACCTTATTATAAACCAATGTTTGATCACTGTTGGAATTTTTTGCTTTTCTTTTCCTTTTTTTTTTCTTTTAACCTTTTGTTGTTGGAGGAATTATGGTCTGCAAAGAACATTCTTCCAGTATGCCTGGGTATAGTACTGGTACAGATAGCAATTGAAATTCAGGCACAAACACAGGTAAAGGAAATCATAGTGTTTGCACTTAACAATTTGGTGTTCTTTACAGTACATAATAATAATGTGCGAGTAGAATTCAACTGAATTCATTTCTGATGCTTTAGACAGTAATAGAGAATTGCCTCCAGGGTTATTTGCAGCTGGTTTCAAGAGCCGAGTGGTTTCTGGAAATGCCTTTTCTTTCCTAAAACAGACTTTGGAAGCCTCCAAACTGGGATAACATTGCTGTATTGAAATATAAATTATGAATGTTGCCTGGGTTATTCATCTTTTTTTAATATTAGCTAACAAAAATATAATTCTTTTGGGTGTGTTTATGGGGCAATTAATTGCCGCATGCACTTGTGGTAGATGGGGTCATTGGTAGCTACTGCTACTAGGGAGATTGGAGTTGTATTCACTATGTATTTTAAGCATGCCTGTCTCAGATTTGTAATTCTCTCTGCTTTGTGACCCTAAGGCAGTTTTAGCTTTTAAATCCAGACACTGGATCTATGACTTAACCTGTGTGTTTAATTAGAAGTTTCACTTGACCTGCTAATATCACTGCATTTGATGCTAGATGGATGGAATACACAGTGTGACTGAAGAACACTAATTGGGGGTTCATGGTGTGGAGACCTAAAAGCTAGCTTAAGTTCTCTATTGTCTGGAAATGAAAAGCATCTCCTTTCTTTTCCAAACATCCTCATCCATCATGTGAAACGGGATGTGTAACAACAAAAATACACCAAATTGAGATAAATTTTATTATCAGTTGAACTAGAATCTTTAGTTTTGTTAGCTTTGATTAAAAAGTTGTCAATTTGTTAGTGATTGTTACTGATTCACACTGTAAGGTAAGCATATGAGAAATATTTTTCTAAGTCATAGTTTCCCTGATACAAATATATTTTTGTCCATAGCACTGTCACTAACTAATAAAATGTGTATCTGCATAGTTTCTCTGTAAATTTAGATAAGAGTTTATTGAGACTTAGATTTTTGGCTAATCAGTAATTGTGTTACCCATAGAGTCTGAAGATATATTTAAGGAATATATAAAATGAAGTTTAAACTATTTTGTCATAAATGACTAAAGAAGCCTGACCAAACCTCTGCTCAAATTCTGTTCTATTAAACCAGAAGTGGTGTTGTGGGTAGGGCAGTAGCTTTGAGCTGAAGAGCTCAGGATAGCACCCAGACCCAGAGTTCAAGTCCCGCTAACCCATCAAAAAAAATTGGTTGTATTACCTCACTTTCAGTCTATGCACCTAGAAAAATAGAGTTGGGAAATTTGTAGGTAAGAAATAAAGAAAACACATTTTAAAGTAAAAGCAAATGTTTTTTTCTTGCCACATTACATTTGTATAATTATTAGACATCTAAATGGAGATGTTGAGAAAGCACCTGTTTGTATGAGTATTCTGGTCCAGGAAGATTACAGGTTATACTCATGTAGATAATTCTTAACATTTAAAATCTTGATCAATTTATTATTGGACTTTTTTTCTTTAATGAAGAATTGAATATTGAGCCTTGGAACCCTTCAAGTTTTAAAAGCCCAGATTATGAATTGTTTTCTTGCTTTATTAAGATGTAATTAAAATTGTATTAATTACATGTACCCACATTATTTGATATACATTCAGAAAAAACGTTTACCACAATAAATTGAATACATTCATAGAACAATTCATAAAATTATATTTGGTTGCTAAGATCTACTCTTACCAAATCTCAAGTACACAATAGAAGGATCAGTCTCATGCTGTACACTAGCAGTATTTCATCACAGTTCAGGATAGGAAATTTGCACTGTTTATTTCCCAGCTCCAGTCATCATCCCTGGAAAACATGTTTGAATTGCTAGATTCCACATGTAAAAAAAACTGTGTAGTTTTCATACCATAGATGGTTTGCCTCATGTGTTATTTCTTTCTGATTTATTAGTGTGGTTGCAAATGGAAAGGTTTGTTTCCTTATGTGTGAACAATATTCAATGCTTACGTTTTAATTCATTTATAATATATAAACCTGTACCTATATTATATTCTTTGATTATGATTTCTGTTTGGGGTCTTGAATTGTTTTTCTGGTATAACGCTCAAGTACTTTTATAGTTGACTAAGCAAGTGAACCAAGTTTGCGATTCTGTGAACCTCTCTCTCACTCTCTCTCTCTCTTTTTCTCTCTTTCATGCTCTCCCCCCCCTCTCTCCCTCTGTCTTTCTCTGTCTTTGTATAATACTGAGAGTTTGAACTCAGGGCTTTTGTTCTAAAGTTCTTTAGCGAGCTCAGTTTCTTTCTAAATAGGTACTGTATTACATTATTACACTCCTTTCTTGCTCCTCAAGGAAAAGTAACATTTCCAATTATATAGAATAAAACTGGCTCCCTCTCAGTACTTACTGTACAGTGTTCAACATTTACCACCTATAGGGATAGATATATGGGTTTGGGAGAGATGGAGACAGAGTCCTAAAAGCATGAAATTAAGAGTTATAAAGATGATCTATCTTACAAGAAGCAAGTACAGGTGTCTTGCCTCCACATTATAGTCCACAGAAAACACAATCCTTTGTTTAGTTCTACAACCCCTTCTCTGTGATCCACAACAACTTCACTTGACTTTCAGCTAACGGGAAGACTGAAATATCTCTTTGTCTCCATTGGGGAAGACGTATCAGGCTTCTGTCACTTTATCCTGTGAAAGAAATTTCCAATTGTAAACATTTTAGCATTGAGCTGGCGGCTCTGGGTGATGGCTGTTGTAAGGAAAGTGAGACCGTTCCTTTTCTTCTTTTATCATTGGTATCTACTCTGGGCTTGAATTTTGCTCCAACAATACTGGAACTTCACATCTCACCCCTTTTTTCATGTTTATTTAATGGGGGTAAAATTCTTATTTTATCACCACAATATTATTCTCTCTTAAGGCTTTTGAGGGAAAAACAAACAAACAATCAACTAGAAAGCAATGGCATAAAATGTACTTGTTAGCCGGGGAGTGGTGATTCACACCTGTAATTTTAGATACTCAGTAGGGTGATATCTGAGGATCTCAGTTCAAAGCCATGCTGAACATTAAAGAGCTAGAGACCCTCATTTCCAATTAATCACTAGAAAACAGGAAGTGGCCCTGTGGCTCTAGGGGTAAGGTGTTTGCCTTGAGCTGAAGATCTCAGGGACAATACCCAGGCCCAGGGGTAGGATAGTAGCCTTGAACTGAAGAGGTCAAGAATAGTGGCCAGGTCCAAAGTTCAAGCCCCGTGATGGACAAAAAAATATCGCTATTGAGAATATACTGGTTATCAAATTCAACTAATCAACTAATAGTTCAATTAAAATGAGTATTGAAAATTGGTCATTATAGTTGGTAAAATGAAAGTAAGTGGGAAATGTGCCAAGAAGATACTTGAAATAGAAATATGAAGACAGAATGTTGGCTGTTTTATCTGGGAACTCTAGCATTCATAGAGCAGATAGTCTTTGCCCAACAATAATACATACAACAAACTTTTATTAGGAGATGGAACAATTATATATTTTATTCCCAGGATTTAATATAGAGATCACTAATTTTACCAATGTAGCTTTGCATTGTTCATATAATGCTTCAACAATCCATCTCATTTTACCCATTTTCAAATAAAAATGATCTTCTGGCTTAACCCTTGCAACATTTTTTGAATACTGAGAAAATAATAGTGTGTAATAATTCATTACCCCAATACCCACCTTAACCATGCTGGAATAAGGTAAACTTTGATAGAACCTAAGTAAAGGCTCCTTTATCCTGTGTTACCAAGCACTATTCTCAGATATTTTAATGAAGATAACAGACAACATAGTTCCCAAGAGAAACCCCAGGAATAACTAGAAATATATGGAGGCTGTAGTGGACTATGAGTATCTGTAGCAGCAAGATCTTTCCAAGATCAGCCCAGATTCTTGTTAGAATAATATAATGTCCCCATCATGATCCTTCCAACAATGTCATTGTTCTCCAAAAAAAAAACCATTGACCTTGAACTAATTCTTTACAGCATTTTAGTTTCAGGAAATAAGAACTGGACAAAAAATGAGCAAGGAAAAGCAAGAATCTGATAGCAGTTTACATAACTGAACTCAGGAATGATACCGACATTAGGACTACTAGACAAGGAATTTCAATACTTACAATTACTAAGTTGATGCTACTCATGAAAACTCTTAAAAAAATGAAAGTAGAGTATCAACTGGAAAATGATGTGCAAGAAAGGATCAAACAAAATTACAGGAAATCAAAGTCATAGTTATAAACAAATAAAAAATACCTATGTGAACAACAGAAAGCCAAATATAAGTGAAAAGGGAAAAAGGAAAATGTAAAAGAAAAATGTCAGAATGGAGGATTCAAAGATTTTGGGACAAATGTTGTTTTCCAAACTGGATCTTGGAACTGAGAAATAATGTAAGAATTATTTGTGTCTTTGGTTTTGGAAACGAGTCTTAGTATTCTTATATTGTTCTTATTAATATAAATCATGTTAGTGATACTGGGTGATAGAAATATGAGAAATCTATACATTATCTTTTCAACCTTTAACGGATCTAAATCATTCCAAAAAAACCACTGATTTTAAAAATAGACACATGTATGTATATACATGGGTATATGTATATGTGTGTATCTACTTGCAGTGATATATATATATATATATACACATATACATGCAATGATATCCCATGTAGGTGATTACCAAATTAAGGAGTAGCTGAATTAATATCAGATCAAATAGGTATCACATGAAGAACACATTGTCAAAGATATGAATGTTAGTATGGAACAGTAAATGTATAGGTAAATATATATGCGTCATGCTTCCCTGTGCACAGAGTTTAAAAACAGAGTTTAAAATACATTACAACAAAGAAAGATCTGAAACAAGAAATAGACAATTATGTAAGGACAAGTTACAACCTTTCTTTCAATGTTGGTAGAAGTAGACTAATGCATAGCCAAAACAATGATTAATCAACTTGACCTGATTTGCATTTATAGAATACTTCATCACAAATAAAACATACACAAAATAGAACGTAGGGCCTGGAATTTGGCCTAGTGGTAGAGTACTTGTCTAGCATGCACAAAGGCCTTTGTTTCCTCGGTACCTCATACATAGAAAAAAGCTGGAAGTGGTGCTGTGGCTCAAGGGGTAGAACACTAGCCTTGAGAAAGTCCAACGACAGTGCTCATACACTAAGTTCAAGCCCCAGCACTGGCAAAAAAAAATAGAACATAAATCCTGACAAATTCATTAGATTAAATCTCAGAAGTGTATTCTCAGATTTCAATGGAATATCTGAAAAAAAATGAGAGAAAAAAATGCTCATTTCCAGCTATTTGGAAATAAACCAATGTATGCCTACATGCCTCATGGGTCAACATGAACCTACAATTATTTTGCACCAAATGAAGGGGTTGGGGATTTAGTTCAGCGAAAAGAGCCCTTGTCTGGCAAGTGCAAGGCCCTGAGTTTGGTCCTCAGCTCTGGGAAAAAAAAACCTAAATAAAATGGAATATTGCAAATAATTGTGCATAGTAATATTTAGATGCCTTTAACATTGAATGCTTAAACTAGATATCAGCTCAGTAAACAAAGCTTCCATATCTAAATATGTCTAAGATGTAACCCAGGACTCTTAAGAACTCATAAAATGAAGGAAAGCATATGATCACAAATTTTCATGATTGTTCCTAGGTTCCATGATCCACATCCAGCCACTGATGAAAACACATGCAACACATACACCACAACAGACACACACACACACACACACACACACACACACACACACACACAGAAATACAATTCACAAATAAAACAAAAGAACGAAAAGTAATAAATGCCACCTTAGATTGTACATTAGCTTCATTTAACCTAGTGAAACAATTAAAAACTGATTGCACTTATAGAAAATTCTAGTTCCACTATTATTGTAACTGGGATCATGGTTGTAGTTCCTAGGACTGAGATGATGGAACAGAAGGCATTCCCAGTGCATCAGGAATAACTATTTGGGAACTAGGTTGATTTTTCATGGGCATTAATATTTCCCAAAGTTCATTGAAGTATAAATTAAAATAGACAAATTGTAGTTTATATCAAATAAAAATACACAACAATAACTGTAAAATGTAAATGCTTAATCAGACAAGAATGGAAATATCTGAAAGATGGTTTTGCTGTACTTTACTCTGTATTTCCTAACAACAACAACAAAAAGGAAATATAAACGCTTTCAGGAAGCCAAAGTGTCTAAAAATTCAAATTAGATACTTTGGACCATAAAAACAACCAAGTAACATTAAAATTAATGAATAATTTACTATATGTTTTTGTGGAGCTTTCCTAAGGGGTACTTTTGTTTTTTGTGCTTTTATTATTATTATTACTATTGCTGTTACCTTTTGGCTGTTGTTTGCTCCCTCTGTGTAGGGAATTCAAATGGGTGTCTGAAGATTGCCTGAATAGTTTTGTTTTACAATCCAATGCTTTCAGAAAGATCAAAGAGAAAATTAATTTCGGATAGAGGGGTTCTTCCACTGCATTTTTCTTTCTCCCAGATGACCCTTAGTAGTAGTTCGGAGGAAATCAAGGGACTCCTTGGAAGAGAACTATCAGAGCCAAGAGGGACTCTCAAGAGGAGTTTGATACAAGTGGAAGATAAGGTGTCTGGCAGAGCCATAGGAAGGTGGAAGAAAAACAGAAAAGTATGAAAATTAGGATACTGTCATACATTATAATTTAACCACAAAAGTTTCTTTTTTAGTTGCAGAATTTTATCTTTCAGCCCATTCTCTTTTTCCTTTGCAGACTCTCTTACTCTGACTTTTTCTTTGTCATACTTCTGGTCATGGTTGGCATGGAGTATATGTGAGGTCCCACCAATAGGGATAAGTAAAGGCATCACAATTAGTTTAGGCGTAGTATAGTCTATTTGTGTCACCCCTACTTAGTTCCACATTCATGAAGACACTGACAGTCACCCAGTGTGGATACAGTTTCCTAGAGTTCTCTTTATCCTTTGCTGTATAATCCATCCACATCTTGAAATAAAGGTACAATATGGTGGATTGCATTGCAATTACATGTAGTCTATAGCTCAGATATCTAGTCTGGGGTAAGTAGAAAGGAACATGTGCAGTTTGAAGTGGAATATCTGTGGCTAAAATCTAGAGGTACTGAAGACAGTCAGTCTACCATACTTATGTATATATTTGCAAAGCAGAACAGTGAACAAAGATTATGTTTGTCCCCCATGTTAGGAAATTTCCTCTTTTTCCTAAATACATGAATAAATAAAATTAATTCCACATAAATGTGTATTTTGCTGGTTTATCAGAATCTGTTTTGTTACATAATGTGTGAACCATTTCAATTGCTGGAGGTCAATGTAAAGCAAGCCTTTGAATTTAGGTTTTATATTTCCAAGTAAACTTTTTTTCTTAGACTAGCTCGCTAAAAATCTCCTAAAATTATGATTTGTGAAACTGAGGATACCTTTCTTTCTCATTGTTCCTGTTTGGGTTCTCTCATCCAGCACTCTTCATCTTCACTTCTTGTAGTAGTCTTTCTCAAATATGTGTTCAATTTCCTTCCCTAACCTCTGCTTTTAGAGCCATGTCATTTAAAGATCTATTGAGTTGGAACTCAAAAGCCAGTGTAATTCCAGGTTAGCACTCAAGTAGGAGCATTATAGTGAAACTTCAAGTGTTATAAAAAAAATGGTGCTACGGATTTAATAGGATGTGTACTTCCCCCTAACCACCAGAGACTCAGTGAAGAAGCACAGAGTAAAGCCACAGGTAGGTCTTGTCTTGAAGGTGAACAGATCGAGGGACTATAAACTCTATCCTCTTTTGAACATAATAAAAGAGAACTTTCCAGAACAGAACAGAATGCATATTGTAATTCATTTTGTGAAGTGACACTTTTATGAAGCATCTAACTACCCACCTGCTTTACTTGTCTGCATGCTTTGAAGGCATCTGGTTTCCCCTGTGCCTTGACTGAAAACTCGTCTCCTGTCTTCTCTACCTTTCTTTCCAGCAGCTATAATATGTACAACCATTCCAGTTAAAACTTCTTACTTATCTACCTGAGGTGATGCATTTACTTCATTTCGACCACTACTATTATTGACCAAGTTACCCTGGTCTCTTACATAAAGTACAGAAGCTGCACCTTAGCATTTCTTTCTACATTCATGTTTTACCTTGTTTATTATTTCCCAGATGGAAGCTAGAATGACCAGGACAATACAGATTGATTTCTTCACCTCTCTGCTTAAACATGACTTTCATCATATTAAAGCTAAAAATCTTGAACTTTACCATCTCATCTCAAAACCTTCCTCCTATTTTTTTGTTTGTTTTTTGTTTTGCTTTTGTTTTCTGTGCTCTACTTTGCTGTTTGCAGTTCTTCTTAACAATTCTACTCTACACATGGAAAAGCGTATCAACGTTCAAGAAGTAATGTACCTGCTACCTGACAAATGTAACTTTAACTCTCCATACATTACTCCGACAATAAAAAAGACATACAAAAAAAGATAATTTTTTCTCCATTTATTTTGTAGAACAGGTTCTTTCTCGTGGCTCAGAGCTCAATTGACACACATTCAATAAAGCCTTCTCTGATAAATCAGAATGAAGATCGCTTTCTTCTCTCCTGTTTTTGCTGACTATTTGCATCCTATTCATTAGTATGTTACGTTCATGGCTACATAATAAATTGTAAACTTAGTTGTATAATCTTTAAACCCCAATAAATATATAGACTACAGGAGAATAGATACTGTGTACATCACAGGTACTCCACTGATTGATCCATGTGCCCCAGCTCTTTTTGCTTTAGTTGTTTTGGAATGGAATCTCTCTTTTTGCCTAAGGCTCATTTCAGGCCAAAATTCTCCCTGTATTCTCTACAAAGCTAGGTTGAAATGAAGTCTTGCTTTTTCTACAGGTTGGCCTTGTTACACTTTGTATACTGATCTCCAAATTTCAAGTATCTGGGCCCAGGCCTTTAGGAATTTTTTTATTGTGTTCATATTTGTCTCAGTTTGCTTTTATATATATTCACCACCTTAAAATTTGAATCCAGTTACTGGGAACCTTGGAAATTGTGTTCTTTTAGCCAATGCTGGTATTCTGTAGTTTAATATTATATAACTAACTTGTTTATCTTCCTTTTAAAATGAATAGTATTGTCTCTGTCTCTGTTAAAATACAATAAATCCTACAGAGGTAATATTCCCAATATGCTCTGCCCGGTTATACTTCTGCTACTTATCACTTACTATCAGTTCCATTCATCAAAGTCAGGCAGTCTTTGCTGATAAATATCACACACTGTGAATTCCTTTCACATTCAATCAATTGTCCACGTTTTTATGAAAGACTATCACTTATTTTATATGTGCATAGAATAACTAGACAGCACAGGTATGTAATATGCCTAATGTGTTTTCATGTTGAGGCATGTTTCAGCATAATTTCATTCTTATCTTCAGATAATTGGGTCATAATTAGCTATTATTCAGCAAAACTTGATCCGTATTGGAATGGTAGAAGCATGACATGGTAAGTCCATACTTTTGTTTATGTAACTCATTTTAATACTTTTATTTCCAGTATATCATTTCAGTCTCTTTTTCTGTGACCTATTCCTATTCTTGATCTTTCTCTACTTTTGGTAGAGATTCTTTTTATTTTGTACTCCCTAACACCTAACATTGCCTGAGGGGATTTAAAATTATCATTGTTTAACTTCTGAGGGAGGGGGGAATATGCAGAAGTAATTAACATCAGGGAGCTTAAACACATTTTGACCAAGTTAGAATCCCAGCTGAGACTTTTATCCTCTGGTAGGTGTATGTAATGTGTATCCATATTACAGTATGATAAGACAAAAAGTACTAAACAATTGTATCACCTTTTTCAAATATTATATTAGGTATTCGAAGAAAAAATAATATAACTTCATGAAGAAGATAGATATTCCTTGTTTACAATTTTTATAAGCTCGAATAGAGCATCTTAAAAATGCAATAGGGCCTAGGGATGTGACTAAGTGGTAGAATTCTTGCCCACGCATATTAAGACTCCTGAGTTTGATCTCTAAAGCAAGCACTTGCACACACACACACACACACACACACACACTTACACAGAAAAAGAAAAACACACAAAACACATGCATATAAATACATGCCTAAAATACATTATAACGATCTTCATAATACTTTTAGTATTAGCTATTCTGTAGACATTAAAGTCATTATTTAAGTTTCTTCTTTTATTGTTACTATTATTTTGTTTGTTTTCAATAATGGGGCTTGAACTTGGTTCTTGGGTCCTGTACTCAAGTACAGCTCAGTTCTTTTGCTCAAGTTAGCATTCTTGTTTCTGGATGATTGGGTAAATGCCAAGTACCAACAATGTTTATTGCAGTAGTATTTACCATAGCAAAGATATGGAACCAACCTAGATGTCCCTCAGTTGATGAATGGATCAATAAGATGTGGTATTTGTACACAATGGAATTCTATGCTGCTGTCAGAAAGAACGACATCCCCTCATTTGTTAGGAAATGGAAAGACTTAGAAAAATCATATTAAGTGAAATAAGCCAGACTCAAAGGAACTTAGGCTCAATGGTTTCCCTTATTTGTCATCATCAGTAGAAACCTTGGGCTCTACTAGCAGAGATCTGTAATAGAGCAAAACCTTGATACATAAGGCCATACAGTATGACCCTAAATGAAAGGATCTCTAGGATACAGAAACATAAGCCACATAAAGAATGACTGTTGTCCTTAAGGTACTATGTTATCTCTCATCTCTTTCGCTGTCCCTTGGTTATCTCATATTGTTACAGTATCTTACTTTGTTACCTGATATATCGGATATATTTGTATTTGATTATTTGAAATTGGATAGGGAAGGGGGGAAAACAAGATGAGAGGTGGGGATGGGGGGGAGGGAAATGGGGACCAACACATGTGAAAGGGTATCAATGTATGTGAATTAATGCACCTTCTATCTGGTGAATATAATGTAACCCTTCTATTAATTACAATAAAAATATATGAAAATAAAGCTAGCATTCTACCATTCTGAGCCACAGCTCCACTTCTGGTTATTGAGTGGGCTAATCGGAGATAAGAGTCTCAAGGGGAATTTTCTGCTCCAGCAGGCTTCTAACCATGATCCTCATGTTTCAGATCTCCAGAGTAGTTAGGATTATAGGCATGAGTCACTGGTGCCTGGCTTTTATCTTTGTACATCTAAAAAATTTCTAAGTTATGTTAAATATTGAATTGAGTCAATTGTCTTTTAATATTATCAAAAGGTCCCACGGTTCATTTTGTGGTTTAATTCTGTAGTCAATTGACACTTTAATCTTTGTAAATCAAACTTTAACTTTCTTCTATATTATTAATGCCTAAATTACACCAAAGGGAAATAAATAAAAATGTTCCAGTATAAGGGAGTGTTGCTTAGTCAGCTGTTCTAAGTACATCTGGCATAAAGACTAAATAAGACTTAAGCCCTAGAGGAGTATAATAAAAATAAACCATTTAACAAAAAAGTATTTATTTTACTAAACTTCCATCTAAAACACATTTCTTTTGTGTTTTATGATTTTTTTATTTAAAGAATTTATTAACATAAATTTTTACATCATATTTCAAATGATGTGTTTAACAAGCAAATATTCAAGAAGGGAATCTCTACAATCACTGACACAGATTTTAGAACATAAAATTAGGCTGAGGGTTTGTATGTCATAGATACATATTAATCTATGTAATAAAACATTATGTCTATAGATTCATAGATTTTTATGTCTATGTAGTTGTGTTTATATTTCCAATACCATGTCCATAGCATTTGGGTAAAATATTGAGTCCTCAGTCTTGTACTGTGTGGATCTAATAGCTACATATTAAGGATACAATATGCCTTGTGCACGTTAGGTCTTTACTTGTCTCACTCAACATTATTCACTCTAGATTCATCCACTTCCCTGCGAATGCCATTATTTTTATCTTGTCTGTTGGCCATGTAGAATTCCACTGAATTTACATTTTTTGTATCCATTAATCTTCAGTAGGGCATCTGGACTGTTTCATTGCTTGGCTATTGTGAATAGTGCAGAGATGAACATAGCCGAGCAGGTGTCCTTATCATATCCTGGGTTATGATGTTCAGGATAGATGCCCAGGAGTGGTATGGCGCAACCCTGTTTTACTTTTAATTGTATGTTTTGGGTGTTGGAGTAACTTGGATTTGAGGGCAAACATCTTACAAAACTCTTGTTTGAGATGAGCTCAATGGCACAGCAAATTCAGCATGAAGGAGACAATTCCAGATGCAAACTCACAGCAGCAGCATCTGTCATTTCAGTGTGGACATATTGCTGATATGTTTCAAAATAATCAAACTACAAGCCTCACACTCATATATTACATTTGTAACTTTCATACAAAGTAGACTCATCACCGATTTTCCACTAAATATCCTAAAATGGAACTGTTGTCCAAGTTATCAGTTACTAGCCTGAGGCACAAAACTCTGGAATGGTGTCAAAGCCCCTGGGTTCACACCCCAAGATGGAAGAAGTTCAGTTGCTCCTGTACATTATCATATCCATACAAAGTACATGTTCATTTAGCAACTGTGAATAATTAATCTCTCTCTCTCTTTGCATGGCATCTAAAAACAAGCAAGTACAAGGTGAATCTAATTCATTTCCAAATTCTTTTTTATTATTTCTAGGAAGACAAATCTGTCTCCATATTCCTGTAAAGGGGATGATATTTAGAGGATCGTAAAAGACAATGCATTTTTATTCACGCTGAAGTCATGATTACTTGAATAGTGCCATCTCCAATGCCATGAAAAAAAAATGGAATGATTTATCAGCTCAGAGTTCAAAGAACATTTTCTAAATATCTCTAGGTAGAAAAAAATCTGGAAACCTATCATATTGCTCATTTGTTTTTTTTTAAGTTCCTAAAAATTTAAACTCTTACTCTCTTGTACTCTATGGGGACAGAAACATGAGAAGAGATATCAATGTGTGAGAAGTAATGCCCTTAACTTTCTCATGAATTTAACTGTAACCCCTCTATACATTACAATTTAAAAAAGAGTACAGTCTGGCAGTGTACTCTATTTAAGTTTAGGTCAGTGGTCAGTATATACTGAAGAATGATTATCTAAAAATGTCAGTGTTTTCCTTACCAGCTCTTAACTCTCAACACTCTCACCTCAAGCCTGGTATTTGAGACGGGGGAGGAGGGTGATAAAAAGTACTTGCATAAATAAATGTAGGTTAACTGAGGAAATTCCTCTGATTTTTCAGGCATATTATATAAGGAGGTTCTACTCTGAGCTTCTGGACATACATCGTGACAAAAATGTCTAACCAACAATTACATGGAAATGGCTATGTGGACAGATTAGTGAGTGATCTTATGATAGGATTGCTACATAATGATGGAATGATACATACTGTATAGAGTCCCATGGGGACTCTATGGAGAAATGAAGTAGATAAGAGTCAACAGGATGCAAATAAACTACAGATTACATAGTGTTTTACTTCTGTTAGATCTCAGCAATCAGGTGTGAATATCATAGAAACATCCAAAAAGACAAGTAAGTTCCCTACTAAATTCTCCATGTGCCACTGGGAAAATCTTTATCATCTTGTAGAGGAACAAAGGAAAGGAATCTCAAGAATATATAAAGTTCTCTTCTAGTTTTATTTTATTCAAACTAGTTTATCTATTGACTAGTGACTGTTTCTTGCATTTGTTCTCCATCAATGAATGAACTGGAGGAAGTAGATGACATCCCATATAGTTTTACAAAGTTCATTCTTCCTGCTTCCTCTGCATGGACTGTAGATCTACTAAAATCCCTATACTGCTCAACCCACCAAGATTGCTAATGATTAATTCCCACCTTCTTCCTACCTGCAGTAACTCATCTCTCCTCATTTTGGCATCCAGAAAACAGAAGATAACTTTATGCATTGCCTCCTAATTTATGTCATTTTTTTCAAGTTTGTCTTTCACCCCCTAAAGTCTATTTTTAAATAACAATCAATGACGTGACTTAAAAATATAACCCAGATGATGCCATATTCAAAGTGCCTGAACCATTCAAATCTCTCCAAGCTTAAAAGTTGATACAATGTATTGACCCAACTAACCAATATAAACCTAATCTTTTGCTACTCCATCAACTTTCAGTCTATCCTACACACCCTATCCTTCTAATTCCTTTCTAGAGAAGTTTATTGCGTTGCTATCTATGTTAAGTCCACTCTTCCTGTTATCACTAATTGCCCCATCAAAAAATCACATAAAAGTCTATAAAAATCATGCTCCTATAAATCTCCAGGGACCCTGTTTCATTGTCTCTTTTGCAATTATTTTCCCTATTGCCTGCATGTAGAACAGTTTCTGGTCCAAAAAGTACATTTTGAATGTACTTATTTATAATGATAGAACTATCATTGTAGTAAGTGCTTTCAATAAATTTTATTCATCAGTACCAATGGTTATTTGTTACTGACCACTTTAATTGGACAGAGAATGACTTAGATGAGAATATGGAAGGAAAGGAAGAAAGAGAGCAATGTGTCATTGATTCTCATGTGATTCAATGAATTTTTAAACATTAGGCTGTCATAAAATCTACCATGCCTCAATCTGCCATTTTAAAATGATTTCCTCTTGTTCACATCCAACTGGAAGAATTCTACTGTGTTCTCAAGAATATGAAACTGTATGCTCTAAGATGATATAGGTATCTGAAAAGTAATTGTTTACAGGAATAAGAAAATTATAAAGGGATATTTTGTCTTTGTCATTGACCTGTTCAAACATGTGTTCACTTTAGCAATCTCTTTTGTGAAATGCAAAGAGCTCTTGTCTAAGAAAAGCAGAGAGAAAACCACTTGGATCTCTATCGATTTCAGATCAATGCACTGGAGCCAGGGTTTTCATTCTGTGGAATTTCGACAGATCAGCTTCCTGCAGAAACCAGTGTGATGAAATAATTTGGTGAAAGCAACAAGAAGAAAGAGAACAGATAATGTTCAAAGCTGAGGAGGTCTGCTCCGAGGTCAGTAAAACTCAGGTGAAATTCTAGTTGGTTGTCTTTTGTTCTATTTATTGCAATGTTCACAACTGAACCCAGCAGTTAGGAATCCTTTTGCCTTTTTGATCAACTCTAGTTTGAATCTATTCTTTATCTCCCCCCAAATAGTTAGACAATATCTTAGAATGCACATAATTTAAGTCTGAAAATGGGTTTGATGGTAATTGTTTTTGAGAAGTCCCTATGTTTCAAATAACTGCAATTTAACTGTGCATTCAGTGCTCAGCAACTGCAAATAAATTGTGGATCTTTCTGTTTTACTTTAAATGCCATTATTCAAGCCTAATTTTGCTCACATTCACAGCAGCTTTCATAGTCTCCCTGATTTCTGCTTATAGATTAATGAGGGCCCCTTTCTTCTTTTCCCTCAAGGGAATGCTATGTTGGCTTGCAAAAGCTGTTTGATAAAGCAAAAGGAAATGGTAACATCTTTCAAAGGCATAATTGAAGTCTATCATTCATTATTGTGGCTTCACAATTGAATATCAAGGATGATCTGATTTCTGCCTAGCATGGATACAGTTAATGCTGGCCACTGATCTTTATCTGCACGTCCTAAGGTGTGGCATTAATTATGTATATTGCTTACACCTGTGGAAAATCAGCCTGCCCTTCTGGAGCTAATAAGAAAATTAAATGTTAAATTCAGACTGCAATGAGAGGGCCATTTTGGTTATGCCCACCATCTTTGGCCTAAGAAATTTAGTCCTGCTTATTCAGGCTTGCTTAATTTCATGCAGATTACCATGTATTGTATGAGTCAGATTAAAAAAGAATGCTTTTTGAAACCCTTACAGCTGCCAGTCTATACAGTACAGTCAGGAGAAAGAAGCAAACTGTTGCCATATTATCTATGAA
Source organism: Megascapheus bottae (assembly GCF_031878675.1). Lineage (NCBI taxonomy): Eukaryota > Metazoa > Chordata > Mammalia > Rodentia > Geomyidae > Megascapheus > Megascapheus bottae. The sequence goes on from NC_143515.1 coordinate 48,929,760, forward strand.
AATATGACTTAAAATCCCTTGCCTAGCTACTGAGAAATATGTGATAGCATGTCTCAGCCACAGGAATGGTTTCTCAGATATAGGAAAATTAGCATCACATTTGTCATTTTTTAAAATATTTTCTTCCCATCTCCTTGCCACTCCCCCTTTCCTCTCCTTTTTCTGGTTGGTATTTGTTACTGTAAGAACACTTATTTTCTTTTTTCTTTTTCTTTTTGCCAGTCCTAAGGCTTAAACTCAGGGCCCGTCCTTGAGGTTTCACAAAGCTCTCGCTCTACCACTTTAGTCACAGCACCATTTCCTGCCTTTTCTCTGTATGTGGTCCCTAGGAATCGAATCCAGCGTTTCATGCATACTAGGCAAGCACTCTACCATTAGGCTACCCTCCTGACCAGAACATTTCTTTTCTTGAAGAAGCATCAGAGCCAGGCACGGGAGCGTCATGTCTGAATTCCTAGTTAATCACAATTTGAGGAATGCTGAGTTTGTAAGACTACACCTAAGAAAGGAACATCTGGGGTGGGGCACAAGAGGTAGAGCACCAACCAATCAAGCAACTTAACAAGCAAGAAGCCCTGAGTTCCAAAGCTACCAAAAAAAAAAAAAAAAAGCAAGTGCCGATCATACAATTTAAAGGTATAGTTTCCATTCAATAATTGTGTAAGCTTGCAGCTTTCTCTGGCCTCATGCAGAGAAACATATTCATCTAAGAAGATTACATTTAGAAAGCAAGGGATAAACCATTGTTTGGTGAGTTTTGCTGCATGATCGACTCCATTGACACTAATTAATATTAAAATTCGGGGAACATTTGCCCTCTACCCTGCTCCTTGTCATCCATTTTTCTTCCCGAAGACTTACTTCCTATCCCTATGGAGCAAAAGACAAGGTGTGGTACTGTATCATCCTTGAGTTGAGCAGTGTAGTTACTGACAAGAGTAATCAGAGAAACAAGAACCATATAAAAAAGAGTTTTTGTTTAATTATCCTATGTAAACTACAAAGATCAAGCAATTCATAATTGGTAAAGCTATGAAAATTGTTTCATAAAAAACATACTCATAAAAACAGAGTCTGTTAATTCAAACTATGTTATAACAAAAGAATAGGTCACTTATAATGTGTGTTTGAAAGAGCCTCAAAATCAAGCAAGCAGGGAGAAGTCTAGTGAAAGGAAGGGAAGGATTCTGCTGTGCTCTCAGTTTAATTCTTGTCCAGGAAGAGGAGGTAAGCTGAAACAAAGTGATTGATTTGGAGACATATCTGGCTTTGTTTGCTCTTGTGTTTGAAGTCCAAATTGAGGGAATCTGCTGTTCACCCCATTGGGTCCTTATAGTTCTTCATTACTGCAAATGCAAGAGGCTTTCTAAGGAGGATGCTGTAGAGATTGTGAGTCAAACTTTTCTTTCTGATATTGTCATCCCTAATGTCCATAATTATATTTTTGTTAGCATGATAACTCTTTATGTCCCTAAACAATAAATTTGGGGCCCAACCTATTGTTTAACCATACTTATTGAAGCTTTGAAGCTTTGAACAATATGAACAGGTGATAGACATTTAAAGTACAAACACCAAAAACGGCACCTATTTCTCCAAAAGAAAATGATAAGATACAGAGGTAGAAATTATCACCCAAATCAAAGGTGAAAGATGAGGGGAAAGATTAATCAATTTACTCATTTTATGCAAGTTTCTTTATGCCTTGGATTTTATAGGAACCAATATTCCTGGTGAGAATTTTAGACAATAGACAATTGTTTCTATGCAGAACTGGCTTATCCCATGCATTACCTTTTATTTACATGGTAAAACAGTTAATCTGAGAGTTGAATCTATTTCCTTCAGCACTCCCTCATATTATATTAAGCTACTCTTCTTAATCACTTATGTGCAATATAAAAACATTTTTTTCTTTTTATCATCTCTATTGTGTCCTGGAGTCTCTCCTAAATTTTCCTTAAATATTTACTGACATCTCACTTTATTACGTAAGCTTTCTCTGCTTTTGGTGATTTCTGTAGCTTTACTATAGACTTTATATTTAGGTTTTGCCATAAACACTTTTCTTTTTTTTTTTTTGGCGGGGAGAGGGGGACTCATGGGGCTTGAACTCAGGCTGGGCACCATCCCTGGGCTCTTTTGCTCAAGGCTACCATCCTACCCTTGACCCAAGCCCCACCTCCCATTTTTCTAGAGATTAACTGGAAGCAGAGTCTCAGGTCATTTTCTGCCTGGACTGGCTTTGAACTTTGAGCCTCAGATCTCAGCCTCCTGAATAGCTAGTCATGAGCCACCAAGCCATTTTTCTTGATCTGTTAAATCATCATTTAATTCATCATATTCCCTATAAGGCTGTTATCTCAATAGAATGTCTCTTACTATTTCCTAAAATGGTAGTATAGTACCTTGCAAAGCATGATATGTAACACATGCTAAGAATTTACCTATTCTAACATGCTCAAATTGAACTCTCTGATAAAAAGGTCTTAGAATTAAACTGCCTTTTTTTTTTTGCCAGTCGTGGCCTTGAGCTCAGGGCCTGAGCACTGTCCTTGGACTTTCTCAAGGCTAGAGCTCTACCACTTGAGCCCTAGCACCACTTCTAGCTTTTTTCTATGTATGTGGTACCTAGGAATCAAACCCGGACCTTCGTGCATGCTAGGCAAGCACTCTACCACTAGGCCAAACCCCCAGCCCTTAAACTGCTTTAAAAAACACACACACACACACACACAAAAACTGAAGAGAAGTAATGGCTAACTGATGTTATTAATATTTAGATGATCATGAAAAATTGTACTCCCACAGAGGTTTTGAATGTCACTAGCATTGAACCCTGGCCTTCATGGTACTAGGCACAGGTTTTCCTAAATTGTAGTCTCAGTTCCAATGATTGTTTTAAACATAAGAAAATGCTCATTAGGTAAAGTGAAAAAAGCAGAAATTAGAATGGCTATAGGAGAAGTGTAAAATTAAAATATACATGACTAAAAGGAAGTAAAAATAAGAGTATTTAAGTTATTTTATCTGATACACGTTACAAAATTGAATTAAATTGGAGAACATGAGACTAATTACAATTAAGTCAATCACAGAAAGATTCAGAAGGTTTAGATTCTACTATTACAAGGCATCCTAAATGAGTGAAATATTTTAGAAAAGTAAAATAACGATTGTCAGTGTCAGAGACTGAGTTGATTTTTGTGTGTGTGTGGCTGTATAGGACTTCAATTTTGCAAAATAAACAGCATTTTGAGTGTGATGTGTGGCGGTGTGAACCTGCTGAACATTACTGAGTAATGTACTTAAAAGTGGTTGAGTTGATAAATGTTGTATCATGTATATGTTATCACAACTTAAAAAAAAAGAAATTGCAATTGGAATTATTACAATATTCACTTTAAAGCATGTAATCAGATCATTATTTTATTATAAAAAGAAGTTCTATTAATTTTTTTCAAAGAACAAGGAGGCAGAGAACCACATATTAGTTAATTAATCTATTGGTAGTTAGTAGAAAGAACTTTCATATGATGAGTGAATTACGTATCTGACCAATGACCGAAAATGTAGATAGGTGGCAAAGATTGGCTAATTAAGTGTTTAGAAGTGCAAGTGGATTTCCCTCTGGACCTGTCCCTAAGGCTGCCATTTAAAAGTCTGTAATTGAAATGATCAAATATTCTGGCTAGATATTTTCCTGTGATTTAGACTATTATCTCTAGAGAAAATACCCTATAGGATATCATCTTCTCTGTTGATATTTCCTCAAGATGGAACTTTGAAAAATGCTACCAGCCCTGCATCTTAAATTTCCAACACTTCTGTATCAACCAAGAGTGAAGTTACAGAGATTCTAAGCAACTAAGGGATGATACACACTACTAAAAAAATACATATTGCTTCATAACTAACAAGCTATTAATGTTTTCAGAATCCCAGTCCATAATCAAAAGTATTATCATCTCAGTTGGATGGCTGGTGGCTCAGACCTGTAATCCCAGCTATTCTGGAGACTAAGAACCCGATCACAGTGTGAAGCCCCCCAAGTTGGAAGGAATACCCATGAGACTCTATATCCAATAAGAACTTCTCTCCCATTCTCTCTCTCTCTCTCTCTCTCTCTCTCTCTCTCTCTCTCTCTCTCTCTCTCTCTCTCTCTCTCTCTCTCTCACACACACACACACACACACACCCACACATTAAACAAATAAGTAAGTAAATACATTTATTTTCTTTATTGACATTACTTGATTGTATGCTTATCCTATTGGCATAACTGTAAGACAAATGGGAATAATCATTGAGTTTATATAATACACTATTAGGCATAAAAATTAATGTATTATTTTAAGGAATGATCTCCTGATTTATCAAGCAATTTGCTTTTTAAATTAAATATAATGCTCTTCAGGTATGTCTATTTATATATAATATAAACACTATGAATTCAGTTTACTTATAATGAATGGCTACACCATTTCTTTCCTTAAGAGGAAAAATATGTGGGAATTTGACTATATAATATGAGGTAGAAGTCTCAGAAATCACCATTTCAAGTATAAAATAAATTTATTAATTATTCATTTAGTACAACTACTCTGGGATGGGTATGCTATAGAACTTTGGGTAAATTCGAAGAAGTCATAATAAAGTTATTTCTTTTTTTCATTCATTTCTTTTCTTGGTTTATCCCTGATTGTCACTTTATTTTATTTTTGTACCCTGTGTCTTGCATATACTTTTGTCTTATTTAGGAAAGAGAAAGGGAACAACAAAATCGTGAGACAAAGGACAAACTGTGTACCAATACAACAGTGACACTCACAATATTTTGGAAATGAACTTTACAACTTGGGGAGGAAGTTGGGGGAGGAAGGAGAATGGGAAAAAATGAGGTAGGAAGGAACTATGTTTGACACTATGTACTTTAGGTGTGCAACTGTGACCTCTCTGGACATCACCTTAACAATAAAATTTTAAAAGGAATAATAATTAGGGTTTTTAGATAAATAGACTTATATATAAATATAAGAAAACACTTATATTTTGGGGGGAGGACTCAATTGGGACTCAAGGAGAAAGTTTAAATAAAACAATTTAATTGATAGTTCTTGGTAAGAATATTCTTGCTTTAAGTAGTTTTAATGTGAATTCTGTCTGAAAGGATCTGATGCGGTGTGATACACAGATAGAAAGAAGGCAGTGAGCATGCCGCTCCAGCATCTCAGGAGGTTATTAAAGGACTACATTGAAAGTTTTGAGAACAGAAAGATTTCTTCTTCTCTAGCTGCAATAGGATTCTAGATAGATTTCAGCATTTAGAATAGTTGTTCAAAATGCATTGAGCTCTTGGTAAGAAAAGTAAAGAATCCTCTCTGTCTTAGGTACAACCTTACTTCATTTAACATTTATATTTTGGGAGACACTGGCGTTTACAGAGATTATTGGCTGGCAAGAAAGATAGCCACAGTAAATTATTAATTTCAATCATGATTTCCATGATTATCAGAAATAGTTGGATTAAAAACGAAATATCAGGGGAGAATGCACATCAATTTGAGCCCTTACTTGCTGGAATATAAATGTTTTTGGATTTTTTTGTTGTTGTTCAGATATATCCTGGAGGCAGATCCTCTTGCAGATGGATCTTCATTTTTTAAATATTTATATTAAAGATGCTCCTGTATAATTCCTTAACCAATGATGGTTTATATCTCTCCTCTAAAACTGATCTTCTTTTGGTTCAGACCCCAAATGAGATTTGCCTTCTCCTTGCCTAATCTTTCCATTCAGTAATCAAGCACTACGTGGCTTTCCTACTTATTTTATTTTCTTCCACAGAATGTCTAGTTTAACATTGTCAAGGCGGACAAGGGACTTTATTCAAACAGAATCTGGCAGAGTGATTGGGGCTGCTCCAATGGAATTTCACAGTAGAGGGATAGATGGAGCAGTACAAGTAAGAGGGAAATAGGAATTAATTAACAAGGAATGAAGTGAGGATTGTCAAAGGAGAGAAATTTACTAAGAGCAAATTGCAGTAGGAGGATCTCTGGTTTAACTCACCTGACAGGATTCTTGTTCTAGGCATGGAAGAAGGAATATACATCAACATCACTGTGCAGGTTGTGGAGTATAAGTAATGCGCTCAGATGAAGAAAATGATCACATACTAGAGTAGGGGATCCTTGCTTACCCAAACTGATGTCACAGAACTTTTGCTCCAGCCAAGTGAAAATGGATGCAAAGATCCAATAGTCCAGGCTTAGTAAAAAGGAGAGTTCAGAGGAGCCAGACTAAAGTTTAATTTGGGATCAATTCTTGGTTAGTGAAGGAAATTATTTTTTCTTTTATATGGGTAATATAATGTATTTCTTGTTGATTTGGGTTTTTTTTCCATTTGTTTACCAAGAGCCAGCTGTCATTGCTACAGCAGTCAATAATTGAATGAGGAGAATTTCTATGAAGAAAAAGACTCATAATTGTACATCTAATTTCCAAGTCCGGGGAGCAATCTATCAGGAGGATTTCTTGATGTTGTGATCAATACTGCCAATAGTAAGGCTTTCATTGTGAACATCTTTGGTGAGGACTGCCTTATCTCTGTAAACTTTATTGCAGCTCACACCACAGTAGGCATGCAGTTTTTCCTACTAAACTTGTCATTTCTTTGAAGTTTGTTTCAAGGCAGCTAATTTGGGCCTTTCAGGCCTTGTGGAAAAGGTAGCCTTTGTTCTCAGTGGTGCAAAGTCAAGGGATTGGAATTATAAAATAGAATGATTCATTTGGAACTTTGTACCACAGAACTGGTCCAGATAACAGGCAATAGCTCAGTGACTGGTCTATCAGTGTGCGGGGAAACAAAATTTCTCTCTACTGTCACACTTCTACATTTGATTCTTGTTAACAGAATAATTCCAGACTTGCTACACTTTGCCTGTTATTTATATAAGTGGAGAAAGGCATCTTTAAAAATTTTCTCTGCTAAAATATTTCAGTCATAGATTGGACTTCTGAAGGGTAGAAAGAAGGACAGAATCTCACACGATTGAGTTTCAAGTTCCTATATGATTTATAATATATACATACATATACATATATATGTCATATATATTTTCTAGCTAATAGTGATATAATACTGAGAGCAAATTATACTTAGGAAATTGTACATTGCTGCTAATTCATCTAAAGATACGTCCAACCCTTTTCTCTATAGTAGTCCTCCCAGCAGAAACTTTAAATAAGTGATTAGATTACCCTCCCTGTGATCTTGGCTTGAGAATGTCTAAACAGCAGTAATACAATAATCATAGATTTGGACCTCCATCCATTCATTCTATTTAACTATAATAATGTACCAAGGAAGTTCATTTTGTGTTGTGACTGAAGGCTGTGCTACCAAGTAGAGTTAAACCTGTGTTTATTGGAATAGAACATGGAAAGAATCAGCTGGTCTTCTGAAAAGTGGAGTTTAAGTGGAAATCAAAATAGCAGTGCTGAAGGCATGCCCAGAGTGGAGCAGAAAATTAGTACTTACTTAGGAACATTATAACCTGAGATTCAGCATTGGTTAATCAGGTTTTAACTGCCATAGTTCTTTCTGATTTGTGCTAAAGTTACATTTTCCTTATGTTCAAGTCTGAAGCCAAAGGAATTGCATCTTGAAGATTTTAAACACAACTCTGAGAGTATAAATAGTATCTTAAAGTACTGCTCTGTTCTAGACACCTGTGGCTCATGTCTATAATCCTGGCTACTTAGGAAGCTGAGATCTGTGGATCCCAGAGACTTTAATCTCCTACAAACCAGCAAAGAGCTAGAACTGGAGGAATTGCACAAGTGGTAGAACAGCAGCCATGGGAAAAAAATTAAGAGAGAGTGATAGGGGCTGGGATTAAGTCATTGTGTAGCACAAGTGCCTATACACACACACACACACACACACACACACACACACACACACACAGAGAGAGAGAGAGAGAGAGAGAGAGAGAGAGAGAGAGAGAGAGAGAGACAGACAGACAGACAGACAGACAGACAGACAGACAGACAGACAGACAGAGACAGAGAGAGACAGAGACAGAGAGAGACAGAGAAAGAGACAGAGACAGAGAGAGAGAGACTGAGAGAGACAGAGTGACAGAGTGAGAGACAGAGACAGAGAGAGATAGAACAGCCTTGTATATAAAACTACCTTTCCCATTTAGTCTTGTTTTCTAGATTCTAGAACTCTGTGGAAACTGACACTGACAAGACTGTTTGTAAAGCTCTTTGAAATATTTATATGTATGTGTTTAGATTAAGCATTTGTTTACTTTTTATTGATTTTGTTTGGTGTTTTCTTCACTGTGCAGACAATCTATTCCTGAACTTCAGATCATCTTATTACAACCAAATCCAAAGTTAAGATTAAAAGGGTTTGCCTGAACACTATTTTGTTTGTAGTGAAATGAATTTTTCTTATTTAAATAAGTATCTCTTTAGGCTACTGAGTTATAGTTTTTGTTTTCATAATTTGACAACATGTCATCCTTTAGTGAAGAAGATATTTATTTTTCATTACATTGGCTGAAGCAGTCAAAATATGCAAGTTATAAAAAATAGACTAGCTTCAAAATTCTTTTAATACAACCCAATTTTATGATGGATAATTTTTTCCTTACTCTTGCTTCACATAAACCTTTTGAATATTGGAAAAATCCTAGCCCCACAAAATTTGGAAAACCTTTTAAATCATCAAGGGAACTTAAACATAAAAGCTACAAACTAGCATTTTTATTGCCAGTCCTGCGCCTTGAACTCAGGGTCTGAGAAAGCAGTTGGGCTTTCTCAAGGCTAGAGCTCCACCACTTGAGTCACAGCACATTTCTGGCTTTTTTTTTCTGTGTATGTGGTACTGAGGAATTGAATCTGGGACTTAGTGCATGCTAAGGAAGCACTCCACCACTAGGCCAAACTCCCAGCCCAAAACAGCATTTTAAATAATGGTGTAGCTCTTTCATTATTTTAATAGTCTATTGAATTTACTGCCCTCTCTCTACAAAGATAATTTATTTTCAAAAATTATATAATCCTGATTGTGGAAAGAATTTTCAGAAATAATTTATAATTCACCCTAAATGAAACATAAGTAAGTAAGGTTACTTGAAATCTGAACAGACCATTTGGCTATAGACATTTTCCAACATTCTTGACTTACTATACTTACTCCTTCACAGTTTTCTAAGGTGTAGTTCATTGTAACTATACTACAGCCCAGTTAAAATGATAGCATAGCATTTTTTAGAAGAAATTGTTGACTTTTATCATTAAATCTTCATGTTTTTATCTAGTCAAATTCTCTAGTTTATGAATTGTCAAGGAGTAATTTAACACTTCTTTCTTCTTTGTGTAGGAAGAAAGAGACAGGGGTCTTGAGTTGTCTAGATTCTCTCCTAACATGTCACTAAAGATTCTGGCAATATAGTTTCCTTGAAACAAGACACTCAGAATATAAATCAAAATCTCCACTGTTCTTATGCACATATTTAAATATAGTTTCTTTTCCTCCCAACCCTGAACCTCAGATGGTATACCCCATAATTTTGACAATAAAAGCAGGAAGGATCATAGAAATAAACCAACCAAAATGCTAGTTCTCCTCCCCACATCCACATGAGATAGTAGTTAATTTAACAATCTAGTTTAGAGTTAGGTGCATCAACAACAATTTCATCAATAAATAGCATTTCATCAATTACCATTTTGGTTGCACAGCAGTTATTGAATCCAGAGACCTCTGTTGTCATTAAATTGTCAGTGGAGAAAAGCAGAGAATTTTGCTTGCCATTTCTCCAGTTTTGAGAGTGTCAGTTTCCCCTTAGACTTCAATTTTATGCTGAATAAAAAAGCAAAATTGTTGATTGTCTGACTAATATGTTTTCTATTTTAATCATTGAAATAGTCTGTTCAAAAGGAAACATACTCATTACCTGACTTAGGTTACTGTAACCACTCTGCATATTACCTTCACAGTTAAATTTACAAAAAAGAAAAAGACTTACAGACATTTCACTAATGTCAGAGCTGGCTGGTTAATTAATGTTTATACTTGTATTTTAACATGTGAAAAATATCATTTTGTATTTTTTATCAATTTTTTCTGTATCCTCTTTGTACTATCAAAAATAAGACTGGAAAAGTTAATGTTTCCCTCTTATTCCTGAACACTTTTCCTTACTATGAAAATATTCTGTGTTGCATATTTTCCTGCTGAGGGCAGCAAGATAAAATGTGGGTGACCGAGAGCTCTTTATCATTTCTTGAAAACAGGAATGAACAGATGGTACTTTCTTTTTTCTGTATTTCATCATTCATCTGATCACAATTAAAGGCAAATGAGTCTTAACAAAAAATTGGCACGCTCATTTCTGTGATGGTTATTTTGATAAGAATCAAAGCTTGCTATAATGTATTAGAAATGCTATGTAATGCACATTTTGCATATTAGTTAAGTCTGGTGTTTTTGCAGAGGTATTAAAAGGCTGCCTACTAATCTTTAGAAGCTTTAGAAAATTAACTAATAAATTATAAACACTATATTATAGAAGAGTGAAGAAAGTGAATATCCTTGTTTTGTTCCTGATTTTAGAGGAAACTAAACCCTCAAAGAATTAACAACCCAATTAATAAATGGGCTAATGAAGTCTCAGAAGAAGAAGCAAAAATGGCCAACAGACGGATGAAGAAATGTTTACCATTTCTGGTCATAAAAGGAATACAAATCTCTACTACTGACACCCTCCCCCTTCCAAAAATAAAAAAATAGGAATGCAAATCAAAACAACACTGAGATTCCAGTCCATCTCAGTTAGAATGACCATGATCAAGAATAGAAACAGTAACACATACTAGCAGGGATTTGGGCAAAAAGAACCTTGGTAAGTTGTTGATGGAAGTGTAAACTTATTCAGTGTCTCAGGAAGCAGTATTGAGGTTCTACATAATGCTAAACATAGAACTACCCTATGATCCAGCAATTCCACTCTTGGGCATCTATCCAACAGATTATAAACCAGAACACTAAAGCCACCAGCACAATCATGTTCATTGCAGAAACATTCACCATAGACAAGCCACAGTATCAGCCCAGATGTCCCTCAATGGATGAAGGGATTAAAAAAAAAAAACACAAAAAGACCTGTAAAAGCCATGTTAAGTGAAAAAGCATTTTAAGTAGCCCCACAGAGATAGAGGATTCATATTTTCATTTATGCATGTGACTTTGACTTAATTTATAAATATGTGAGCAAACACTGCATTTCAGCGTGGTATGCTCGTGTAATGAAATGTATCAACTGAAATATGATAGATACAGGGGAGAAGCCAAATGATGCAATTATTTAGAAAAACTAACTAATGGTCCAACAAAATAACATCAGGAAAGGGATACTCAAGTGTAGAGATAAGGATCAAGCAGGAGGAGGTAGACAAAAAGGAAGAGTGAAAAATTACAGTCATAAAATTCAATACATATCCATACATATCTTACAAAGTAAGAACACTGAGGAAATGTTTTGAGAGGATTTGAGAGAATGTTGAAAGGGATGATCTGACCAAGACCCAATAACTGCTTCGTTAAACCATCACTTCTTTTTATAAAGACTTAATGGTAAAAATGCATATATAGATGATAGATTTAACATCTGTGGAAGACCAAGGACTAGATTCAAATGAAATTGAAAGTTACATTAAATTGTTCACTATTATACTTACTTCATATATAAATAATAAATCCATGAACCTTTTTATCTCTCCACAAAAGTAAATTGTCATTAGAAGTAGTAAATTGAAAGTTGTTTTGCACCAGTCACGTCCTCAGAGTACTAGCTATGTTTTGCTATAAAAGCATTTGTCCAAATCTGAGTTGTATCAAACAACAAGCACTAATATTACACAGCCTATGTGGGTGTTTCTGGTGTCCAAGAAATTTCAAATTGCCAATGAGTTTCTGGTCAAAGCTTGGCTGGGGATTGAAGACATAACTTTCAAAATGGCTCAAGCACACTGCTATTGGCAGAAGCATTGGATTTTCTTTGCACAGGGCTCTTCAAGAGGGCTACTGGATGTGTCCTTATGGACCAGCATCTAGATTATCACACAGAAAGTAATCTGAGACAGCACAGGAAGTCATTGTGTCTTTAAGGCACCCTTGAAAAGTATTCCTAGCATTTCTGTTGGTTTTAAGCACTAAAATGGAATCAGTCAATCAGGCCCATACTCAAAAGTTAAATGGATGAAAAAAAATAAGGTTCCATCTCTTGAATAAGAAAATTTTGAAATAATAAGTAGACATATTTAAAAACAATTACCTTTAATATACCAAAGTAGGTATATATGTGTGATGAGACAGTTTTCATTCTAAAGCAATCAGAATAAACTACTACAAATGAGATTCCAGAAGCAAGAATTTCTTCTCTCCTAGCTCTAGAAATTAGATGTCCTAAATCCAAGGATCCATCAGCTTGTGAAAGTTCTGAAAGCTATAAGCAAGAAAGCTTCTTTTCTTCTTTCTAACCAGATAGTTTCAGGAAATCCTTGACATTTCTTGATGTTTACATGCATCTCTGTAATGTCTATGTCTTTCTTTACATGATTTCTTTTTCTATGTTCCTGACATCCGTGTCTTTCTGTCTGATTCCCTCTTTGATTTCATTCATAGAGGCACTGTTTATGTCACTCAGTAGTTCATTAATAACAAATACCTAAGGAAGCTGACTTTTTTTTTAAAGAAAGGGCTTATTTTGGCTCACAGTTTCAGAGTTTCCAGTCTGCAATCAAGTTGACATTGCTGATTTCATATCCGTAGCCAGGCAGCTTATGATGGCAGGTGGATATGTTGGAGCAAATCCAATTAAAGCAGGGTAGCAAGAAGGAGAGGCTGAAGTGCAACATTTCCCTTGGGATAATGTTCCTAATGCACTACATACCTTTAACTAAGCCTCCTCCCCAAATTCTCCATAGTGTCAAGCAAAGGTATAACAAAAGTAAATAGACATACAAAAGGGCAGGGCCCTCAGTGAAGGAAGCATATCAGTAAATATTGGATTGGAGGTCTGCTCTAATCCAGTAGGGCCTTGGCATGATTGGATTATATTTTCTTCCAGGTTTATCTGCATGAATTCATGCTTACTGATATCAGGGCTTAGGACTTTGACTAATATTTTAGGAAAACATTAATTCAAGCTATTATCAATGTCTTACATAATATCAATATCAGTATCTCACATGATAGTACTTACTGGAATTCAGCTAGGACATAAATTTGAAGAAATTTCAGAGTATTTGTGTGACTAGCAGTTTATATTAAAAAGAAAGTTGATATCTACGTCCAAATTTAACAAGGTTTTTCAAAGTTCACTTGTCTGTACCGTAATGTGTTTTGAAATGTAAAGGTATTTTTCCAAATGTCAAAATACTGTTTGGTAGTTTCAGAGTAAAAGAATGTTTCTCTTTCACTTATCATACAGAAAAAAGATGCAATATAAATGTGTTTTTGAAATGACTATAAATATGTACAAAGACAATTCATCTGAAATCTGTGTTATGATCTTTTCCATTTTGCTTTATAATTTTCTGATAGCATTTTATAATTTTAATATAAAAACTTTACTATTTCATTTTTAAGTTTCCCTAGTTACATTTCATATGTATACATTTTATATTATGATGTCATATTCCTATCATTCTGCTCTCCATTTGTTCATACATTCACCTTGCCCTCCCCTTCGTCTTCTTGTCTTTAAAACCAGCTTTGTGGTATTCATTTTGTCATATTAAAGTTAGTTGGTCAAAGGAATAACCCCACTGCAATTACTCTACTGCATATATCATATTTCAGTTTATATACCTGTGTGAAAACACATATGACCCTATATAAATGTAAATGCTAACTACATATACATATTTATAAATTAGATCCACATCCCATACATGAGAGAAAATATGCACTCTGTCTTGCTGGGCTTGATTTAATTTACTCAACATTTTTCCAGATGCCTCAATTTCTTTGAAAATGTTGTAATATTATTTTTCCTGATGGATGAGTAAATTTCTCATCTATCTATATCTACCTGCATCTCTATCTTGCTATAACGATGTTATGGAGATATGGATGTACATTAAGGAAATGTAAGCTATAGTATATATAGCTCTATAATACATGGAACAAAGAAATATAAGATATGTGAATATATAAATATATCTCATATTTCATTGATTCATTTGTCCATTAAAGAGCATCTTTTTTATTCTTAGAAAAGTAAAATAGAAGTTAAATATATGGATCTACAAGAGGGATGGAGTATAAGAATCCTTGAAAATATATTGCTACACATTCCAGAATCTCAGCAAATGCTAACCTAGTGGCTATCACTCCCTCTTTTTAGTCAATAGCTTCTCTTCAAGACATCCTGATAAGTAGTAAGCTTTGGAGAAAGTGGAACTATTGTACCTAACATTAACCTAAAAGCTGATTCTAGTGGCTTAATGTGCAATAATGAGGATGATGTTAAATGCTTGAAAGAAAAGGCAATGATAATCCTCATGTGCAAAGTGGGAAAAAATAAATATAAACTTCATTCCACATGTATCCTATTAATAGGACACACCGTGGAGAATTATTATTATTATTATTTTTGCTCGTCCTGGGCTTTGGCTCAGGGCTTGAGCGCTGTCCTTGGACTTTCTCAAGGCTAGCACTTTACCACTTGAGCCTCAGCACCACTTCGGGCTTTTTGCTATGTATGTGGTACCGAAGAATCGAACCTGGGTCTTTGTGCATGCTAGGCAAGCACTCTACCACTATGCCAAACTCATGGCCAAGAATTATTTATTTATGGGGAGCAGTTATTTTTCTTCTTATATCTCACATTCATTAGAGAAGTGAATAGTGAACAAACTCATCTAAAAATGTAATGTAAGCCAGGGGCAGCTACTCAAGAGGAATAGATCTGAGGATCATGGTTCAAAGCTAGCCTGGGCACTAAAGTCCATGAGATTCTTATCTCCAATTAACCCACTGGAAAACCGGAGTGGGGCTGTAGCTCCAGGGGTAGGGAGCTCAGGGACAACGCCCAGGCCCAGAGTTCTAGTCCCGTGATAGACTCCCCCAAAATATATATATGCACACACACACACACACACACACACACACACACACACACACACACACACACACACACACAAAAACCCAATACTTCCTTTTTAAAAGTTGTATTAGACCTCTGGCTTAGGAGGTGAGTTATAGAAATTTAAAACTGTCAATTTTTGCTGAAATCTATGAATAGAAATGGTAACTTAAAAATCAAGAAAGAAAATTATCTTCATATGATTGAAGATCATAGGGCTTTGAAATCTGGAAGACGCATTACGTTTTCCTGTTCATATCCTTCGCAGTTCAGACTCACACAGCCTTCTCTACCGATTAGAATGTTCTAGACTATTTTTAAAAGACCCCAAGTGGAACACACTTGGAATGACATTTGGGAGTCAGTTTTATTATTTGAACTTTTCTATGAAAGTTTACTTAAAGATACTTTTATCCTCGTTTGATATGAATACTAAATTTATAATTGAATGAAATGTGTTTTATTTGCCTTATAAGGAAAAATTTTAACTGGTTGTGATAGTAAATGCTCATAATGACAACTGCTCTGGAGACAGAGATCAGAAAGAAAGGTCAACTAGGGTAAAACTTATTAAGACCACATCTTAATCAATTAACCAAGTGTTGTGACATTTTTCTCCTATTCCCAGCTATATAGCATATCGTAAGTAAAAGAATGACAAAAATCCAATACCCTATTTTAAAAATAAGAGTTAGGAAAGGTGTGGGTAAAAAAGTATGGATAGGTGAGAACATTGAAAGGGGCGGCATTGAACAAGATAGGTTGTACTTATGAATTGCTTTAAGTGTCAACTCTTGTGAAACTAATTTAGGACAATAAAAAGCAATAAATGATTGAGTAAAAAAAGAAGTGATGTTAATTCAAGGGGAAAAAAAAGAAGAGACTAGGCTGTGACTCAAGTGATAGAGTGATTGTATAGAAAATGTGAAGTTCTACGTTCAAACCTACTCACAAGAAAGAACAAAAAGCATAAAAATGAAAATGTAGATATAATAAGTAAATGCTAATATGTGTGTTAGTACTCTCTTCATCTTGAATTTTTAATACATGTAGGAGAGAGAAAGATATTATTATTACCCAAGTTTTGCTGATGACATTTAAAAAGGAAGTTCAATGAGATAAAAGATACTTATCTCCATGAAAGAGATTAGCAAGCAATATTATTGTTATTCAAACTTATGTTGGCCTTGTTTTGGGGTACTTTTCACAAAATGACATAAAAATGAAAAATTTCATGAAAGCATCTTTATCAGTGATTACTTTCAGCTGTCTTCACATTTCTGCCGCAGAATGATGCCCCATATTGTGACAAATATGCAAATAGGACTTGAATAGAAAAAAATTTAAATGAAGTACGGTAATAAAGGCTCAATAAAACATATTTGATGAATAGCTCCCTTAGAGAAACTGAAAAATAGTTTCACATACACAGAAGAGAAATTTTGCTTTGGAAATGTTTGTGCTTAAGTAAACATAAAGGTGATTTCTATACATTTTTGACAGAATCTGTATACTGCAGGATTGATTAAAGTAATCAACATGTGTACATTACATCATGTTTGTTGATTGTGGTAGTATCTTACATTTACTCAAAAATTATTTTCTATCAAGTATCTTGAGATGTATGTTGGAATATCTTTTACATTTTTAGATGTGTCTTTTTCCTTTCTGCAACCAGCTTTCACTTGGTGTTAGGGAGTCAAATCGATTTAGGATAGCCATATCTAACTAAACCAATACTTGCTTCTTTATATTCAGAAAAGAAATGAAGTGGCAAATACAAAGCAAGGCTGGTAAGTTTGATGTCATGGACCACATGTGTGAAGACATTGGTCTGGTCCTCACTTTGGCTTGGTCTTATGATTGTTACTTTCCTTAAAAGTTCTGCACACACCAGTGCTTGGAGTTTGGCCTAGTGGTAGAGTGCTTACCACTATCAATTTTCACCAAGTACAATGCAATTTCAACATGGTATTAGTTATAACACCATCATCTTTGTCACCATCACCAATTTTATTTCACATGTGCCTTTCTGGAAGCTTTTGATTTTCCTAGAAACCAATATAGACTGATAAAAGTAATCATTCCACAAATACCATGCTACTGAAAATAGTTCAAAAGTCCTTTTGCCTTAATTTTGAAGATAGCCATTTTATTTTCCTCTCTACTTCCAACCTTCCTCTTAATTCATTTTATAAGCAAGGATGCTTCTAAATCCCTTAACTGGTTTCAACTTTTAATCATCAAATGAAGTCAAGATTCAGTTGACACTCAAGGTGGCTATTCTAGGGGAACACATAAGTGGGACTAAAGTTTTAGACAAGTGCAAGTAAAAAAATGTTTCCTTTCTTTAATAATATCACTCATAAAATAAATTTAATTCTAACAAAATGCAATAATACATCTGGAAAACACTAATAAAAGACACTTAACAAATGTTAGAGAGCTGGTAAGAGTAGCTCAGATTTAGGACAGGTGGAGGAGAAAATTTGAAATGGAAAGGAAGTATTCATAGCTGAACTTCTGCCATGGACAGGCACCTTTCATCTGATTGACCATGGCATTCATACAATCAGTTGGAATTGAAATGCAGTGAAGCCTGTGACATGGAAGAAGCTGATGCTCAAGCATCCCCAAATAGTATGGCTACAACAGTTAAAGATTAATTTTTCCTATGGCTGTAATAGTACATTATTGACAATTGAGGGGCGGGGCACAGCTGTGCACACTGAGTAATTACTTCTGAAATGGAAAGTGAATGTTTCAGCAAGATAAAGTATTTGCATTTAAATAAGAAAAAAATCAAGTCAGCACTATCTTTGGATTAGGCTTTCTGAACATCACCTTCTTTCTTTTTCTTGTTTAAAGGTTTTTTTTTTAACCTACCTTCAGTGATAAACAGGAAAACAAACCCAATGATGTGATTCATATTACATTTATATTTTGAAATAGTGAGAACAGGGAATGCACAACAGTTACCCAAGTGACAAAAGAATGTTCTAAAATGATCAGCATGCTCCAAGAAAACAGATGAAGATCATGACTAATAGAGCATATTAGCTGTGTGATATTTTTATTACCATTAAAATATTTCATGTGACATATACTACACCTAAGAGATAGTTTCATATATGCAAAGCATGGTTTCATTTACATTCTTAGCAAATGAATAAATTTACATCAAGTAACAGAAACTAAAGGTGCTAACAATTGAAGAATACCATTAGCAGTCAAAGCTCAAATTTATCTAGATGATAAATGGATAGATAGATGATAGTAGAGCCATTAATCTAATAAAAAATGAATATTCAAAATGGAATAGGTGAGGTTGAATATAGATTTGAGACCTTACAGCATTCAGAATTATATTTAAACAATTCTTTAAGGTAAACACTTTTGAAGCTTAATATCTACTTGATATCACTGTAAATTTGAAACATGTACATCTTCTTGCTACAATATAGGATATTTCAAAATTCAGAAATAAACAAATTCATAGTATATCAAAAATCAGTCCTGTACTAGTATTAAAACAAATGAGGAAAATGATATAAAAATAATTACATGATCAATCACTTCTGAAATGTTTCCAATACCCTCAAAGGACAGAACATGCTGCTATTTTTATATGTGCATTTTTCAAGAAAATATTGCATAGTATTTTTGGAAACAAAGGAAGACTATAAGAAAAAGAGATTTGCAAAAGTTTACTTTCAAGTTACAAAGGGTTAAATCTGGGGTTTATTCATCCTGGAAAAACATAGTAAGTAACCGAACCCACTGTAGATCACCACTGCATTTCGGTGCATTTTTTTAAATTCTGCCTTTCAGAGCTACTCAATTCTATTACTATAACCACTACTGTTAGACTTCAAATAGCAGATAACTAATAACAATGCAAAACAACTTCTCCAATATCCTCAGAATTTTCTTTGATTTTCCTTCTGTTTGGAACAGACAGTTTTCATGTCTCTGTATATTCATGTGAGATTCCTAATTGAAATCTTTCTGCTCATCAAATTAATCTGAACGACTGCCTGGTTTCCACACTGATTACTCAGTGGTCTTAAAAAGTTTTTTTTAATATTCCTTTTTGTTTCTTCATGGAAATAGTAGTTTTAGTATTTATAAATATTTCCTTCTAACCTGGAGTATCTCTTGTGAACTACCTAGAGTTGGTCAGGATCAAAGTAGCTGAAGTGGCCACCCAGAGAATGATGGGAGGATGGAAGTGGGGAAGAAATAAGAAAAGTTATTTCAGGTCTCTTTGTGTTTTCTAATTTCCCATTGCTATTTCCCAATCATTGATTTCATTGTCAGAAGAAAGAATTCAGTTCCAGTGTCATCAGAAATCAAATCATAGAATGGAGTAACCAGAGTATGTGATTAACAAAAAAAAAAGCCCAGATTCTCTGATTAATCCTGGGTACACAAGCTTTACTTCCACAATTCCTTGTTTTCCATTATCCACTTTGATGTTCCAAACCATGTAGTGATACTACTTTGGGAAGAAGAAATGAAGTAAGACACTGTTAAGTGGTGGAAGAAATAAGAAGTTTAACAATAATTAATGATGTAAAGTGTATCTGTGTTGAAGGTAATATTAAAGGAAAAAATTAAAATCCATAGATAAATCGCTAAGGGATATAATTTAGAAGGTAGTGAAGAGGATGGGGTCATTATTGTTCTCACAAAGGAAATATATACTCAATGTTATTATAGAAATAATTGAAAAGAAACGAATGAATTGTTTATGAAAGGCAAAAATTGGGAAGCATTAAGCTACATAAATGTACATCAAGTCAGTGCTATATAAGAGAAAGAGAGCTATGGTAAGGCTATCACTCTTAGTTAGATTAAGCATAATTACAAAAAGCAAGAATCCTTATGGCTCAATATTCACAGGGGTTGTTTTTATAGTACTTGAAGAAAATAAACACGAGGTAAAGATCATTATAGAAAAAGAAGCAGTAGGGCCGGGAGTTTGGCCTAGTGGTTGAGTGCTTGCCTAGCATGCACAAAGACCCAGGTTCGATTCCTCAGTACCCCACATACATAGCAAAAAGCCAGAAGTGGTGCTGAGGCTCAAGTGGTAGAGTACTAGCCTTGAGAAAGTCCAAGGACAGTGCTCAAGTCCTGAGCCCAAGACCAGGACTGGCAAAAAAAAAAAAAAAAAAGAAAAGGAAGCAGTAGTGTTTGCCAAAGTCTTACACACATCCTCCTGTACACTTTGAATTGTCTCTAGATGATGTATAAACCCTATAAAACTGTAATGTTTAGGTGCTAGTGATAAAGGAAAGTATCTCTAATGCTCAGTAAAGATGCCATATTTTAAAAGTATTTTTGATATGATAGAGTTCATAAATGTAGAACACTTGGACACAAAATTAACTACAGAATTATCTACAAGAGACCTCTTTTTTATATTTTGATTGTTATTGGAAAGGTGATATATGGAGAGGTTACAGTTATACTAGTCAGGTAATGAGCATATTTCATTTTAAACAGTGTCACCTCCTCTCTAGTTTTCTTCCAGATTTTCACTCCCATCCTCCCCATCCCCAAGTCATATAGTTTATTTTCAACATAGTGACTAATGAGTAACACTAAAGCATTTTTTCAACCTTGTTTCACGATTTCTGTCTTCCCCTTTACCCTCCCTCAAACATACAAAATTGCATACAAGCACAAGTTCTAGAAATTAAAAGCAATGACAATGGAGAAAACAAGCAAACAACAAAGCCAAAAAGCTTAATTAAAAAAAAAAACCCTTTGGTTTTCAATTCTTGGAGTGCATTTCAATACACTTAATTTTATCTGAGCATATACACATAGCTACTGAACCTTTGGGATCCTTTCCCAAAGGTCTGCGTGTGGGGGGAGTGGGGGGCAAATAAATTAAATTTGTCAAATTTCAGGTCACCAGTGGCTCATGGCTGTAATGCCACCTACTCGGGAGGCTGAGATCTTAGGATTATGGTTTGAATCCAGCCTGAATAGGAAAGCTCAAGAGACTCTTATGTCCAATTAATTACCAAAAAGCCAAAACTACAGCTGTGGCTCATGTGATAAAGTTCATGCCTTGATCAAGAGAAGCTCAAGAACAGCAGCCCAGCCCAGAATTCAAGCCCCAGAACCAACACACACACACACACACACACACACACACACACTCACACACATAGTTTTCATACACAAACCTCAAAGCTTTACTTAATATAAGTACAAGCATGGACCCAACCTTTATATACAAAGTTAAGTAAACAAAATAGAGCAATACTCGTTCTTTACTGAATATATGCTGAAATATGATTAAATTTTAATATTTTTAAAATGCCAAAGGACATGTGCATGCATTTTTCATAAACAAATCTGGCAAAGTAAAAGAAAGGCTTGATAATTACCCACAATGTAAAATTGAAATCAGGCAAAATACTAACGGACTGAAGAGAATTAGAAAATTATTACTAATTCTATATTGAGCAATGGGTAATCATGTTCTATTAAAGTGAAGTTGTCAGAGACTATCTCATTTGTGTTTAATTTCTTAAATTCAAAATGATATACATATTTCTCAAAATATCCTATGTTTTTAAATCTAAGGATACTACTTCTATACATTGTTGTGGAATTACTTTTCAAAACTATATGACATACTATGAAATTTATGAATGCATATTTTGTAGCATGAAGTTTTTATCCTTTCTTTTTTTAATATTTTCATCTTGAGTTCTGGTTTCTTTTTTCTTAATTCTACTTTCTATTTAAATTTTAGAAAACAGACTAAATATAATATCAAAAGATTGTGAGTGATTTTTCTTTCATAAATGAGAACCGTATTTAGGGTATATATTGAGTCATATAGTACATCCCAAACCCAGGATGAAAAGATGAGCCAAGGTGATTGAAGAACTATTCAACCACTTTGATATTAGCAAAGCTTCACTAGTGCTTTCTATCTATCCATTCAAATGCCAGCACTCAAATGTGTCATAATGCTTTGACAGGTTTCATCTCTGACTGTAAAAAGACTTCAGAGTCCCTTGACATTTTAATACCTAGATTTACATAAACAGACAGTATTTTTTACAAAAGAGATAGAAAAGAGAAGCAGAATTAAAGAGGTCTTTCCATTTTTTTCCCTAATGTTGGATATGAAGTGTGGGTGAGATTAGCAGTCTGATTTTTAAATACCTGGAAAATTAGAGAAAGATTAATGACTTCAATTCCTTTAACAATTTCTATAAATAATCTGCACAGTGAAAAATGCTGATCTGGGAAAGTATTTATATATACATGTATATATTATTATTGTAGTAGAAATTATATATTTATATGGATATAAAATTCACAGGTCCATATTTAAATATGGATCTAGAAAGACATTTGTAATAGAACAAAATCTATCATCTACATATGCCTTTGTGACTCAGAATAGATTAAACATTATACTCAATTGATAAAACTCTATACTTCTTAACTGTTCATCACATTTCTATACATAAATGCTATTTTACTCAAATGCATTATGGTAAAAGTATCCGTTAAAGAATTTCTTCATCTTTAAGGTGAAAATAAAGAAACACCATGTGACCACTTTTTGTATAAATGAATGCTTTCGTCTATATTACTGCCTCATAAATTATCTACTGAAGGAGGGTGAGATTAATTATAACTATTACATGAAATCCCAAGGGTGATGTTTTTCCTTTAGTATTGAATAAATGCAGTTTCGCTGGACACAAATCATGATCTATGAAATTATCTATTCCTCCTAGTCAAAACAAAAAAATTCAAATGAAGCCATGCATCCACCCTAAAGATTTACCTTCTCACACAAGCATTAGAAACATGAAGATTATTATGATTTTTTAAAAAATATTTGCCCTATATTTTTATAACATAGCAAACTCAAGAGATTAAGACATCATAGTTGAACTCCATGGTAAAACTATTATTTTGATACATGTGTATTTTGGGTTAATTTAAGTAGTTTAATCCAAAATCCTTTATTTCCTAAGATTCATTAAAAGGTTATTGTTCCTGCCTGCTTGTCTCCTTTCTTACTTTTGACTTTGCACAATTTGTGTACTGAGACCAAATTTCAGAGTTTCAAGTTCAGGTTAACATGATATTTGTAGAATCATTGTTCAATTAACTGACAATATATTATACCTATTGTTCTGTAAAAACCAAAGATATAAGATGCTCTTTTATTAATACTTCCTGAAGGAAAAGTATCTACTCACTGATATGCAATGCATTACTATTTTTGTTGTTGTTGTTGTTGTTGTTGTTGTTTTGCCAGTCTAGGGGACTGAACTCAGGGGCTAAGCACTATCCTTGGGCTTTTTCTCAAGACTCAAGCTCTACTAGTTAAGCCACATCTCTATTTCTGGCTTTTCTATGTATGTGGTACTGGGGAATTGAACCAGATCTTCATGAATGCTAGGAAAGCGCTTTATCATTAATTCAAACTCCCAG
This sequence comes from Megascapheus bottae, assembly GCF_031878675.1. Taxonomy (NCBI): domain Eukaryota; kingdom Metazoa; phylum Chordata; class Mammalia; order Rodentia; family Geomyidae; genus Megascapheus; species Megascapheus bottae. The sequence continues at coordinate 48,953,417 of NC_143515.1, forward strand.
CGCAATAACTAATTTTGTTTTGCCAGTCCTGGGCTTGAGCTCAGGGCCTGATCCCTGTCCTTGGAATTTCTCAAGGCTAGAGCTCTACCACTTGAGCCACAGCACCACGTCCACCTTTTTGCTGTGTATGTGGTACCGAGGAGTTGAACCCGGGTCTTCGTGCAGGCTAGGCAGGCACTCTACCACTAGGCCAAACTCCCAGCCCCCAATTACTAATTTTTTCATATATTTTTATTGTAATTAATAGAAGGGTTACATGATATTTGCCAGATAGATGGTGCATTATTTCCCATACGTTGATACCCTTTCACATGTCTTGGTCCCCATTTCCCTCCCCCCCCCGCCCCCACCCCTCATCTTGTTTTCCCCGTTCCCTATCCAATTTCAGATAACCAAATGAAAATATATCCGATATATCAGGTAACAAAGTGAGATAGTATAACAATATGAGATAACCAAGGGGCAGCAATAATGATGAGAGATAACATAGTACCTTAAGAACAACAAACATTCATTATATGGTTTATGTTTGCATGAAATTTTAAATGACAAGTTTAACAAACAACTGTTCAAGGAGGGAATCTCTAATTACAATCTCTGGGACTTAGTATTTAGAACTTAATCAAAATTAGGCTAAGAGTTTGTATGTCATAGAAACATATCAATTTATGAAATAAAACATTATGTCTATAGAGTCATAGGTTTTTATGTCTATATAGTTATGTTTGTATTTCCATTACCATGTCCATTGCTTTGGGTATGCAGTTATTGAGTCCTCACTCTTGTACTCTTTGGATTTAATTGTCCCATATTAAGGATACCATGAGCCTTTTGTTCCTTAGGTCTTGACTTGTCTTACTCAACATGATTCTCTGTAGATTCATCCACTTCCCTGCCATTATTTTATCTTGTCTGTTGGCTATGTAGAATTCCATTGTGTATATATACCATATTTTCTGTATCCATTCATCTGCAGTAAGGCATCTGGATTGTTTCCATCGCCTGGCTATTGTGAATAGTGCAGAGATGAACATAGCTGAGCAGGTGTCTTTATAATACCCTGGGTCATGCTGTTCAGGATAGATGCCCAGAAGTGGAACGGCAGGATCATAGGAAAGGTCTATTTTCAGTTCTTTAAGGAACCTCCACACTGCTTTCCAGAGTGGCTGAACTAGTCTACATTCCCATCAGCAGTGTAGTAGGGTTCCTTTTTCTCCACAAGCCCGCCAGCAACTGTCATTGTCTGAGTTCAAAATCTTGGCCTTTCTTGTTGGGGTAAGGTGGTATCTTAGGGTTGTTTTTATTTGCATTTCCTTTATGACCATAGATGATGAACATTTTCTCATATGGTTTTCTGCCGTTTTAATCTCTTCTGAAAGGTCTCTCTTTAGTTCCCTTGCCCATTTAGTGAATGGTTTATTGGGTTTTCGGGGGATTAGTTTCTTGAGTTCCCTGTAGATACTAGATATTAAGCATTTGTCAGATGTATTGTTGGTGAATATCTTTTCCCAGCTGGTTGGTTGTCTCTCTAGTTTTGCAACTATGTTTTTATCTGTACAGAAACTTTTTATTTTTAGGTATTCACTTTATCGAGTCTCTCTCCAATCTGTTGTGACCCTGGGATTCTGTTCAGGAATCTTTTGCCTGTGTCTATGAGTTCCAGTATCTCTCCTACTTTATCATGTAGCAGTTTCACGGTTTCCGGTCTGATGTTGAGGTCTTTGATCCATTTTGAGTTAATGCTTGTGCATGGCTAAAGGCTAGGGTCAATTTTTAGTTTTCTGCATGTGGCTGCCCAGTTTTGTCAGCACCAGTAATTGAATAGGTTGTATTTGTTCCACTGTATATCTTTGGCTCCTTTGTAAAATACAAATTGCCTATAGGTATGTGGTTCTGTTTCTGGGTCTTCTATTCTGTTCCACTGATATTTTGGTCTGTTTTTGTGCCAGTACCAAGCAGTTTTTTTATTATGGCTCTATAGTAGAGTTTGAAGTCTGGTATTGTAATACCACCAGCATTGCTCTTTTTGCCTAGAATTGTTTTGGCTATTCTAGGTCTTTTCTTGTTCCATATGAATCTTTGGGTTATATCTTCTATTTCCATAAAGAATGTCTTTGGGATTTTGATGGGGATTGCATTGAATTTGTATATCAGTTTTGGCAGTATAGCCATTTTCACTATGTTGATTCTCCCTAGCCATGAGCATGGGATGTCTTTCCATTTCCTAGTGTCCTCTTTAATTTCTTTCATTAGGCCTTTATAGCTTTCATTGAATAATTCCTTTACATCTTTGGTTAAGTATATTCCTAAATATTTTATTCTTTTGGGGGCTATTGCGAATGGAATCATTTTCTTGATTTGGCCTTCTGTTTGTGTATTGTTGGTGTACAAGAAGGCTACTGACTTCTGAAGATTGATTTTGCATCCTGCCACTTTGCTAAAGTGGTTTATTAATTCTAGTAGTTTGGGAGTGGAGTTTGTTGGGTCACTCAAGTAGAGGATCATGTCATCTGCGAATAGGGATAGTTTAATTTCTTCTTTCCCTATGTGGATCCTTTTGATGTCCTTTCCTTGCCTTATTGCTCTGGCTAAGGGTTCTAGCACTATATTGAAGAGAAGTGGAGAGAGTGGGAATCCCTGTCTAGTTCCTGATTTTAAGGTGAATGGTTCCAGTCTTTCACCATTTAGTATAATACTGGCTGTAGGTTTTTCATATATGGCTTTCATTATTTTGAGGAATGTACCTCTTATTCCTATTTTTTCTAGTGCTTTCAACATGAATGGATGTTGTATTTTGTCAAATGCCTTCTCCACGTCCAGAGAAATTATCGTATGATTCTTATCCTTAACTCTATTGATATGATGTATTACACTGACTGATTTGTGAATGTTAGACCAGCCTTGCATTTGTGGGATGAAGCCCACTTGATCATAGTGTATGATTTTTAAAATTTGTTTCTGGATTCTGTTGGCTAATATTTCATTGAGGAGTTTTGCGTCTGTGTTCATTAGAGAGATAGGTCTGTAGTTTTCTTTTTTTTTTTTTTTTTTTTTTTTTTTGCCAGTCCTGGGCTTGAGCTCAGGACCTGTGCACTGTCCTTGGACTTTCTCAAGGCTAGAGCTCTACCACTTGAGCCTCAGCACCACTTCCGGCTTTTTTCTATGCATGTGGTACCGAGGAATCGAACCTGAGTCTTCATGCATGCTAGGCAAGCACTTTAACCACTAGGCCAAACTCCCGGCCCTGTAGTTTTCTTTTTTTGTTGGGTCTTTCCCTGGTTTGGGGATGAGAGTAATATTAGCTTCATAAAATGAGTTTGGTATTGCTCCTTCTGTTTCTATTTCTCAGAAGCATTTCAAGAGTATAGGTGTTATTTCATCTTTAAACATCTTGTAGAATTCCACAGTGAATCCATCTGGACCTGGGCTTTTTTTGGTTGGCATTTCCCTGATTGCTTCCACAATTTCGTTGTAAGAAATTGGTCTGTTCAATTTGTTTACCTCATCGTTGTTCAGTGTGGGTAGCCTATATTTGTTTAAGAAATCATCCATTTCTACTAGATTTTCTTGTTTCTTTGAATATAGGCCCTGGTAGTACCTATTCATTATGGACTGGATTTCTTGGGAATCACTTGTGATTGTTCCCGTGGGGTCTCTAATCTTGTTTATTTGAGTCTCCCCTTTCCTTTTTTTGATTAATCTTGCCAAGGGTCTGTCTATTTTGTTGACTCTTTCAAAGAACCAACTTTTTGATTTATCAATTTTTTGTATAGTAGATCTTATTTCAATCTCTGAAATTTCTGAATTTATTTTTGTTATTTCTGTCCTTCTAGCTGTTTTAGAATTAACTTTTTCTTGATCTGCTAGGTGTTTCAGTTTTTTTTTCAAGGTTATTTACGTGCTCTTCTTCTGTCTTTTTAATATGCGTTTCTAGTGCGATAAATTTGCCTCTTAGAACTGCCTTTGCTGTGTCCCATAAGTTCCTTTGTGATGTTTCTTGATTGTCATTACATTCAAGGAAGTTTTTAATTTCATTTCTGATCTGATCTGTTACCCAGGGGTTATTTAGAAGTGTGTTGTTCAGTTTCCATGTGATTGAATGTTTTTTGACTTTGACTGCATTGTTCAGAATTAGTCTGACTCTACTGTGGTCTGATAGGATGCATGGGATTATATCAGACCACTTGTATCTGCTTAAGTTTTCTGTATGAACTATTATATGATCTATTTTGGAGTGTGTTCCATGTGCTGCTGAGAAAAATGTAAAAAGTTTCGCCGTTGGGTGGAAGACTCTGTGTATATCTGTTAAGCCCAGCTGGGCTATGGTGTCATTTAAGTCGATGGTGTCTTTGCTTAACTGTCAATCTCCAGTCAGAGGGCTGGGAGAGGAACCTGGTGGGTGGGTGGGAGCTGGGACACCTTTGCCTCCCTTGGTGGGGTGCTGGGTCTTAGCATTGCCCGCCTGTCAGTCTCCAGTCAATGGCCTAGGGAGGGGGCTGTTGAGGGAAGGGACAGGATTCTAAATTCCTTGCCCCTCTGCTCCTGCCAGTCTTTCTCAGGCGGGGTGGAGAGGTCTGAGTTAAGTTCTATTGCTTGGCACCAGCTCTGCTTTCCCGATGGTTTGGGGATGCGCTGTATTACTCACGCCTCTGCGTTCATCTGTGGGTGCTCCACGGTGTTGGGGATTCTTTCACTCCTCTCAGGTCTCCTCCGCCGCCTGTGTTCTGCGTCTGGGTTCTGCTGCTTGCTGTTCTGGTTCCGTGTCCAGGTTCTGCTCCTTCTGTGGCTTGCTGGCCTGGTCCTATGCTGGTTTCTGCAGCGGCCGGGGTTGCCCTGCCAGGTGCCCTCTGCCACCACTTTTCTTGGCTTTGAGCCGGCGGTGAGGTGTGGGGGAGGGGTCCTCATGTTCCGAATTCTTTGACAAAGTTGGATGTGAGCTTTATCTGGATTTCTTTTCCAGTTTGAGTTCTTCTCCATTGCTTCTTGAGTTTGTTGTTGTGGATTTCTTAAGGTAGTTGGCTCGTGGGACTCCCTGCTTCTCTCTTTTTTTGAGACAGAGCTAGGCATGATCCTTATTGTCTGGGCACCATCTTCTGCTTCCCAATTACTAATTTTTATAGCCATTATTGATATCTAGTCTTAGCAAGATGCTTTGCCTGGGGAAGCAGATTTTTAAACCAAACTAAGATCTGCTCCTTTCAAACTGGAATGTGAGGTGAGGTCTCCCATACACATAACCTCTAGGAAAAAAAAATATTTTAAAGTTGATGTAGCTGTCTTAATATTTAATGTAACTCATATATTTCTCCAATCTGATTCCAGAATACTTTATCAAAATCTGTGATTTACCATAAGTCTGTTTCTGTTCTTAACAGCATATTCAATGACAGCACCTCTTCTTTCATGTTCTACCTCCCTTCTGAATTTTATTTATTTATTTTTTTCTGTTTTTGTCTGGATTTCTGTCTATATACCCCTGTCTCTGTCTCTTGCCCTCTCACTCTCTCTCACACACACATACACCATATATATATGAAAATGTACCTCGAGTAAGTAAAATTATGTATAGAAAGTGGAAAAACAAGATTGTAATTGTACAAAGAGAGAATTCTGACCGAAATATCTATAGGCCTTTGTTTCTAGCACATCATTCTGTTTAGGAATCTTACACGGAGTGAACATTCCTTGGTTTCTCTCAGAACCAGAAAAGATGATGGACTGCAGGGACCAGGCAGCTTGCTGATTCACAGTAACTCAGTGCATGATGTAGCAAAGATGCTAAATGAATCCCAAAGTTAGGAGGTAGCAGAATAGTGTAAAAAATAAATTACTGGAATAATTTATTGATGGTATTGGCCACTGATATTATAAAAGTTTGGTGCACATCATGCAAATTTAAGAAAAGTGAGGGACAGGGTAGGTTGGAAGGTATAGGTATGAATGCTAAAATGGGTGACATTGATAGAGACACTATTTAGAAGCTGCTTCAATGAATGGCAAATCCTTTGCACAAATAATACAATAATTTTTTATATCAAGTGTTTTGGTATTTGGAAGCTTTATTGAATATTAGTCTGGGCAGTATCAGAAATTAGGAGCACATCACAAGTAATTACTTCACCCCTTAGCATACATTACATCCTTTTAAAGATGATTGAATTAATGCATGTACATGAGAAAACAAAATATTCTCCACCTGGGGAAAGAGGACAAAAAACAGCCAAAAGCTAACATTGGTAATGCTTATCCCTTATTCTCTATCATGCAACAATGGAAAATAATTGCAATTATAGCCCTTACAGCAAAAATGGGGCTTCCAACTCCTGTTCCACTAAGAGCTCTATAAGCTACCATCAGTCTGATTTAGCCTGAAAAAGTGACCAGTTTTGCAGATATAATAATAATTTTTATATCATATTATACCATCAAAAAGACTTAACAATTGACCCAATTTTGATGGGATGGTGCTGTTGAAAATAAGCAGATATGGACAAGCATTTGTAGATTACGCATGTAATCCAAATAAGTCAGGAGACTGAGATCTGAAGATCTTGGCTGGAAAGTCAGCCCTGGCAGGAAAGTCCTGGAGGCTGTTATCTCCAAGAATATATGCAGAAAAAAAAACCAGAAGTGATGCTGTGGCTCCAGTGGTAGAGGGGTAGCAGAGACAAGCTCAGGACACAGCCCAGACTTTGAGTTAGAGCCCCAGGGCTCTAAACAAAAGCAGATGTGATTTCTGATATTAATCAGAGACTTATTTGCTGGTGTGACCCTCCTGTTCTGTCTGATCTGAACCAGCATCTGATTGTTTTTCTAATACTTATCAAGAATTAAACAAATTAATTTCCACAGATATCCTCGAAAAGTCTGGAGGAAAAATGTCATATTTCTTTGTCTTTTTTTCTTCCTTCCTTCCTTCCTTCTTGTCTCCCTTCCTTCCTTCCTTCCTTCCTTCCTTCCTTCCTTCCTTCCTTCCTTCCTTCCTTCCTTCTTTCCTCCCTCCCTCCCTCCCTCTCTCCCTCTCTTTTTCTTTCTTCTTTCCAAACAGTAGTGGCACATCTTCTTGTCTATAGCTAAATCAAATGACAGTGTTTAAAATAGTTTTTACGTGATGCTATGCATTTTCTACTTACTCCTTTTAAATTATCCCTCAGTAAAGAATATCTGTTCATTAAATAGACGATGTTACATATTTTAAGATGAATATAAAAATAAGTCAAATGTCAAAAATAAGTTGTTTTAAAGCATTAAAATGTTTTTTCCAATAAAATACCTCCCATTTCAACCTTTTTCATATTAAACTAATCTCTAGTTGTTTCTAGATATTTTCATTCTATTGTTGGAGTATGTATAGAGGGGTTACCTTATATTCACCAGGTACTAGGTGCATTACTTCTCACACATTGATACCCCTTCTCATGTTTTTGTCCCCATTTCATTTCCCCCACACCTCCAAATTATCTTGTTCTTCCCACTCCCTTTCCTATTTCAGATAAACAAATAAACATATATACAATATACCACATAAAAAAGTCAGATACAGTAACAATATGGGATAAATCAAAGGGCAAAAACAGGGAAGAGAATAAACATAGTATATTAAGAACAACAATCACACAAGATAAAGCTCATGATACTTTCATTTTTATCATGCAGAAGGTTCAGAGAAAAGTAGTAAGAAATTTTAAGGTACTTTAAAATTTTTTCATAAGTATGACTTTTAAATTAAACAAGTACTTTCCAAAATTTATAGTAATTATTACAAGAATCTATAATAAAATCTTATGAAAAATAGATTATTTACCAATAATTGCATAATGAAAATTGTATTGAATGAAATCTATCAGCGTACATCTAAGCAGTCATGCCAATTAGCCCATTAAATATTAGTATAATATGGTTATTTATATAACTTAATTGGAATAAAAATGACATCCCCATTTTGTAACAGAAGACCAGGACACTGAGGCATAATTGAAGTCAATTCAGGATAAGACATCCCCAGACCTGCTCAAACCAAAATAAAATGTCAATCCAAGGAGGCATATTAATTATATCTTGTGTGTGCATGAATTATTCTCCTAGTATATAATGTTTGCTTTGTGGTTTTTTATAGATAGCCACACAAACAATATGATAAGCAGTAAATGAAATTGCTCTTCATGACCCTTGATTTTGGCTTCACCAGTGTTGTGTACCATGCCTGCATTTGGTTAAATGGCAGTGGAGATAAGTCTTCACATTTGGGAAGATTTTCCCACAGTGGGGCACAAATTCAATTGCTAATTCTGTGCCATCAAATTGGACATGGCAGATTGGAGTTAGAAAGGGAAAGGCAAAGGAGGACCAATAGAAAGGACAAAAAGACAAAAAGGAAGCAAAGACAAAAAGTAAAACACAAAAACAAAACCCCAAGAATTATCTGTAAAATATTAACTGACTCATTCGCCAAGCTTTTTCAGAGTAAGTAGAAAGTAAGTTGCATATTTGTTTTCTTTTGATTTTTTTTTTTTTTTTGCCAGTCCTGGGCTTAAGCTCAGGGCCTGAGGACTGTCCTTGGATTTTTCTCAAAGCTAGAACTCTACCGCTTGAGCCTCAGCACCACTTCTGGCTTTTTCTAAGTATTGGGGCTGAGGAATCGAACCCAGCTCTTCGTGCATGCTAGGCAAGCACTCTACCACTAGGCCGAACTCCGTACGGCCCTCTTTTGATATTTTTATACTTAAACATTGATACGTTACTTGGCTGCTCTTTAGAAAGTTGCTAAGAATATAGACTACCATGACTGACAAAATTGACTTAGGTAGAATTCTGTTTGTTTGGACAGTTGGAGCCACTGTTACTCTGTTTAATGACTAATATCAAATTACTGAGAGAAAAATAAATACAAAGCAATAAAATTATTTTACAGTAGTCCATGAATAATATAAAACCATTTGTTTTTCCTACTAGTTTTACCATACAAGTTCATTCAAAAGCAGATTCTGTAACAGATACTAACAATATTTTCAAAGATAAACAAAGGCAATAGTCACATATCATATCAGATAGACAAATTGCCATGCTTTAAAACTATACACACTATGGAAGCTTATTTCTTCTTCTGACGCAATTTCACTTTGATATGATTCCATGACGAGAAGAGACAGAAAGTACCCTCAGCAAAATCACAGTCAAATATTTGTCATTACTGTTTGCTATTAGTCATTCAACTTATGCTTAAACATCTAGACAGGGAAAGTAAAGTTCACGAAGCAACCTATTATCATATTGGTCATAGGTCCTAATAACCAGCAAGTCATCTTTATATATAAAATAAATTTGCTCATAACTCTGATTTTTAGAAGAGAATATCTGAATTCTGTAGTTAGATGATCTTATTTCTCCATGAGTTGATACTGTATATGGTTTTATATAGCTCCCATTATCATTTGCCTTAGGACTCCCCTTTTGTCAATCCTAAAGACTTGGAGTTTTTCCCTTTTCCTTTTTCTCAGGGTATGCAGTTGTCTTTCTTTTGATGTCAACAAACTTTGAAAATCAGAAATGTGAAAACATTTAGTGAAGAGTCAAAAAAAGGATATATGTGGGAAACCAATATGAGTCTGGGGTCTAACAGTGTTATACTCGAAAGGCCTATATTGAGGATAAAGGATAAAGAGTACAATCTGCCTGCCTTCGTGCAAGGGTGGAGTGACCTTTTTGCCTATATTCTCACGGGTCATGACAGTATGCTTTGATAGTATTCCCAGACTTATTTGGTTACCCTCTCCCTCCAGGAGATAGATTTGCTGAGAACAACATGATAGTAGAGACTAGATGATTCTTTATACAAACAATAAGTCTTCTAAAAATTCTTGTTATTATTCAAGTATGGAACTGTAGCTTGATTGCCAACATAAGCAAATGCTTTCTACTAAGGTATAAAATAGACAAGCTGTTTAATAAAGTTGTCAGATGCAGCCATTGCTCTGGCCCTCCCGAACCCCTCTGTCTCTGTCTTATTTTCCTTTTAGCCTCTCAGCCCTACTCTTCGAGGACCCTTGGCTGGCGGCTCTGACAGATATATACACCTTTACACAGATTGCCACGTAAAGAAATAAATACAAGGGTATTTTTCTTAACTAATAAGCTTGTTATAAAAATTTTTCATCCTCATTTTTCAAACCCATTTCTGGTAGTGGTTCAGAAAGCTGAGAAATCTAAGGGCCTAAACTCATTCTTGCTGTTTAATTATACTCGAGGCAAAAGTTAATAAGACCTAAACAATATAATTCCAAAAAAGAGTGTTTTGTATAAACATGACAGAGAAAATTGATGTGGATTTGATTCATAAGTAAGATAACAATATCCATGGTTTATAAGTGTATTTATATAGTGGTCTCTTTTAAAAAAATCACTTATTTATTTTTATAGGTTATATTCAGCAGGATTACAGATAGATAAGCCAGTTAATGAGTACATTTCTCTTTGAAGAGTCTCTCCCTTGCTTTCTTCTAGTTTTTGTTTGTTTTGTTTTTTCTGTTGTTATTGTTGTTTTTTTCTGCCAACCACTCTCCTTCACAAGCTCTATATTGCATGATCAACTTAGTGGCTAGTGAGTATCATTGATGCCTTTGTTCATCCTTTTTCCTACCAATTTTGTATTTCCCATGACCCTCCCCCCAAACAGATAAACTTGCATAAGAAAAAAGGTGCAAAAAAAAAGCAGTAACAAAGGCTACAAAAAAGCTAAAACAAACAAAAGCAAAAAGCAAAATGACAAAAAGCCTTTTGTTTCCACATCTTGGAGGTCATTTGAATAAATATCATTTTATCTGATCATATACACACAATTACTGTGATCCTCTCTTCAGAATATCCTACTTTGGTCTCACTGTGTAGATGTTTAGAGTCTTGATTAATTAATTAATCATGTCCTTTACCATCTATTTTGTTTATTCATAGATTGATAGGCACATCTAGTGAGAATAAATTCAGAAAGCCATGCAACTTAGGTTTCTTTAGATCTAGCTTACATTATTTAATATAGTTTTTCCAAGTCTATTTCCTTATGAATGGAACGATATCATTCTTTCTGATGGAAGCATATAATTCCTTCGTGTATATATACCACATTTTCTTGTTCCACCGAGGGATATCCAGGTTGGTTCTATTTCTTGGTATGGTAAACAGGGTTGTCATGAACATGGCTGTATTGGTAGCTTCACTGTGGCCTTGTTTGTGGTCTATTGGATAAATGCCTGCTTGCTGGATCATAGGGAATCTCTAGGTTGATTCTTTTGAACACCCTCCATACTGCTTTCCAGAGTGGTTGAACAAGTTTACATTCCCAATAATGGTGTAGTGGCATTCTCTTTTGGCCACAACCCCGCCAGTATCCATTATTGATTTTCTTGAAAATAGCCATTCTAACTGGAGTGGGTAGAATCTGAATGAGGTTTGGATTTGCATTTCTTTTGGCCCGAGATGCTAAGTATTTCTTCATGTACCTAATGGCCATTCTTACTTCTTTGAGGAAATCACTCTATAAGTCTGTAGACCATTTATTAATTAGGTTGTTATTTTTTAAGGGTTTGCAATGGAACATTTAATTTTTGAGCTCAAGCATATTATAGCTGTGATGTCCTTGTCTGATGCATAGTTAGCAAAAATTTTCTTGCCTTCTGTAGGTTTGTTATCTTGATAAATACACTTTGCCATGGAAATAAGCTCTTTTATGTGACACTGTAGTGACTTATATGTATAGACACTGAACAGCATATGTGTAGCATGTACATAGCTATGAATTGCAATTATATTCTATGCATTATGAAAGAGACCTCAAAGGCCTACAACTGAAAAAACACATAATTAAATGATCAAACTAATATTTCTAAGTGAGTACAAATTAGATTCTTAGTTCTCATGTGCAGTTAAGTATCTTCTGATCACCATATAAGAAATAGGATAAACTGGCTCAACATCTCTAACATCCCTCAAGGAAGAGAAACCCCAAAAGGGAGTGAAGTATTCCTTTTAGCACCTCTTCTCTATCCTCAACCTCATGAGCAGTTTGAAAGCTGACTCTCAGTTCCTAGACAAGATGCTGATTCTTTGTAATCAATAATTACAGAGAAGCTGAAACAATTTTATCTTTTATAGCTCACCACATATTTCAAGCACCATCAGTTATAGTGAATATAAAAATAAACTTCAAGATATCTTTTTTCATTAATTTTAAACTTATTTATTCATTTATTGTGCTTGTTTTTTAATATCTAATACTTATGAACTTTAAATATGTTATGACATTCTGCTTTTATTTGAAAGATAGTCTCTGTAGGAAATAAAAGTCTCCTATGGGGAGGAGAATATCAATTTTTAATATTTCTTAAAATATATACATGGATACTAGTTGATATCACTTTTGTTTTATTTGAATAGTTTTAATTTATATAATAATCACCAATAATTTACATTTGTGGAACTGTGGTTCTAATTTTATTGATCTTGTCTCTGGGTAATGTGTAGTGGGGTTTTTTGTGTTATTAAATGTAACTAGTATATTCTATTCACATTCTTATTGAGATGTACATACTTTTGCTGCATAAATAATAATTTAAGTTTAAATAACTCATGTTTATCTTAAACTCTCTGTTTAGTTGATAAAAATGATTTATAATCAAAGCTTTATAATCCGCATAGAGTAAATATTAAACATGGAGGCCTAAAATAGAATTTATATCTTATGAATAAAATATATTACCAGCGGACAGTTTATTTAAGAAGTATAGGACATGTGTGTCCTTCTTAATATCAAAGAAAACACAAGAGGCTGGGCTTTGGATCGCTGCCTTCATTTGGACATATTTATTTAACACGTTTTTATTAATGTGAAAAATATAAAATAACTTTTATTTTGGCCATCTGTTATAGCTTCTTTTTCTAAAATGTATTTTACCCCAAGTTCTCATTTATATTTCTTAATTACAATGAACCTATTCTATTCAAATGGAAACTGCAGTACCCAGGAAGATTCTTTTTCAGAGATGATATTGCATGCTTCTAGTGGCCACGTCCTTCTTGTAGCTAGACAGTGGAGCTGTACTTCAGGAAAAGGTTAACTGGTTGGAGAATGAACCTCCATCTTATAAATTACTCACAACTTTAGACATTCAGTGAATATCCCAGATTCCAAATCTGGCATGAGCATGCTCCTGAACAGTGTCTTAAGTGCTCTACTTCTCAAATAATACTTGAATTAAACCAATGGCATTGGTTTTCAGTCTTCCAAAACATCATTTTGTGCCTATTTTTCAAGATCACATCTTCCTTACTTTTCCAATTTTTTTTTCTCCAGGGCTGGGAGTTTGGCCAAGTGGTAGTGTGCATGCGCAAAGACCTGGGTTTGATTTCTTGGTACCACATACATAGAAAAAGCAGGAAGTGGTTGCTGCGGCTCAAGTGATAGAGCTCTAGCCTTGACAAAGCCCAGGACAGTGCTCAGGTCCTGAGTTGAAGTCCAGGGGCTGACAAAACAAAACAAAACAAAAGCAACTTTCTCCAGTCCCAGATCATATTGATTATCCACTATGAAGTTGACTATACACAATGACTAATGTTTGTTAAGTTTTGTTTTTTTTTTTAAGAAACAAACAGCATTCTCAAAATGTTTATGATGTTGTATACTGGTTATATTACTTAGCAGAATTGACAAATGTTTGATTAATTTGCAAAGTTATTCTTTGTTTGTTAGCTAACATCATGCACCAGCCAATTTTTCCTTAGATAATATTGGTGAGCCTTTTATTTTTATGAGGCTCTCAAGACCAATCATTACCCATCATTTTATCAAAAGCATAATTAAATTGCCATCATAAGCATAAACAAAATAATTCCAATTGCATTAAAATTTGAAACTTTCTAAAAATCAATTCACAGTTCATTCTCCCCCTAAAGTAAATATGATATAAAGAGAAACTGAAATATTTCAACTAGTTTATAAGACTGGCTGTGCCTCAGGGTTATGTTGGCATGGGTACTGTTACATTAAATTTATCTTATGTTTAAGGCTAAAGATTGTTTATGGGAATTAAACTCAGGCCCTTCCACAAGCTAATCAAGTGCTTTGCTCCTGAGCTTTGTCCTTAGCACTCATTCTACATTTGAAAGAAATTATTTGACTCTGTAAAACAAAGATGCAATGCTCAGATCCTGTATTCAACATTGTTTCTCTTGTTTCTTACTTATTTTACAAATGCTATTCACTATCTATCTTATAATAGATTTCTTTGGGTATATGGAATAGATATAGGGTATGCATTCTGAAAGATAAATATGAAACTTGAAATCATAATTATTTATGGTCAGAATATTCATTTTCAACTGCATATATCTCAACAGAAATTTAAACATAATAAATAGAATCTGTTGAATTAAAAATATGAATGGGAAGGGAAGTGGCACTGTGGCTCAAGTGGTAGAGAACTAGTCTTGAGCTGAAGAGCTCAGGGACAGAGTTCAAGCCCCATGACTGATCATAGATGATAGATAGATAGATAGATAGATAGATAGATAGATAGATAGATAGATAGATAGATGCATTCATCAAACACAGAACAGTAGAGAAAGCAGGGATAATGATGATGGTGGTGGTGATAATGCTGCTGCTGCCGCTGATGATGATGATTCTCTTCCTCATCAAATACCTCCAAAAAATACCATCTAAGGCTTATTCACTGTGCTAATGCATTGAGTACTAACTATGTAAGAGGTGAAGATTAGGAGATTAGAAAGAGGACAGCCATGGTTAAAAAAAAAATTTAATCTCAGCAGGACAAGTTGGATATTGTGGTGGTTTCCTGTAATGCTATCTATAACAGGAGCATAAAGTGGGAGACTATAGTTCATACCAGAGACAGAGAGAGGGAGAAAGAGAGAGAGAGAGAGAGAGAGAGAGAGAGAGAGAGAGAGAGAGAGAGAGAGAGAGAGAGAGAGAGGGAGGGAGGGAGGGAGGGAGGAAGGAAGGGAGGGAGGAACGGAGCTGAGGGAGGAGACAGAGGCAGGCAGAAAAAGACAGAGAGACAGAGACAGATAAATACAGACAGACAGGGAAAAAACAAAAGCTGAAGATGCTGTCCAAGTTTCTTTAGCCATGATGAAGACTTGAAGGTAAATCTCAGTATTATCAAAACACCTACACACACACACACACACCACACATACTTACACACACACAAACACACGCACACACACGCACGCATGCACGCACACACGCACACAGACTAATTTCTATGTAGATGTTTGTTCTGATATATTGAATTAAAATAATGGCCTCTCTTTTATTTGGCACATTTTCATGCAAACTAATCACAAATATTTGTTTCCTTGGATAAAATGCTCCTTGATTTTATCATTATTTTTAAATTTAGAAAACAATGAACATCTCATCAAATAGTAATCTTTGTCTTAGTTATTGTAAATTAGGGATTGGAGCTGGCAGAATTAATTATTTTTCCATAAATTCTAGGTGAGCTGAATGGAAGCTGAATTCTAAGCAACAAGCAATATTAACTTCATTTAGTTATTAACAGTCACAAAAATACAAACTCCAAACAATTTAAAAGAAAATTCTATTTAGAATGTCCCTTTAAGGAACCAAAGAACTTTTGAAAACTTCCTATACTGACAGGCTGGGTGGATATTGTCACTGATCATTTTCAGCTGTTGTTAGCCTCCAATCGATTATTTTCACTGACAATGGACTGCAAAGGTTGCCTCTGCCCATCTGACCAGCAATGGGGCTTGGATTCCCAATCTCTGGTCGTCAAGATCCAGCTTATAAAGTGAGAGAATTCCTGGGAAGAATCCTGCCAAGTGAGAATCAACTATAAGTGGAAAGAAGAAAGCAAGGTTATACGCTTGTCGGGGTCTGGGCAGCAGGAATTCCAGATTTAGTCATTTCACTAAAATCTCATGGTTGAAATTCAGAGTAAATAGTCTAAGCTCCCACACTCAACGCTTTATTGAACAGAGTAAAAAGTACTGGAGCATGAAAATAGCAATAGGTGTTTAATATGTTCTTTACAACTTCCTTCTGGAAACTAACTTCTATGAATCATCCTTAGTACCTGCAGTAGATTTGAGCTTAGGATAGATCTGGTTTGAAACACTAGAGCTAGAAGTATACTATGTTAAGCATATAAACACGTGTGAATGTGCTATGAAAATTTATTGTTTACAGGCATGTAGTATTATTGTTATATAAGCATCCAAATATTCTATTTGTTAAGATAAATGAAATTTCACACAAGTGCTTTATTTTCTACATGTATCTTGATCTGCACATACTACAATTACTGCCCTGTACAAATTGAATAAGAAAGGTCAAGAGAAGCCTGATTCTGAACATAGTACTCATCTCACATGCTATATTTTACTAGCATGACATCTAACAACCACACTAAAGTGCATATTTGAGCTGCCTGCCTCACCATTTATTCACATTGCAGAACAATGTCTCCCACTGGCTTTATAATTTGAAACAGATTATTCATCTCTGTGGCCACTTGAGGCTTCAGTGCCTTTCTAGAATTTTCATAAAAGAAGACTTGGTTATACCCATTCCAAGGAAGTAAAGAGAGGTCTCAATACATTGTTTTTCAATGAACTTCTAATTTTTGTGCTTAACGTGTGATCTTTCAATTTTTGCTCTTAATTTTAGGTCTTGTTTTCTTCCTTACGACTTTGCTAATTTCCTTCTGTGTTTACCCATTTTTAGCCTAAATGATCAATAAAAATATTTAATCTTTATGCATCATAAAAATACATAAGCTTAGTTCTTATTCAAAGATCATAATTTTACATTTAGACGGATACCATTCTCAAAAATCAATTGTGGCATTTCTGATTTCTCATGTTAATCCTCAAAATAGGGTAATTTTACTGTGTCATGATGAATAGATTTTCAAGGTAAGCTAATGACGTCTAAGTTAAATCAAGTCAATCTCTTCTTAAGTATCATTCTTATAAGTCTGACACATTTTCCAGATATCTGCTTGAGACCCATTTTGTCTTTAATTTCATGACAATATAGATAATACTCTGCTTTCTTCTCATTCATTCTTGATCTCTTTTCTTCCATTTTCAAACAACTTTTTGGTACTATATGTACTCAGTCTTCCACTTGTTAAGTGTTAGTAAGTCTGTTTTCTTCACACTGTCTGCCAGATCTTAAAGAAAATTAATATAATATTTACCAAACCTGTATCATTGCATCTATTTTCTTCTCCATTCTATTCCATTCTTATATATCTTCTTTTTCTTTGTAACTATACTGTTCAAACACTATTGTTTATTCTACTATCTTCTCTAAGTTAAAAATGTTCACCAAATCATGGTGAACACATTTATAGAATTTTCTCATTAACTTTGAAAATGCATACTATGTGTGTATCTGATAATAGCATTTCTCCTTTGCTTGTCTCATGAAATATTCTTGAAATTAGTCAATATAACCAGGTAAGTAAACTCAAGTCTCCCCTTGACAATGTCCCTCCATTCACCCCTCCATTTAATCTTTTTCATGACAAATATTCACTCTCAAAGCTGTCTTTAAAAACTTACATAAACAACTGTTTTTTTTCATGAATCTGTATGTAACCTTTTTTCTAAGTGTTCTGTGACCTCCATCATTTTCTTTAAAAATCTTATCCCTACTTAACAATATTAAAAATAAATAGATAAAAAGTGTACCCACTTGTTTTGATATTTTACATGAACCGCATGGTTTAGATGACAACTCCTAGTATGAATCATTACAATTATTTCATTGGTGTGTGAGACATTTTATCAAAATGTCTCTCTGCCACTAATAGAATCCTTTCTAAGTTTGTTGTTTGATTTTGGTGCCAGTCCTGGGATTTAAACTCAGTGAAGGCCTGGATATAGTCACTGAGGATTTTAGCCCAAGACTCTACCACTTAAGATACAGATCTACTTCCTTCATTTTTATGGTCAATTGGAGATAGGAATTTCTTGGACTTTCCAGCCTGAGCAGTTTTGGAAAGGTGATCTTCAGATCTCACACTCCTAAAAAGCTAGAATTACAGAATTAGGGCTATGGGTGCAGCATCTCTTTTTAATTCTTTTTTTATTAAGAATTTATTAACATTGATTTTTACATAATATTTCAAATGTCATGTTTAACAAACAAGTATGCAAGAAAGGAATCTCTATATACAATCACTGGCACTTAGATTTTAGAATAGAATTAAAATTAAGCTGAAGGTTCATATGTCATAGATACATACTAATCTATGTAATAAAACATTATGTCTATAGAGTGTATAGCCCTTTATAGATTGGTATGTTTATGTAGTTATGTTTATAATTCTTAGCACTTAGGTCATATTCAAAATTTATTGACAGCATAGGTCCCCAAAACCTGCATAGATTCTGGACACATTTACTTATCCTAAGACTTAAATTGAATATTTTTAAACTTTTATGCTTGTTGGTATTGATTGTATAGATCCCTGATCTGTAAGACTTGGATGATATCTAGATGCCTTCTTTTCATTTCTTTTCTGTTCAGGTTCAGACAACCCATAGTTTAACTGGATGAACTGGCTCTCAGATCTAAACAATTACACTTTTCAGTTTGTATAATCTTGTTGAGTACTGTCTTTAGTCAGCAGCTACAGTTGTTTCTACTCATCGCTAACTTTTCCCATGTGCAAATTATTTCTATCATCTCTTGAAAAAATTTCTTTCTCAAATTGCATTTTCAAGGACTGACACTATTATGGAATTCTTTTGACTGAATAGTATCTTGAGTCACAGTTGGGTGTTTCATGTGTATGCTGGTGTGCATATTGTATATGTCTGTTTGTGTATGTGATCAAAAAATAAGATTCTGAAGAACTGAATTGTTTTATATGAAGCAAGGGGAAAGTTTTGAGTGTATCTCCATTGTGTGTCTCCATTTTGCCATTCGCTTTTATCATTAGGCCTGACCTGTACTTGCATATCTAATGAAGGGACTAATTTCTTCTTTGGAGAGCTCTTGTGAAGAATGATGAAGATCATCATCAATGCACATGCTTCTTGTCATATCCTTCAGTAAAATGTTTCCATTAACCATGCTGAAAAGTCCAGTGAATAATAATTACATGGAGTCAATACAGGCTTTGGAACCCAGATATATATGGAAAGATGTAAGGAGTCCATGAATTTAATGAGAAAATGAATGTCTTTGCAAGTTAAACTCCAATAGAAACTTAACAATTCCTTCTATTATGAGTGAAAGCAGCAAAGTCCAGTGGGATCAGTAGAGTTTTGGTTTTTATCCTTCCTAGGGCAAAGATACCTTGAAACACTGCATGCTCAACACTACTTTCAAATTGTAATACAAATTAGACTCCCTGTTAGAACTTATTATTCATGTTAATAAAACAGCACATATTGAACTACAGCTCAAATTTCTATTTAAAAATATTTTAGTTCTATTTAAGTATAATTGGTCTTTATTATAATCCTATATATTTTATTTTGTACTTTTAATGACATTCTTCTGGGAAAGAGTCCATGTGCTTTACCATGCTGCCAAAGAAATGTGACACAGAAGTACTTCGAACCCTATCATAAGTTGTTCAGCGGGAGAGCAGTAAAAGTGGAAGTCTGTGAAACTGTTCGTGTACAAAAGAATTCATTTTCTGTGTGTAATTATTATTATTAAAAGCAGCACCTCTTTGAAGCACACCAAGTTTGGCCGAACGTACCACACCGAAATGTCCACATAATTGCCCTTCATCCATGGCTCCTGCTGCCTGTGGCATAAACACTTCAATAGCTTCTCGGCAGTTTGGAGTTAGAAATTGGTTTTCAATTAAAATGGGAAGCAATTAGAACCTCATTTATGTCATGAGAACTTAAAAGCTTTGCTTTTAGTTTAAAGTTGTTGGGTGAGGTGAGAGAATTTATGTTTCAGTAGCAATACATGACAATGGCTGCCACTGTGGATATTCAATTTACTAACCATTTCTGTTTGTTATTGTTGTTGTTGTTCTCAGCAGAAAATATAGATGAGTATGGCTTATATTGACACCTGCATTTGTAAATATTACATAGGGAAAACAAATGTAAATTTTCACATATATAAATTCATTTGAATGCAGAGGTAGCCATTCAGATGAGGTTAATTAAGGACTCATTCTTCAGTTTTTCTTTCTTGCTAGAGTCAAGGTGCATTTGTAGTACCCCCAACTACTGCTGTTTCTTTGGGCTCTCAAGTACAGTTTAATCTGAGTTTGTTAGGTTTAGTGACATTTCAAGTATTTTAGTCGCATAAATTAGTAAACAGGAAATATGGTCACAAAAATTCCAGAAATGGTTATTGCTTATTGGTTGATCAATTTTCAAAAAAAATACTACATGATTCATTTTTACTGTTTAAGTAGTTGTACAAAGAGGTACCATGCAACAAAGCAGTTTATGAATACAAATAATGTTTCTTGGTCAGTGTCACCAAAGTTTTCATTATTCTGCATCCCTGCTAACTCCATCCTTTCCCTCAATTTTCTTAATTTTGTAGAGTGTGCATTGAATTTTATGATCACATTCTCCCTCCTCTCTCTCCATTCCCTGTTTATTTGTCTACTCCAACTTCCCTTGGGTCTTGGTTCTCTCCCCTTTCAAGTACCTGTTTCCTGGTGCTTACTTTGTTCGACTATGAGTTAACATTTCTAAGCAACCATACCATTTGAGTTTTCCCTTGAATTGTTGGTCATCTTGACATAGTCTTACTATGTAGGCCAGGCTAACTTCAGAGTCATGATCTGTCTACCTCAGTTTCCCATGTGCAAAGACCACAACATTACCTGGCTCATAATAGTTTTGTATTAGAAATATAAAGCAATATTGGTGTTTGCCTTTACACATCTAGACCTATACTACTTATAAACTAAGTATGTTATATACTAGATCAGAAAATAGTGTTCAACACAAACTTCTCACCTTCATTTTTATTGTGAGAGAGTATTAAACGCCATTGATTTGTTGAGAAGGATATAAAACAAACTCTCTGAATGTACTAATTTTTGATTTGTTGAACAGAAAACTTGTGTTTCTTATAGATTCCTGCTGTCAGATTTATAGCAGTGTTGGATTCGCAAGAGAGAAACTTTTTAAAGTTGAATATAAAACCAAGTGAACATATATGACTTTGGATGAGCTCACTATAGCAGCAATGGGAAACACAATGTAAACTAATGCTAGAAAAATAGTTTTATTATAAATATCCTCATGAGCATTTTCAGTGTGCATTAAACAAATTATAAGGATATATTATTTTGTCTGGTGCCACAGTCGGGGCTATTCAGGAAGGCATCTGATGGTAAATTTATTGGTTAAAAAGCAGTGCAGATCCTTCATTAGTAGTATCTAAACTTCTAGGGAATAATCTTTTTGGATGAATTTTATTTACCCTGGAAATCAGAACACTCTGCAAGGGAAAATAATGCACATTCATTCAGATGTTAAAAAATACAAAGTTTTATGAATGTAAAGGACCTTTTTGATGAAAATTTCCAAACCCTGAAAAAGGAAATTAAAGCAGAACTGAGGAAATGGAAAAACCTCCTATGCTCCAGGATTGAAAGAATTAATATTGTGAAAATGACAATCTTGCCAAGGACTACCTACAAATTCAACTCAATATCCCAATGTTATTCTTTAAAGAAACAGAGTGGAAATCCAAAATATCATATGGAATAAAAAATACCCCACAGAGCAAAAACAATTCTTAGCAGAAAGAAATCGCAGGAGAAATTTCAATACCAAACTTTAGACTCTATTACAGAACTGTAGAGATAAAACAGCATGGCACTGGCACAAGAACAGGCCTGAAGACCAGTGGAATAGAACTGAACACCCGGATATTAACCCACACACCTATGGCCACCTAATCTTTTATAAGGAAGCCAAAAAAATAGAATGGAAGAAAGACAGTCTCTTCAACAAGTGGGGATGGCAGAACTAATTAATCACCTGCAGACAACTAAAGTTGGATCTTTGTCTGTCACCCTGCACTACCAGGATTAACTAGAAATGGATCAAAGACCTTGAGGTAAAAGCAGATACACTGAAAACTTTACAAGAAGGAATAGGAGATACACTAGGTCTCCTTGGCACAGGTTGAAACTTTCTGAATAAGGACCAAGAAGCACAAAAAAATCAGAGAAAGTCTGGATAAGTGGGACTGCTTTAATATGTATGGCAAAGGACATAGCTAGCAAACTAACTAGAAAGCCTACAGGGTGGGAGAAGATCTTCACTAACCATACAACTGACAAAGGCCTCATATCTAAAATATATCAAAAGCTCAACAAATTGAAAAACTCCAAAACTAATCTCCAAAGAAACGACCATCCCATTAAAAGATGGGCCAAAGACTTAAAGAAGGTCTTCTCTGAAGAGGAAATAAGAATGGCCTATAGACACATGAAGAAATGCTTGACATCTCTGGCCATAAAAGAAATGCAATCAAAACAACTCTAAGATTCCACCTCACTCCAGTGAGAATGGCCAGGATCAAAAAAATCTAATAACAACAGATGCTGGAGGGGATGTGGCCAGGAGGGATCACTATTACACCATTGGTGGGAATGCAAACGTGTTCATCCACCACTATGGAACGCAGTATGGTGGTTCCTTAGAAGACTAAACATACAGCTCCCCTATGACTCTGCAATTTCACTACTTGGCATTTACCCAATAGTCCAGAAACAAGGACATACTAAATCCACTCGCACAGTGATGTTCATTACAGCATTATTTACCATAAGGAAGATATGGAAACAACCCAAATGCCCCTCAGTTGATGAGTGGTTTAAGAAGATGTGGTATTTATACACAATGGAATGCTATGCTCCTGTCAGAAAGAATGACATTGCCCCATTTGTAAGGAAATGGAAAGACCTAGAAAAAATCATATTAAGTGAAGTAAGCCAGATTCAAAGGAACATAGGCTCAATGGTTTCCCTCATTTGTCATAATCAGTAGAAACCTTGGGCTCTCCTTGTAGAGATTTACAACAGATCAAAACCTAGATACATAAGGCCATATGGTATGATGGTAAATGAAAGGACCTCCAGGTTATAGAAATAAAAGCCATATAATGAGTGATTGTTGTCTTTAATGTACTATGTTATCTCTCATCTCTTTTGCTGTCCCTTGTTTATCTCATATTGTTACAGTATTTCACCTTGTTATCTGATATATTGGATATATGCGTATTAGGCTATTTGAATAGGGAAGGGGGGAAACAAGACAAAGGGTGGTGGTGGCAGAAGAGAAATGGGGACCAAGATACGCGATACAGTATCAAAGTTTGTGAAGTAATGCACCTTCTTTCTGATGAATATAATGTAACCCTTCTATTAATTACAATAAAAAGACATGAGAAAATATTTTTATTATCTTTAAATAGTTTCACAGAGTAGTTAACTTTCACCAAAAGAAGTTTATGAACACAGTGAATCTTTATCTTTGGCACCCCTTTCATCTTGTTTATCCACCCTCCCAACCCATCCATCTCGTTACTTAACTTAATTTTAGGCTATGCATTGAATTTTTTTGGCCAGTCCTGGGCTTGAAATCAGGGCCTGAGCCTGTCCTTAGACTTTCTCTAGGCTAGAGCTCTACCAATTGAGCCTCAGCACCATTTCCGGCTTTCTTCTACATATGTGTTATGGAGGAATCAAACCTGGATCTTCGTGCATGCTAGGCCAGCACACTACTACTAGGCCAAACTCCTGGCCAGACTTAGTCTTTTTTTTTTAATTAAAGAATTTACTTACATTGATTTTTACATCATATTTCAAATGATGTATTTAACAAACAAGTATTCAAGAAGAGAATCTCTATATACAATCAATGGCGCTTGGATTTTAGAACATAATTAAAATTAGGCTGAGGGTTTCTATATCATAGATACATATTAATCTATGTCTATGAGAGTCATAAATTTTTATGTCTATGTAGTTGTGTTTATATTTCCAATACCATGTCCATAGCATCGAGTACAAAAATATTGAGTCCTTGCTCTTGTACTGTTTGGATCTAATAGCCACATATTAACAATACCATGCACCTTGTGTTCTTTTGTTCTTGACTTGTCTCACTCAACATGATTCACTTTAGATTCATCAACTTCCCTGCAAATGCCATTATTTTATCTTGTCTGTTGTCTATGTAGAATTCCATTGTGTGTGTGTGTGTGTGTGTGTGTGTGTGTGTGTGTGTGTGTGTATATATATATATATATTATCCATTCATCTGCAATGTGGCATCTATAGTGAATAGTGCAAAGACAAACATAGCTGAGCAGGTGTTCTTATCTTATCCTGGGTTATGATGTTCAGGGTAGATGCCCAGGAGTGGTATGGCAACATCATAGGGAAAGTCAGTTTTCAGTTCTTAAAGAAACATCCCACTGCTTTCCAGAGTGGCTGAACTTGCTTACAATCCCACCAGTAGTGCAGTAGTGTTTCTTTTTCTCCACAGCCCCACCAACATCTGTCATTGTCTGAGTTCAAAATCTTGGCCATTGGAATTGGTGTAAGGTGGTATCTTAGGGTTGTTTTTATTTGCATTTCCTTTATGACCACGGATAGTGAGCATTTTGATCAATTGAACAGAATAGAAGACCCAGAATTAAAACCACAACTTGTACTTGACAAAGGAGCCAAAGATATACAGTGGAACAAGCACAGCATATTCAATTATTGGTGCTGGCAAAACTGGGCAGCCACATGGAGAAAACTAAATATTGATCCTAGCCTTTCACCATGCACAAGCATTAACTTGAAACTGCTACACGTTAGAGTTGGATAGACACTGGAACTCAAAGGCACAGGCAAAAACTTCCTGAACAGAATCCCAGGGTCACAACAGATTTGAGAGACTCAATAAATGGGACTACCTAAAAATGAAAAGTTTCTGCACAGAAAAAAGCATAGCTACTAAAGTAGAAAGACAGCCAATCAACTGGGAAAAAGTATTTACCAATAATACATCAGACAAATGCTTAATATCCAGTATCTACAGGGAACTCAAAAACGAATCCCTCCCAAGCCCCCCAAAAAACATTCACTAAATTGGCAAGGGACAAGAGCGACTTATCAAATGAAGAGGTAAAAATAGCAGACTTATTCTTTTTAAAGAATAACACTTTTGAGATTCTCAAGAGTCCTGGTTATAGTGATAGAGTAGTTGTCTTCAGTGAAAAAAAATTCAGGGACACAATCAGGTCTTGGATTCAAGTTCCAGGACCAGCACATACACACACACACACACACACACACCACCACCACCACCACCACCATCACCACCACCACCACCACCACTGTCACTGCAGCCTCCCTACCGCCAAATACAACAATAATAATTACCAAATAAATAAAACACAAATATGACTTAAAGGGAGATCTGCATCATTCGACTCATACCATAGAGAAACAAATCATTTTCACATCCAAAGACATAAAGATATATGTTCATGGTATTAATATAATAGCCTCAAATTAGAAACAAACTATGCTTTTTTCCCTGTGGGCAACAAAATAATAATAATGAATTGTTAACTAATTAATAAAATAAGATTCAGCAAAACAGAATATGTTTTTGATAGGCAGAAGACATGACCTATAAAAGACATAAGATTGAATGTGTACATAATTTATGATTCCATTCATGTACAATTTTATGATAAGTACAATAGCATGTAGTAGAAGAAAGCAAATTGCTGGCTATCAGAGGATTGCAAAGTGGAAAGAAGAGAGAGAGGGATCATAAGGGAGGCACAAAGAAATTTGCTAGGGTGAAGAAAATGTTCATTATCTTGATTGTGATTATAGTATCATGAGCTTATAGTTATTTCAAAGCTTTATCCAATTGTGTGCCTGAAATACATACAGAAAATTGAATTCAGTTATCCCTCAGTGAAGTCTTTAAAATAGGCAACAGCCTTGTCTGGACAATGGAATGGGTTTTAAGAAAAGATGAGCTTATGCGGCATTTTAAGTGGATACATTAGACATAACCACATTGTGTGGTATGATTGGGTTGATCTTCTTCTATTTCCTAGCAAGGATATTGTATGATTACAATTTCACAGTGGGCTCATCACTGTCAAATGCTCTCTTCATCTGAGATTTGAATTTTCCTGTGGATAAATTGTGAAAGTACATTGCCATTTCAGGAAGAATAAAAATGTTCTGATATGTGATTCCAAAACCTATGATTCAATTTCAATGTACTTCTAGTTTTGGTATATAGGATCTATATCATTGGAAATCAGTGAAAGTGAAAAAAAGGAAAAAGAAAAGAAACAGCAAAGAAACCAAAGATTTTGAAAAGAATAGAGAGCCTTCCATCTGCTTTTGCCTAACAGTGAAAATTATTTTCCCTCCCATGGAAACTTTTTCCACTACTCATTTCATATGAAGGACAGAGCAATAGTTTTGCTGGCTGTTT
The DNA here is from genome assembly GCF_031878675.1 of Megascapheus bottae. Lineage (NCBI taxonomy): Eukaryota > Metazoa > Chordata > Mammalia > Rodentia > Geomyidae > Megascapheus > Megascapheus bottae. The sequence continues at coordinate 48,979,934 of NC_143515.1, forward strand.
TACAGGTTCCCTTCACTTTTATAGACATGAATTCAGATCTTGTGTGAATTATGCCACCCAATGCTGTGCTTTGTGAAAAATAACTTGTACACCTTGCATTGCAATCACTAAATAGTATAGAAATCAATCTTTAAAATTGTAGAGAAACATGTGACTTAATTTTCGTACATGAGGCCTGTAGTTCATACTATAAAGTTATCTCTGGAAATCCAGAGCTAGTCTTGTCTACTTCCTCATCCAGTTTAAACCAGCCACTAGTGGCTCACTTCTGAAATCCTAGCTGCTCAGTAGCCTGAGATCTGATGATCAAAAATCAGTCAGGGAGGAAGATGGCGCCAAGACAATAGGGACGCTGCCTAGCTCTCTCTCAAAAAAGAGAGAACCAGGGAGTCCCACGAATCAATTACCTTAAGAAATCCACAACAACAAACTCAAGAAGCAATGGAAAAGGACCCAAACTGGAAAAGAAATCCAGATAAAGCTCACATCCAACTTTCTCAAAGAATTCCGAACGCGAGGACCCCTCCCCCACCGCGCCGGCTCTGAGCCAACAAAAGCGGCGGCGGAGGGGGCGGTGGAGGGAGCCAGGCCGGGCAACGCCAGGCCGGGCAACGCCAGGCCGGGCAACCGGGTCAGCGAGCCATAGAAGCAGCAGAACCCAGACGCGGAACTAGAACAGCAAGCAGCAGAACCCAGACGCGGACCACAAGCGGCGGCGGAGATCCGAGGGGAGTGAAGGAGTCTCCAACACAGTGCAGCACCCACAGACAAACGCAGAGGCATGAGTACTGCAGCGGGCCCCCAAACACAGAGCGGGTGCCAAGCCATAGAACTTAACTCAGACCCTCCACCCCGCCTGAGAAGAGCAGGACCAGGGGGGCAAGGAATTTAGAATCCTGTCCCTTCCCTTAACAGCCCCCTCCCCCAGGCCAATGACTGGAGATTGACAGGCAGGAGGCGCTAAGACCCAGCACCCCACCAAGGGAGGCGGAGGTGTCCCAGTCCCCACCCACCCACCAGGTTCCTCTCCCAGGCCTCTGACTGGAGACTGACGACCCAGCACCCCACCAGAGGAGGCGGGGGTGCCCCAGCTCCCACTTCCCACCTGGTTCCTCTCCCAGGCCACTGGGTCTGGAGAGTGGGAAGCACTGTGTCCCTGCCTTACAACAGCGGGTGGGGTGTACGGGACAATAGGAGCCAGCATCTGTCCCCCTCAAATCTTGAGCTGGGCATTCTTCAGCTGGGAATCCTGAGCCAGACAGCACTGAGGGGCCCCCCCACAGTCACAGACTCTGACAAAGCAGCAGGGAACTGAAGGGCCAACCAGCAGCCAAGCTAGCCTTCTGAGAATCAGAAAGGCTCTGCTCCGCCCTTGGAGCACACGTCCTCAGTTGGGCCCTGCCCCTGGGAACAGAGCAGACAGCTGCAGGTCCTGCTGAGAGCCCCTGGAAACTCCCAAACCCCAGACCCTTGGCTGGGGGCCCACCCCTAGAAGCAGCACAGGAAAACCAACCATCTGCCCAGCACGCTGAGACAGAAGCTCGCAGATCCATCCCACGGCCCACTGTGAGGCCACTGGCTGGGCTGAGAGCTAGTCGTACAGCAGCACACAGCCTCTGGAAATTGACCAAACACCTACAAAAATGGCAAACTCTGACATAATCAGCAGAGGAATCAATTTGGCTGAGAACCACAGGTATTCACATACTCCCAGAACCACGGTCCTAATCCAAGCAAAGACCGCTACCTACTGACCACAGAGAGAACTACAACAACAGTTCTCGATGCTGAGGAGAGCTCAAAGAAGAATCACAACATACATAAATAATCAAAGTCCCACACAAAGCCCAAAAGTCAACAAGAGCGAAGGGATGAGAGAGATGTCACCATCCCAAGAAATGACACCTGAAGAGGCATGAAACATGACCCTATTCAAGGAGATGATTGTGAACATGACTAAAGAGATTAAAACAGAACTCCAAAAACAATTCCAGGAACTTAAGCAGGAAATCTCCAAAGAGCTCCTCGAATTCAAAAGAGAAATGGAAGAAAAGATTAATACCCTCAGAGCAGACATGAACAGCTCAACGTCCACACTTCAAGCAAAAATGGAGACATTAAGAAGCAGATTGACGGAGATGGAGAATAGAACATCAGAAAGGGAAGACAAAACACAAGAGCTGGAACAGAGAATCGCCACCTTGGAAAAAATCAGTCAGAATCTACCAGAGAGAGCTCCAGGAACTGGCAGATGCAGCAAAGAAGTCTAATCTGCGTATAATAGGGATAGAGGAGGGGGCCGAATTCCAGGACAAAGGTATGCAACCTTTATTCACCAAAATCATAGCAGAGAACTTCCCCAACTTCAAAAGGGAAAATACTCACATTATTGAAGGTTTCAGGACCCCAAGCAGGCAAGATCCTAGAAGGAACTCACCTAGACATATCATAGTAAAGACATTAGACCCGAATACCAAGGAATTGATCTTAAATGCTGCAAAAACAAAGAAGAAGCTATATTATAATGGGAAGAACATTTGAATTACAGCAGATCTCTCCGCGCAAACTCTAAATGCAAGAAAAGCTTGGAAAAACATCATTGATGTCCTGAAGACCAACAACTGCCAACCCAGACTGATATATCCAGCAAAACTAGCATTTACATTTGAGGGAGAAACAAGAATATTTCACTCCAAAGAGAAGCTTTATGAATACGTGCACACTAAATCAGCGTTACAAAGAATACTAATTAACTGAGAACAAATTGTAGAACAACAAGAACCCCCATCAAGAAGCAAACATCTATAATTCACTAAACACAAAAGGGGAAAAAAGAGAAAGAAACTTAGAAGTAAAAATAAATAACAACAATGGACAATGACCACTTCTCCATAATTTCCCTAAACATGAACGGGCTGAACAATCCAATCAAAAGACACAGAGCAGCACACTGGATTAAGAAACACCACCCATACATATGTTGCCTCCAAGAGACACACCTCACTGCCAAAGACAGAAACGAATTCCAAGTGAAAGGCTGGAAACGAACTTTCCACTCCAGTGCACCATGCAAAAAAGGAGGAGTAGCAATCTTAATCTCCAATAAAATTAACTTCTCAGTAAAATCAGTACACAAAGATAGAGATGGCCATTATATATTAGTAAAGGGTACAATCCATGCCCATAATATTACAGTTATAAACATCTACTCCCCCAAAACAGGAGCATTCAAATTCGTCAAACAAACTCTTTTAGAACTACAGAACAAGATAGACTCAAACACAATCATTGTCGGTGACCTCAATACTCAACTCTCAAAAAATGACAGATCAATTCAACAAAAGTTAAGCAAAGACACCATCGACTTAAATGACACCATAGCCCAGCTGGGCTTAACAGATATAGACAGAGTCTTCCACCCAACAGTGAAACTTTTTACATTTTTCTCAGCAGCACATGGAACACACTCCAAAATAGATCATATAATAGTTCATACAGAAAACTTAAGCAGATACAAGAAGTCTGATATAATCCCATGCATCCTATCAGACCACAGTGGAGTCAGACTAATTCTGAACAATGCAGTCAAAGTCAAAAAACATTCAATCACATGGAAACTGAACAACATACTTCTGAATAACCCCTGGATAACAGATCAGATCAGAAATGAAATTAAAAACTTCCTTGAATGTAATGACAATCAAGAAACATCACAAAGAAAATTATGGGACACGGCAAAGGCAGTTCTAAGAGGCAAATTTATCGCACTACGAGCGCATATTAAAAAGACAGAAGAAGAGCATGTAAATAACCTTAAAAAAAACTGAAACACCTAGAGAAGCAAGAAAGAGTTAATCCTAAAACAGCTAGAAGGACAGAAATAACAAAAATAAAATCAGAAATTTCAGAGATTGAAATAAGATCTACTATACAAAAAATTGATAAATCAAAAAGTTGGTTCTTTGAAAGAGTCAACAAAATAGACAGACCCTTGGCAAGATTAATCAAAAAAAGGAAAGGGGAGACTCAAATAAACAAGATTAGAGACCCCACGGGAACAATCACAAGTGATTCCCAAGAAATCCAGTCCATAATGAATAGGTACTACCAGGGCCTATATTCAAGGAAACAAGAAAATCTAGTAGAAATGGATGATTTCTTAAACAAATATAGGCTACCCACACTGAACAACGATGAGGTAAACAAATTGAACAGACCAATTTCTTACAACGAAATTGTGGAAGCAATCAGAGAAATGCCAACCAAAAAAAGCCCAGGTCCAGATGGTTTCACTGCGGAATTCTACAAGACTTTTAAGGATGAAATAACACCCATACTCTTGAAATGCTTCTGAGAAATAGAAACAGAAGGAGCAATACCAAACTCATTTTATGAAGCTAATATTACTCTCATCCCCAAACCAGGGAAAAACCCAACAAAAAAAGAAAACTACAGACCTATCTCTCTAATGTACACAGACGCAAAACTCCTCAATGAAATATTAGCCAACAGAATCCAGAAACAAATTTAAAAAATCATACACTATGATCAAGTGGGCTTCATCCCACAAATGCAAGGCTGGTCTAACATTCACAAATCAATCAATGTAATACATCATATCAATAGAGCTAAAAATAAGAATCATATGATAATTTCTCTGGATGCGGAGAAGGCATTTGACAAAATACAACATCCATTCATGTTGAAAGCACTAGAAAAAATAGGAATAAGAGGTACATTCCTCAAAATAGTGAAAGCCATATATGAAAAACCTACAGCGAGTATTATACTAAATGGTGAAAGACTGGAACCATTCACCTTAAAATCAGGAACTAGATAGGGATGCCCACACTCTCCACTTCTCCTCAGTATAGTGCTGGAACCCTTAGCCAGAGCAATAAGACAAGAAAAGGACATCAAAGGGATCCACATAGGGAAAGAAGAAATTAAACTATCCTTATTCGCAGATGACATGATCCTCTACTTGAGTGACCCAACAAACTCCACTCCCAAACTACTAGAATTAATAAACCACTTTAGCAAAGTGGCAGGATGCAAAATCAATCTTCAGAAGTCAGTAGCCTTCTTGTACAACAACAATACACAAACAGAAGGCCAAATCAAGAAAATGATCCCATTCGCAATAGCCCCCAAAAGAATAAAATATTTAGGAATATACTTAACCAAAGATGTAAAGGAATTATTCAATGAAAGCTATAAAAGCCTAATGAAAGAAATTAAAGAGGACACTAGGAAATGGAAAGACATCCCATGCTCATGGCTAGGGAGAATCAACATAGTGAAAATGGCTATACTGCCAAAACTGATATACAAATTCAATGCAATCCCCATCAAAATCCCAAAGACATTCTTTATGGAAATTGAAGGTATAATCCAAAGATTCATATGGAACAAGGAAAGACCTAGAATAGCTAAAACAATTCTAGGCAAAAAGAGCAATGCTGGTGGTATTACAATACCAGACTTCAAACTCTACTATAGAGCCATAGTAACAAAAACTGCTTGCTACTGGCACAAAAACAGACCAGAAGATCAGTGGAACAGAATAGAAGACCCAGAAATAGAACCACATACCTATAGGCAACTTGTATTTTACAAAGGAGCCAAAGCTATACAATGGAACAAACAGTCTATTCAATTATTGGTGCTGGAAAACTGGGTCGCCACATGCAGAAAACTAAACTATTCACCAACAATACATCTGACAAATGCTTAATATCTAGTATCTACAGGGAACTCAAGAAACTAATCCCCCGAAAACCCAATAAACCATTCACTAAATGAGCAAGGGAACTAAAGAGAGACCCATCAGAAGAAGAGATTAAAATGGCAGAAAAACATATGAGAAAATGTTCATCATCTATGTCATAAAGGAAATGCAAATAAAAACAACCCTAAGATACCACCTTACCCCAACAAGAATGGCCAAGATTTTGAACTCAGACAATGACAGTTGCTGGCGGGGTTGTGGAGAAAAAGGAACCCTTCTGCACTGCTGGTGGGATTGTAAACTAGTTCAGCTACTCTGGAAAGCAGTGTGGAGGTTCCTTAAAGAACTGAAAATAGACCTTCCCTATGATCCTGCCATACCACTTCTGGGCATCTATCCTGAACAACATGACCCAGGATATTAGAAAGACACCTGCTCAGCTATGTTCATCTCTGCACTATTCACAATAGCCAGGCGATGGAAACAACCCAGATGCCCTACTGCAGATGAATGGATACAGAAAATGTGGTATATATACACAATGGAATTCTACATAGCCAAAAGACAAGATAAAATAATGGCATTCGCAGGGAAGTGGATGAATCTAGAGCGAATCATGCTGAGTGAGACAAGTCAAGACCTAAGGAACAAAAGGCGCATGTTATCCTTAATATGCGGTTATTAAATCCAAAACGTACAAGAGTGAGGACTCAATAACTGCATACCCAAAGCAATGGACATGGTAATGGAAATACAAACATAACTATATAGACAAAAAACCTATGACTCTATAATCATAATGTTTTATTTCATAAACTGATGTTTCTGTGACATACAAACCGTTAGCCTAATTTTGTTTAAGTTCTAAGGACTAAGTCCCAGAGAATGTAATTAGAGATTTCCTCCTTGAACAATTGTTTGTTAAACTTGTCATTTAAAATATGATGTAAACATAAACCATATAATTAATCATTGTTGTTCTTAAGACACTATGTTATCTCTCATCACTTCTACTGTCCCTTGGTTATCTCATATTGTTACACTATCTCACTTTTTTACCTGATATATCGGATGTAATTGTATTTGGTTATCTGAAATTGGATAGGGAACGGGGAAAACAAGATGAGGGGTGGAGGAGGGGTGAAGGGAAATGGGGACCACGACATGTGAAAGGGTATCAGTGTGTGGGAATTAAGGCGCCATTTATCTGGCAAATACCATATAACCTTTCTATTAATTACAATAAAAAATATATTAAAAAAATCAAAGTCAGCCCACACAAAAAATTACCCAAAACTCATCTCCAATTAAGCAGAAAAAAGCCAGAAATTAAGATGTGGCTCAAGGGGTAGACTACCAGCCTTGAGAGGAAAAGCCACGTGACAGACCTCCTCGTAAAGTTCAAAGATGAATGAATGTCCCCTAAACACACACACACACATACACACACACACACACACACACACACACGCACACACAAATTATAATCTCACACCAACAATGAAGTCAGCCCTCATCCTTTAATTCCTAAAAATGCTAAATTCCAACTGAAGTCTGTGTACTATCATCTAAATCTAAAGCAGGGAATTATTAGGTAGCTGTATATATTCTGCCTTCTCCAGGGGTTTAAATAATAAAAAACATCCTTCAGATGTGAGGGTGGAAACTGCCTGATTTATGTTAATGATGGAGTGCACTTAGTGTCTTAGAAAAGGATTTTACTACTACCTAAAAGCAACATTATATTAAACCCACAAATTAGTTTCTGTTCTGTTCAGAATCTAATTATACTTATGTAAGGCAAGAGTCCAGCAAGCTGGGGGCAAAAATCTTATCTTTCTAAATGGAGGCTTGAATAGGAGAAGCGGGATATCATAAGCTAAGTCATACTGCAAAGTCTGCTTGGAACTGGGAGTAAGCAGGTATGACACCAGAAAGTTACCATCATCCTCTCGATGGTAGAAAGGAGGCTCTTTTAAAATATTTATATAAAGGTATCTTTTGAAACCCTCCTGTGTTCCATAATCACAGAAGCAGCATATATAGATGCATCCTACACTCAAAGTCAACTCTTCCAAAGCATAAGAAAGATATTAACACTTGCATTTTCATTGCTTTTTATAAGTGTAGAAATATAATCTTAAAAATTGCATTATTATGGTAGATAATCTACTTTCATTGGTCTAACTGACACTTATTAATATCAAAATAGGCTAAGCATTTTTATATATATTTTAGATAGATTATTTTTTGCATTGGCATCCAAAATATATTTATAAGATGGCTTTTTCTATTACTGTACTATTTTGTTTTCAAATTAGAAAACTGATTCAGTGATATTAAAGAAATAATTTCGACAATGCTGTTAGAAAGTTACAAATTGGAAATATATTTCAGATATTCTGATTAGAAAAGTCAGATTTTTATTTTTTAAAAAAATCACAGTAAAATGCAAACAAAACAAACAGCTGGGTGCTGGTGATTCATGCTTATAATCCTAGCTACTCAGAGGCTGAGATGTGAGTATCTTGGTTTGAATACAGCCAGGGCAGAAAATTCCTCATGGGACTTATATCCACTTAACTACCAGAAAACAAGAAGTGGTGCTATGACTCAAGTGTTAGAGCACTAGCCTTCAGCAAACTTGCTCAGAGACAATGCCCAAGTCCTGAGTTCAAACTCATGATTAAAAAAATAGGTGGAAATGTAAATATATATATATATATATGTATATATATATACATATATATATATATGATTCGAGCTATTCAATGTGGCCTGGAAAAAAAATAAAAGTAGTGATGATTGAATCACTTTTTTGAAGTTTGAATACACATTTTTCATGCTACTTATTTTATATGTTACCAATAGTTTTAAATATATATATATATATATAAAATCCATGTTTACTGAGTATCAGTTACTTAAGTAAATTTTTTCATATATTTTATTGTAATTAATAGAAGGGTTACATTATATTCACCAGATAGAAGGTGCATTATTTCACAAATTTCAATACCCTTTCTCATGTCTTGGTCCCCATTTCCCATCCCCCACCCCCACCCCTCATCTTGTTTTCCCCCCTTCCCTACCTGATTTCAGGTAACCAAATGAGCATATATACAATATATCAGATAACAAGGTGAAATACTGTAACAATATGAGATAAACAAGGGACAGCAAAAGAGATGAGAGATAACATAATACATTAAGGACAATAATCACTCATTATATGGCTTTTATTTCTATAACCTGGAGGTCCTTTCATTTACCATCATACCATATGGCCTTATGTATCTAGGTTTTGCTCTGTTATAAATCTCTGCTAGGAGAGCCCAAGGTTTCTACTGATTATGACAAATGAGGGAAACCATTGAGCCTATGTTCCTTTGAATCTGACTTACTTCACTTAATATTTTTTCTAGGTCTTTCCATTTCCTAACAAATGGGGCGATGTCATTCTTTCTGACAGCAGGATAGAATTCCATTGTGTATAAATACATCTTCTTGATCCACTCATCAACTGAGGGGCATCTGGGTTGGTTCCGTATCTTCACTATGCTAAATAGTGCTGCAATGAACACCATTGTGCTAGTGGATTTCTTTGTTTCTGGACTATTGGGTAAATGCCAAGTAGTGAAATTACAGAGTCATAGGGGAGCTCTATGTTTAGTCTTTTAAGGAACCACCATTCTGCTTTCCATAGTGGTTGAACGAGTTTGCACTCCCACCAACAGTGTAGTAGTGATCCCTCCTGGCCACATCCCCTCCAGCATCTGTTGTTATTAGGTTTTTTGATCCTGGCCATTCTCACTGGAGTGAGGTGGAATCTTAGAGTTGTTTTGATTGCATTTCTTTTATGGCCAGAGATGTCAAGCATTTCTTCATGTGTCTATAGGCCATTCTCATTCCTTCTTCAAAGAAGACCTTCTTTAAGTCTTTGGCCCATCTTTTAATGGGGTGGTCTTTTCTTTGGAGATTAGTTTTGGAGTTTTTCAATTTGTTGAGCTTTTGATATATTTTAGATATGAGGCCTTTGTCAGTTGTATGATTAGTGAAGATCTCCCACCCTGTAGGCTTTCTAGTTAGTTTGCTAGCTATGTCCTTTGCCATACAGATTAAAGCAGTCCCACTTATCCAGACTTTCTCTGATTTTTTTTTGTGTTTCTTGGTCCTTATTCAGAAAGTTTCAACCTGTGCCAAGGAGACCTAGTGTATCTCCTATTCTTTCTTGTAAAGTTTTCAATGTATCTGCTTTTACCTCGAGGTCTTTTATCCATTTGGAGTTAATCCTGGTGCAGTGTGACAAATAAGGATCCAACTTTAGTTGTCTGCAGGTAATTAACCAGTTCTGCCATCACCACTTGTTGAAGAGACTGTCTTTCTTCCATTCTATTTTAACAAAAATATTTTTAAAAGGAAATATATGTGTTCTATGAGTGTCAGGTTGCTATGACTGAGGTTCAAATTTTTATTCTTATCAGTGCTCTCTCTACTAATTTTTCATTTAATGCACGGAAGTATTTAAATATCTCATGGGAGCAATAGATCTGTCTCGTTCTCCTAAAATTTCTTTTTAATGTCATGTAATCTTGTTGCAGGTGTATGCACAGTTAGGATATTTATGGTCTCAATAAATGGCTCTTTTTTATCAATACATATCATTCCTTCTTCCTGTTGATATTGTTTCTTCACAGACATGCTTCTTTCTGATATTTTTATAAGCACAGTGCTTTTTGTCATGCTATAGCATTTTCCTTTTTTTAATTTTTAGTATTTTTATGTTTTCATAAGTAAAGTTCATTTATTTTAAATAAAAATTTAGTGTGTTTTTCGCATCAAATAACACTATACCTTACACTGTTGGAATGCTTAAACTGTTTTTAATTTATTAAAGTGCTGATTATGTTTTAATTTTGCCTCATATATTCTTTTTTCTTAGCCTGATCTCTGCATTGTTAATTTTTTAGAACTCCTTCAGTAGATAACTGCATCTTGTGATCTTCATATATCTCTTTCTAGATTTAGTTTGTTATAAATCTTTGATTTAGGATTTATAATATGTATCTTTAACTTACCACAGTCTACTTATAAGACACATTACCCCAGTTTGCATACACAATCCACCAACCTCACTGGAACCTTTCAATAAAATGAAACACACTTTACTTTTATATTTAACATCTCATGTTGCTTTTTTCATTTTGTAAGTTTTTAGTGCTAGTCCTTGGTCTTGAATTCAGGGCCTAGGTATTGTACCTGAACTTTTGTGCATCTATGTACACAGAAGTGTCTGAAGTATGTGATATATGCATGAACTTTAAACTTATAAAAATATTGTAAAAGTGATGTACAGAGGGTTGCAAAAATCAAGCAGCGAGTGCATTTCCTCTAACTCCCTCCCTTGTTCTCTCCCAGTCTCTCCTCCTCCCATCTTCCTTCCTCCGAAATTATATACTTTATTTTCAGCATAGTGTTTAGTGCATATCACTGCTGGATTTGTTCACCCTTTGCCCCACAATTTTTGGGCTACACCTTCTCCTCCCTAATCAGATAAAAAAGAAACTGTTACATTAAGGATAACAAAGTGAGATACTGTAACAAAGAAAATAGGAAACAAACAAACAAAAAATGAACTGTACACCATGCTATATATAAAAAAAAACCTCTCATTTCAGTTCCTTGGAGTTCATTTCAACAAGCATTTTACATGATCATATGCATAAGCTATTGAGCCCCTTAAGTCTTTTACATGTTCCATGCTTTAAAAAAAATCTTAGTGCACATATGCACATTGGGATATGTGTATGGAGAAGTGTTTATTTTAAATACAAATCAAATTGAGTAAACATTAAAGTAAATTACATTTCACAGTCACATTTGTAACCACTGTATTGAAGGAACTGTTTTATAGATGAATAGATCAAAGCTTATGATATATTTTAAGTTATTTGCTCTACCGTTTGGTAGTAATGGCACACATTAATTTGCAAGCCTACAAAATTTCTTTTAGTCCTAGGTGAACTGTATTTCTTGCATTTTTAATCTAATTCAGCCAAATTTTATCATTGGTATTATAAACCTCAGAGGGTTAGATGATACAGGTTAATTTTCAATAGCACAGCTGCATATTTTGGGTCTCCTCCAAGATGAGTCTCTAGAGACTCATTGAGTATTGGTGGATGTTGACCTTATGGCTTGACGATCTTTCTTCTCAGCAGTAATCAAAGATAACTATGTAAACTGAATACCAAGTGCATCTAGCCAAGTTTTAAGTTTTCACTGCATTTTATATGCTTACTTTATGACGTGAAATAATACCTGCTTTTAGTACTAAGTGTCATAAATGAAGGAAATTTAGAAAATGAATTTAAAAACCAGAAAAATAGGAAGGAAATGAAATTATCCACAAGCTTCTCATTAGCAATAATTAATATAAACACTTTAATCTATTTACTCCAGATAACACGACTCCATATTCTTTTTGCTTTTAATGGATTTAGTATTCTTACTGTCTTGTGATATATTTAACTATGCAGCTAAATAGCTTAGAAAGCCATAGTGAAGAAATGCTAGTTCAACTGAATTGAATGCCTCTTGATAGAAAAACTTAACTAGATGTCAGTGTTACTACACCTGACTTACTAAAAAATACATTTGTACATAAAACTCAATATCATTAACATTATTATATGCGATCATTTTAAGGCTATATTTCTACAAATAGTATTTGTGGACCAAATTTTATGAATATTTTAAAATCTATCACAAAATGACAGTGACAATTTCACTAGCTAGGAAAGTGGCTTTTCTGTCTGGCAGTAGTTAATGTATCTTCTTATCAAAGGCTAAGAGAATAGTTGAAGGAAGTTGCATAGGTGTGTTTTGGGGAGGAAGCAGTCAGTGACTGCCATCAAGCATTGTTTGGACTGGTTTTTCTCACCTTTTGCCTTATAATGATTGTTGCTACAAAAGCTGAGTTGCCAGTGCCTCACACTTGTTATCTTAGTTACTCAGAAAGTTGACATTTGGAGGGCTGTAATGTTTAGCCACCCCCGAGAGAAAACTCCAGGAGACTTACCTCCAAATAGCCAGTAAGAAGATAGTCTGAAGGTGTGGCTCAAGTGATAAGCACCAGCAAAGGAAGTTGCAAGTTTAATGCCTTGGTTTCAAACCCCATTACCAGGGAAAAAAAAGTGTGACACAATGATTGACAAGATAAAGAAGGAAATTGTGCTTTGATCAAAATTAACCCTGACCATTCTATGGAATCCTATATAGGAAAATAAAGGAAATATAGAATCCTGGGTGAGGGAAAGTAGTTCAATAATACAGAGTGAGGCTAGCATGTAAGAATCACTGTTTGATCCCTGATAATATGCAAACACAAAAAATTATTTAAAAAATTAAGAAAGAATCTGAGGGGCCTGGAGTTTGGTGTAGCAGTAGAGTGCTTGCCTAGCATGCATGAAGATCTGGGTCCAATTCCTTGGTACCAAATATGGAAGAAAAAGCTGAAAGTGTTGCTGTAGCTCATGTAGTAGATCACTAGCCTTGAGGAATGCACAATGACAGTGCTCAGGCCTTGAGTTGTAGACCCAGGACTGGCAAAAAAATGAAAGAAAGAAATTGAGGTATTTTGGGACAACTAACCAGGCAGCCTGAAAATAATTCTCACTCTAAGTATATTTATTCAACTTGTACGAAAGAAATTTGGTTGAACTGTCAAACTAAACTCTCAATAGTAATTTATATTTCCTATATCTATTAGTTGTGATGAAATTTTTATTGTGTTTGTGTGTATGAATATACATGGACAGAAATACAGTGTTTGTACACAGGAATGTCCATCTGTACTATGGCAGAATTATCTTCTGTCCTTCTGTCTAAGCTTATATACCAGTCACATGCCTCATTGGCTCCTTCTCATGAAGGAAGAGTGAAGTTTGAGCACCACTGGGCGGTCAGTAGAAAGGCATCAGAAGCTCTTCTTCCTGGTTCCCAAAGTTCTAAAGGCATTTATTGTGTTTGCACACTACTAGATCTTAAACAGGTAAGCTCCAGTAATCCTTTACAGAAGCCATGAAGTTCTTTTCTTATTTCCAGTTTTATTATCTCCTCTTTTTCTCAAATCTAGAAAACATTTTAAATTTCTAGGGCAGAAAAGCTAGCTCTGCCATATTTTTCAAACCCTTTGTCTTTGGCTTGATCTCCAAATTGAAGCGCCAGGAGGAAATATACATATTTCATATCTGCCTTTTTCCCCTTTCATCTCTTATGTGGAGAATCCCTGCAGTTTCCTGAATCAGACTGAATTGAGTAAGAAATTTCTTTTTCAGGAAAGGGCTATGTGATAAAACATTGCCTAGCAAGTAAAAGTCCCTAAGTTCAAAACCAGAGAGAGAAAGAGAGGGGGGGTGACAGAGAAAGAGGGAGAGAGAGAAAAATTTCATGGAAATTATGGCTAGAGCATAATACACAATTAAAACTGAAATTATTTGTCACACATATTCACCTTTATTGGACAAAGTCTTTTGCATAATTATTTGATGTTCAGTTCATTTCTCAGCATACAATACTTCTGAAGTTTGGAAAAGATTTCAATTTCTTAATGCCTAAAAAAAATCACAGAAAGTAGGTGACACAAACATGTTGTCATGAACAAATTAAACCTCAGATCTGAAACATGTAATAAAATCTTACTCTTAGTAACCATCATAGCTAAAATGTTGCACTATACCACATTATCCCCACGTGCCCATTGGCCTCTTCTTCTTCACATAATTTGGTTTATCTTACATCTTAATCTGAGTAACACTGGTTGAAGGAGAGAATGGATTGTCATAATCCATTTTAATAGAATTAATATTAACATTAAGCTTTATTAATTCAATATTTAGAATTCTTTCCAATCTCTTTTTAAATGTTTAAGCCTTCTTATACTTATTATTTTCTCACAAATCTGCTTTTGGCATTGGCAGAAATTGTGATTGAGTCCATCTTGCCTGTGGTAGATTCATTTATATCCTTTCCTCAGAAAAACAATTAATGATGAATAGGGAAGTATTATATGTAGAAAAGTTGTTTTCAAATGCCTTTAGGCAGAACTTTCGAATCTGAAAGTAGTTCTCAGACATTTCAAAGTGAAACATCACATCATTCATTACAACAATCAGGCCTAACTCTTAAAGACATTCAGATGATTCAACAACTGGTATTTACCCTAATCATCTCTGTATGGTTTGTTCTTAGAAAGATAATGAAAAAAATTTCTCGAAAAAAATCAAATGATAGCATTTATTTAACTTTGAAAGGAGATATTTTCCTGAACATTTGCTTATTTTATATTTGCTTCATTCCAATAAACATTTTAATCAATATCCTCAAAGTAAGATATTAGGAAAAATTGCAGCACAAAATCAAAATTCCAAGCATAAAATTTGGAGGAAAAAAGATAAAAACCAGACTAAAAATCTACTAAATAAGTACCTCCTAAAATATTTGAAGTATGTTTCTCATAGGCTGAATCTCCCCATTTGTGAAAGCTAAGGGAAAGCTAAAAAATGGTGGGATAAAGGCTGAACAGATGCAGTATTCACAACACACTGGGTTGAAAATGAACTGTATATTCAGGAGTGTTGGGAAGTAAAAACTGGGACAAAATAGGGAAGAGAACATTGATCAAAAAGAAATGTATTCAGTACATGGCTAATTTCATTGAACTGCTCTGTATATTATTTATGAGAAAAATGAAAAGGGAAAATAAAATTATTCTGTAGAAAATTAATTGTATAATCATTGTTGCAGGTAATAGATAAGCTCTCTAAAATCAGATTGAAAAAATAGAAATTGAGCTCTTTATATAATTGTCAGTCCAACAGTGTAGTTTCAAGTGAAGGCTTTCTTCATTCTCATTTCTATATAGGCATATACTTTCTGGCTGAATACTGTCATAGACCAGGGTATAAGATATTTGATATTTCACTTTCTCACACCATATTGTTTAGAAGAGGTTATTTTCCTTTGCATTCTAGACAATTTGTAATCTGACAAAGAGTTTAATTGCATCTTTTGCAGCTATCTGTCTCCCCATCATCTATTGCTTACCATCATTGATGCTTTAATGTCATGATTACTGAAAAAGTAGGCTCTGTCTTTTCCCTTTATGGGTGTGAACTGCTGATTTTGCTATCAATAGAATTTCCCCCAAGTAAATCACAGTCAATGCTTGTATTTAGTCATGAAGACAGTGTCAGATTTTTCTTCTTATCACGGGGGAGATTGTTTTGCATTCTAGCTGCCATGCTATAGTCACTAAACAATAGGAATAGGCCCATAGAGAAAGCAACTGATGGCTGCTGTGAGATAGCAGGCAATACCAAGTGAGATAATCACATTAGAATGAATAATTTAGCCATGTGAGAGATACCTTGTTGTGGAAGTCATCTCTATGGACTTCATTCAGGTCTGATCTGTGAGAAAACAAACTGTCATCATCATTGCAATATACCATAGTTTAGAACAGCTTGTTTTAGGGAAAGAGTTTTCTTGAACATGATTGTATGAATGCATTTTTCCCCTGATATGGGATATAGTAACTTCCCAGAGTAATATTAATCAAGAGTCTTATTTTTGTGTTCACTGTGTTCATTTCATAATGTCATTCTATCTGGTCAAATACTATCTTAGAGCTATTGTTCAAGTATGGATAAAATACATGGCAATATGTTAGTGAAAAAAGTAATTAACCCTTAATGGCAATGAACCATGGCTATTCTTGGATATACAATACTTTGGAAAATAAACATTTTGTGGGGTTCTGTCTACTTAGATATTTTGGGCCACCTAATTAACATGGTTAGAACCATAACAGTGAGTCAATATTCCATGATTGTAAAAGGTAGTCTCCTGGACACAACCCCATAGGCATGCAAACAGGATCTCCTGGAGCATACAATAAACTTCACAGATAGGGCAAAATAATAGACAGTGTTTAGTGGCCACTAGGGTCCTTAGAAGCCTAAATTTGGAATATGATATACAAATAGCCCTCCTAGAGCCAGCCCAAAGAATGGAGTGGAAAATGTTCCAAAATATGGAGCTATCACTAGGGACAGAACTCAAGGTAGAAGGCATATCTGGATGTATTCCATGAGGCACACATTCTTCCTCTGGGACACTATGAGGAAGTAAAGGTTTGCTGCTCTCTATCATTTATACAGACTGTTTCATTAACCTTCACTGAAGAAGTAACAGGTCTTTCTGGATCTTGCTTGATTCTCTCAATATTTTCATAAAAACACATTGAAGGACAAAAATGCCTCTCTATTCACATAACATATGCTTTTACACAAGTAATTTCCATCATCTAAAACAATAAGAAGGTGTATACAGTTCAAGAGTATTACAGTTCCAGATCACCCCAGATTAAAAAAAAATGTATGAGATCTCTTCTCCACCAAAAGCCAGCTGTATATCAAGATATGTACTGGCCATCCCAGATACACGGGAAGATTCCATAGGAAGGATAAAAATCCAGGATGAGGAGAAAAATAAAAACAAAAGCAAAGGGAGACCCTATCTCAAAAAAAAAATAAGCAAAGCAGTTGATATATTTTAGATATGAGGCCTTTGTCTATTGTATGGTTGGTGAAGATCTTCTCCTACTCTGTAGGCTTCCTGATTAGTTTACAAGCTATGTCCTTTGCCATACAAAAGCTCTGCAGTTTAATGCAGTCCCATTTATCCAGCCTTTCTCTGATCTGTTGTGTTTCTTGGTCCTTATTAAGAAAGTTTCAACCTGTGCCAAGGAGGTCTAGTGTATCTCCTATTCCTTCTTGTAAAGTTTTCAGAGTGTCAGCTTTTACCTCCAGGTTTTTGATCCATTTGGAATTAATTCTAGTATAGGGTGACAAAGAAGGATCCAGCTTTAGTTTTCTGCAGGTGCTTAACCAGTTCTGCCAGCACCACTTGTTGAAGAGGCTATCTTTCTTTCATTCTATTTTTTTGGCTCCCTTGTCAAAGATTAGGTGGCCATAGGTCTGTGGTTTAATATCTGGGTCTTCAGTTCTATTCCATTGGTCTTCAGGCCTGTTCTTGTGCCAGTACCAAGCTGTTTTGATAATTATAGCTCTGTAATAGAGTCTAAAGTTTGGTATTGAAATTCCTCCAGCGCTGTTCTTTCTGCTAAGAAGTGTTTTTGCTGTACGGGGTCTTTTATTATTCCATATGAAATTTTGGATTACTTCTTCTATTTCTTTAAAGAATGACATTAGGATATTGATGGGTATTGTGTTGAATTTAAGGATAGCCCTTGAATCAATCCAAAAGTAATCTCCAAAGTAACAACCATCCCATTAAAAGATGGGCCAAAGACATAAAGAGAGTCTTCTCTGAAGAAGAAACAAAAATGGCCTATAGACACATGAAGAAATGCTCAACATCTCTGGTCATAAAAGAAATGCAAATCAAAATAACTCTAAGATTCCACCTCACTCCAGTGAGAATGGCCAGGATCAAGAAAACTAATAACAACAGATGCTGGAGGGGATGTGGCCAGGAAGGATCACTACTACACTGTTGGTGGGAGTGCAAACTCGTTCAACCACTATGGAAAGCAGAATGGTAGTTCCTCAAAAGACTAAACATAGAGCTCCCCTATGACCCAGCAATTCCACTACTTGGCATTTACCCAATCATCCAGAAACAAGGACATACTAAATCCACCAGCACAACAATGTTAATTGCAGCACTATTTACCATAGCAAAGATATGGAACCAACCTAGATGTCCCTCAGTTGATGAGTGGATCAAAACAAGATGTGGTATTTGTACACAATGGAATTTTATGCTGCTGTCAGAAAGAATGACATCGCCCCATTTATTAGGAAATGGAAAGACTTAGAAAAAATAATATTAAGTGAAGTAAGCCAGATTCAAAGGAACATAGGCTCAATGGTTTCCCTCATTTGTCATAATCAGTAGAAACCTTGGGCTCTCCTAGCAGAGATTTGCAATAGAGCAAAACCTTGATACATAAGGCCATATAGTATGACGCTGAATGAAAGGATCTCTAGGATATAGAAACATAAGCCATATAATGAATGATTGTTCTTCTTAAGGTACTATGTTATCTCTCATCTCTTTTGCTGTCCCTTGGTTATCTCATATTGTTACAGTATCTCACTTTGTTACCTGATATATCGGATATATTTGTATTTGGTTATTTGAAATTGGATAGGGAAGGGGGGAAAACAAGATGAGGGGTGGGGGTGGGGAAGAGGGAAATGGGGACCAAGACATGTGAAAGGGTATCAATGTATGGGAATTAATGCACCATTTATCTGGAAAATATCATGTAACCCTTCTATTAATTACAATAAAAAATATATGAAAAAAAATAAGCAAAGCAGCCATAGGTGGAGATGTGTCTCAAATAAACACCACTTGCCAAGCAAGCACAAATACCTGAGGTCAAACCACATAAAGCTGTTAAATAAATGAATGAATGTAAAGTTAATAGTTGATCAAGTGAAAACCTTTTAGGGGTGTGAAGTTGTGAACACGTTCCAATGATTTTGGTGGCCTGAGTAAGCCTTCTAGAACAATAAATCCAAGTAGTTTATTCAAATAGGTTGTTAATAGTAAAGAAGTGGCATAAATATGAAAAGACTTTTCTTAATATTAACAATGATTAAGAAATATTTTTTACAAAGTGTAAATGAAAGGTTGTTGGTTGTGCCTTATTGGTAGAGCACATGCTTGTCAAAGCTCTGAGATCAATTTGAGTATGAAAAGAATAAGAATAATAAAAAGAACAGTATATTCAAACTAAGCATTTATAAAGTAATGTGTTCCTTTTAAAAGAGCCTAATATATCGCAAGCCCACCTGCATTTGAAAAAGCTTGCATTGCAATGTTGTACAGAAAGACAACAGCAACAACATTCTGACAAGCCTGATGTTTCTACGTACTCCTCAAATAGAGGACATAGAAACAGCATGCCATAAAATTAGTCCTAATGTAAGGAGTTCTAATTTTCTTTCTAGGCTTCATTACCAATATTAATGAAAGTGTCTCTTGATTTTGGAAATATTTGTGCTTGAGTAAAATGTTGCCTTGAATAGCATTTTGATTGTGATTTACAGCAGTTAATAGGAATTATTCTATTTGGATGTTTAAGAGGCTTTTCTCATTTCCTTCATCAGGTTCAATCATAAATGGCTTAATCATTCAGAAGACATTACTGAACTAGATTGCATTAACTGCATAATAACAGAAAAAAAGGCAATATGGAAGTAAGCTGGAATGCTATTAGGAAGGAACTTAATTCATTCCCTTTAATTCCTCTTGTGGATTTCTTCAAATTGTCAATGTGACCTCAATTGGCATGTCTTTTCTGTTTTATCAGTTTCTTCCTGGTATTAGAGATGTGCATTTATATTTTTGAGAAATAGAAGAAAGTCTTCACCAATGTCAGCTAATATCTCCAGATAGTCAGTTGTATGAGCCCATAGAGCCTAGGTTAGATTCCAATGTTACATTAGGAACTATACAATGCAGTGACAGACTGTGTATACATCCCATATTCAGTTTGTTTTATTTTGCAGTGCTGCTGATGTAACACAGTCATCATCAGCCATAGAAAGTGTTACAGTTTTTAAATCTTTTTCATTTTATTTTTTATTATCTTGATAATTACCGAGGGATTACAGTTATATTTGCAAGATAGTAGGCACGTTACTTCTCAGACTTCCATATCCCTTCTGTTTTTGTCCTCAATTCTCTTCCTCCAACTTCCCAGTCATCTTCTTTTCCCCCTTCCCTTTCCTATTCCAAATAAATAAACACATATACAATATACCAGGTAACAAAGTAAGATACAGTAACAATATGAGATTAACCAAAGGGCAACAGAGGGGAAGAGAAATAACATAGTACATTAAGAACAACAGTACTCAAGATAAAGCTTTTATTTCCATGTCCTAGAGATCCTTTCATTTAGTCTCATCCTATATGGCCTTATGTATCTAGGTTTGGTGCTATTGTAATCCTCTGCTAGGAGAGTCCTAGGTTTATAATAATTATGACAAATGAGGGAAACCATTGAGCCTATGTTCCTTTGGGTCTGGCTTACTTCACTTACAATTATTTTTTTTCCAGTCTTTCCGGGGTGGTCAATGGCAGGTTCGGCGAGATGGAGTCCTGTCCCATCTGGCTGCTGTATGTTTAGGCATGGCATGCTGTCCCTTTTCCTGGGCATGTGGGGCACTGTGAGGGTGGGAGCAGAGCACTGGGAAGACCTGGAACAGAGATGTGCCCTGGCTAGGGGAGTCTCCTGTGCCCACTTTTCAGTTTCATGTATTTTCTAGAATGGTTTTCATCCACCTTGAAGAGTTATCCTAAGAAACCTATGACTTCCTGCTTTCGATTTTCTGAAGAACAGCTACCAGTACTTAGAACTCAGGACCTGGATGTGAAAAATAAAGAACTAATTCGACAAATTAAGAAGCATGGCAGGGACTTCCTGAGTCAAAGACAAAAAAAGGAAGATGCTTATAAGGCAAAATGGAAAATATACAAAGAAGGAATATACAGAATTCAATAACAGGTTACTCAAACTCAGTTGATGTCATAAGAAAAAGAATTCAAACAAAGACATTTAAAAAGGAAAGCATTAATTTAAAAAAAAATGAGGGAGTTAACAATTCTTGGAAACCCCCCCAAAATTTTATTCAGAATACATTATTTCTCCCAGTCCTGGGCTTGAACTCAGGGCCTGAGCACTGTCCTTAGACTTTCTCAAGGCTAGAGTTCTGCCGCTTGAGCCTCAGCACCACTTCTGGCTTTTTCTATATATGTAGTACTGAGGAACTGAACCCAGATCTTCATGCATGCTAGGCAAGCACTCTACCACTAGGCCAAACTTCTGGCCCCAGCTAACATTTTTTTTGCTAGTCGTGGGGTTTGAACTCAGGACCTGAGCACTGTTTGGGGGCTTTCTCAAGGCTAGCACTCTGCTACTTGGGCCACGGCACCACTTCCAGCTTTTTCTATGTATGTGGTACTGAGGAATCCAACCTGGGTCTTTGTGCATGCTGGACAAGCATTCTACCACTAGGCCAAACTCCCGGCCCCATACAACATTTTCATAGTTGAAAATTTTCAAGAAACCGCAGATGTTCCACTTAAGGAATAACAGAGGACGCTAAATGACATATGGAAAAATATACCTGATTCTGAAAGCAGGTGTATTTTCAGCTTTCTGAAAATGATAGAATTCATTATGATAATGAAATGAAATCTTGGGAAGAAAGAATGTGGAAGCTGGGAGAAGAGATCTTATACATCAAGGAACAATCACCCATATCTGCTACTGAGAAACAAAATCTCAAAGAAGACTGAGTTGTATTCATGATGGTTAGGCACAAGATGCCAATTAGGTCTCAAGGTCTGATGTTGTAACACTAGAATAGGTAAAGGTGCCAAATATTTTATGTTTATTTCCTTTTTTTCTTTAGCCCATGAACTTCTACCAGTTGAACATATTTTGTGTTAGTATTCTTAATACCCAAACAGATGAAGGCCATGAGAAATTTTGTGTTTATAAGAATCACTACCAGGCATGGTGGCTCACTCCTGTAATCCTAGCTTCTCAGGAGGCTGAGATCTGAGGATCACTATTCAAAGGTAGCCCAGGCACTAAAGCCCATGAGACTCATTTCCACTTAATCACTAGGAAACCGAAAGTGGTGCTGTGGTTCAAAGGGTAGAGTGGTAGTATTGTGCTGAAGAGCTCAGGGATAATGCCCAGGCCTAGAGTTAAAATCCCACAACCGACAAAATAGATAAATAGATAAATAAATAATAACCATGGAGTGAAAATCTTTCCTGCAAATTTAGCAGGTAATTATTTTGCCTTGTTAAAGGTAAATTGGACTGTGAATTTTTATTATACCAAGGCTGATTACGTACAAGATATTCTCCCCCTCCACTACCCTCTCTTGGAGGCAGAGGCTTGTTTTCAAATTTCTCAATACTGTAAAAGCCAAGTGTTCTCTGATACAATTGTGCTGTTAAAAATTTGATGTCAGAACATATATCTGGGTAAATTCTAATTCCTAGGAATAATCCATCCATGTTCAGAGTTGATGGCTGTACATGTAAACACTGGTTAGTTTCAGTAACAATCTTTTATAAAAGGGACTGAGAGATTTATATACCATTTTCTCATTACCTTTTTCTTTTACTAACGTAAAAAAGAATTGTGTACAACATCTATGTATATTTTATATAGGATAGACTAAAAATTCTAATATTTCAAAAAATGGAGGAGTCACTTGATAAAGATTAATGAGGGAAGGAAGATGGCACCGAGACAATAGGGACGCTGCCTAGCTCTCTCTGACAAAAAGAGAGAACCAGGGAGTCCCAGGAGCCAACTACCTTACGAAATCCACAACAACAAACTCAAAAAGCAACGGAGAAGGACTCAAACTGGAAAAGAAATCCAGATAAAGCTCACATCCAACTTTCTCAAAGAATTCGGAACGCGAGGACCCCTCCCCCACCTCTCGGCGCCGGATCCAAGCCGCAAAAGCCAAGGAAAGCCACGAAAAGCTGCATCTGGCGCCGGCTCAAGCCGCGAAAAGCGGCGGCAGTGGAAGGCGCCAGGCCGGGAGCCCAACTGCTACAGAAACCAGCACAGAACCGGGCCAGTGAATGGCGGAAGCAGCAGAACCCAGACGTGGAACCAGAACAGGAAGCAGTGGAACCCAGACACAGAACACAGGCGGCGGTGGAGACCCGAGAGGAGTGAAAGACTCCCCACCACCGTGGAGCACCCGCAGATGGATGCAGAGGCGTGAGTAATACAACTCGTCCCCAAACACATCGGGAAAGCAGAGCGGGTGCCAAGCAATAGAACTTAACTCAGACCCCTCCACCCCGCCCGAGAAAGTCTGGCGGGAGCAGGGGGGCAAGGAATTTAGAATCCTGTCCCTCCCCTCAACAGCCCCCTCCCTCAGGCCATTGACTGGAGATTGACAGGAGGGCTACCTAAGACCCAGCACCCCACCAAGGGAGGCGGGGCTGTCCCAACTCCCACCTGCCCAACGGACTCAACCCCCAGTCCTCTGACTGGAGACTGACAAGCGGGCGGACCCTAAGACTCAGCACCCCAGCAGGGGAGGCGGAGCTGTCCCAGCTCCCACCGGCCCACCAGGCTCCTCTCCCAGGCCACTGGATCTGGAGAGTGGAGGGCTCTGGGACCCTGCCTTACAACAGTGGGTAGGGGGTGCGGGAAAATAGGAGCCAGCATCTGCCCCACCTCAATTCTTGAGCGGGGCATCCTCCAGCTGGGAATCCTGAGCAAGACAGCACCTAGGGGCCCCCCACAGTCACAGACTCTGACAAAGCAGTGGAAACACAGCAGGGATCTGAAGGGCCGACCAGCAGCCAAGCTCCCCTTCTGAGAATCAAAAAGGCGAGGCTCCGCCCTTGGAGCCCACTTCCTCAGCTGGGCTCCAATTAAATGGATGAAAAAGCAAGAGCCATCATTCTGCTGTCTTCAAGAGACACATCTTACCCAAAAAAACAATCATCTTTTGAAAGTGAGAGGTTGGAATAAACTCTATCAAGCTAACGGCCCCCATAAACAGGCTGGAGTTGCCATCCTCATATCAGATAAAATAGACTTCAAACTAAAATTAGTAAGAAAAGACAAAGAAGGTTACTACATACTACTAAAGGTATCTTTCCTGCAGGAAGACATAACGTTCCTAAATATTTACACACCCAATCCCGGAGCTCCGAACTTCATCAAGCAAACTTTACTTACACTGAAACCATACATAGATCGAAATACAGTGATTGTCGGTGACTTCAATACACCACTCTCACCTATGGACAGATCAACAAGGCAAAAACAAAACAGAGAAACTTTAGAACTGAACAAATATATAGACCAACTAGATCTAACAGACATCTGCAGAATATTCCACCCAGCAACAACACAATATACGTTTTTCTCAGCAGCACATGGAACATTTTCCAAAATAGATCACATCTTAGGCCATAAAACAAACCTGGACAGATTCAGAAACACTGAAATTATTCCATGCACACTCTCAGACCACAAAGGCATCAAACTGGAACTGAACACACATCTCCACCAAGGAAAACCCTGTAACTCATGGAGACTGAACAACAGATTGTTGAATCACCAATGGGTCATCGAAGAGATCAGAACAGAAATCCAACAGTTAATGAAATTTAACAGTAAGGAGCACACAAAATACCAACTCCTTTAGGACACAGCAAAGGCAGTACTCAGAGGAAAATTTATAGCGCTGAGTGCCTACAACAACGAGTTGGAAAAGTTGCAAACCAACAAGTTAATGTCTTACCTTAAGCTCCTGGAAAAAGAGCAACAAACCAACCCTAATCCCAGTAGAAGAAAGCAAATAATTAAAATGAAAGCAGAATTAAATGATTTGGAATCCAAAAAAAAACTATAGAAAGAATCAACAAAACAAGGAGTTGGTTCTTTGAAAGAATTAACAAAATTGACAAGCCCTTAGCAAATCTTACCAAAAAAAGAAGAGAGCATATCGAAATAAACAAAACCACAAATGAAAATGGTAATATCACGACAGAAATTACCAAGATCCAGAATATCATGAGGGAATACTTCTCAAACCTTTATGCCAACAAATTTGAGAATCTAGATGAAATGGATGAATTCCTAGCCAATATTAACATACCCACACTGAACCAAGAAGAACTAAGCCAACTCAACAGGCCTATTTCAAGCTCTGAAATAGAAATGGCAATTAGAGAACTTCCACCTAAGAAAAGCCCAGGGCCAGATGGATTCACAGCTGAATTCTATAAGGTCTTCAAAGCAGAGCTCACACCAATACTCCTCAAGCTCTTCAACGAAATTGAAAATGAAGGTTCCTTACCAAACTCATTCTATGAAGCCAGTATAACCCTCATCCCCAAACCAGACAGAGATTCATCCAAGAAAGAGAACGATAGGCCTATTTCTTTGATGACCATCGATGCAAAACTTCTCAACAAAATACTGGCCATCTACAACAACTTATCAAAAAATTATACATCATAATCAAACAGGATTCATCACAGGGAGGCAAAACTGGTTCAACATATGCAAATCAATTAACATAACCCAACACATCAACAGGAGCAAGGACAGAAATCACATAATTGTCTCAATAGATGCGGAAAAGGCATTTGACAAGATCCAACACCCCTTTATGTTAAAAGCTCTGGAGAAACTAGGAATCCATGGAACATTCCTCAATGTAATAAAGGCTGTGTATGAGAAACCCACTACAAGTATTACACTTAATGGTGAAAATCTAAAGCCATTCCCTCTAAAATCAGGAACGAGACAAGGATGCCCACTCTCTCCACTACTCTTTAACATAGTGCTAGAATTCCTAGCCAGTGCAATAAGGCAAGAAGCAAGCATAAAGGGGATCCAAGTAGGGAAAGAGGAAATAAAACTATCCCTCTTTGTAGATGACATGATTCTGTATTTAAAGAATCCTATAGACTCTACTCCCAAGCTCCTTGAGCTGATTCAAAACTTTGGAAGAGTAGCAGGCTATAAAATCAACCCTCAAAAATCAACTGCCTTCCTTTACGCCAACAGTGAGAGGAACGAGGCAATAATCAGGAACGGAACTCCTTTCACAATAGCCTCAAAGAAAATAAAGTACCTAGGAATTAGCTTAACTAAGAATGTAAAGGACCTTTTTGACGAAAACTTTAAAACCCTAAAAAAGGAAATTAAAGCAGAACTAAGGAAATGGAAAAACCTTCCATGCTCCTGGATTGGAAGAATCAACATTGTGAAAATGACACTCTTCCCAAGAGCTATCTACAAATTCAACGCAATACCCATCAATATCCCAATTTCATTCTTTAAAGAAATAGAAGAGGCAATCCAAAATTTCATATGGAATAATAAAAGACCCTGTACAGCAAAAACACTTCTTAGCAGAAAGAACAGCGTTGGAGGAATTTCAATTCCAAACTTTAGACTCTATTACAGAGCTATAATTATCAAAACAGCTTGGTACTGGCACAGGAACAGGCCTGAAGACCAATGGAATAGAACTGAAGACCCAGATATTAAACCACAGACCTATGGCCACCTAATCTTTGACAAGGGAGCCAAAAAAATAGAATGGAAGAAAGACAGGCTCTTCAACAAGTTGTGCTGGCAGAACTGGTTAAGCACCTGCAGAAAACTAAAGTTGGATCCTTCTTTGTCAACATGCACTAGAATTAACTCCAAATGGATCAAAGTCCTCGAGGTAAAAGCTGACACACTGAAAACTTTACAGGAAGAAATAGGAGATACACTAGGCCTCCTTGGCACAGGTTGAAACTTTCTTAATACAGACCAAGAATCACAACAAATCAGAGAAAGGCTGGATAAGTGGGACTGCATTAAACTGCAGAGCTTTTGTATGGCAAAGGACATAGCTAGTAAATTAATTAGGAAGCCTACAGAGTGGGAGAAAATCTTCACCAACCAAACAACGGACAAAGGCCTCATATCTAAAATATATCAACAACTCAAAAAATTGAATCACTCAAAAACTAACCTCCAAAGTAACAACCATCCCATTAAAAAATGGGCCAAAGACTTAAAGAGAGACTTCTCTGAAGAAGAAACAAAAATGGCCTATAGACATATGAAGAAATGCTCAACACCTCTGGTCATAAAAGAAATGAAAATCAAAACAACTCTAAGATTCCACCTCACTCCAGTTAGAATGGCCAGGATCAGGAAAACGAATAATAACAGATGCTGGAGGGGATGTGGCCAGGAGGAATCACTACTACACTGTTGGTGGGAGTGCAAACTCGTTCAACCACTATGGAAAGCAGTATGGCAGTGCCTTAAAAGGCTAAACATACAACTCCCCTATGACCCAGCAATTCCACTACTTGGCATTTACCCAATCATCCAGAAACAAGGACATACTAAATCCACCAGCACAACAATGTTCATTGCAGCACTATTCACCATAGCAAAGATATGGAACCAACCTAGATGTCCCTCAGTTGAAGAGTGGATCAACAAGTTGTGGTATTTGTACATAATGGAATTCTATGCTGCTGTCAGAAAGAATGACATTGCCCCATTTGTTAGGAAATGGAAAGACTTAGAAAAAATCATATTTAGTGAAGTAAGCCAGACTCAAAGGAACTTAGGCTCAATGGTTTCCCTCATTTGTCATAATCAGTAGAAACCTTGGGCTCTACTAGCAGAGATTTGCAATAGAGCAAAATCCTGATACATAAGGCCATATAGTATGAAGCTAATTGAAAGGACCTCCAGGATATTGAAACAAAAGCCATATAACGAACAATTGTTGTCCTTAATGTACTATGTTGTCTCTCATCTCCTTTGCTATCACTTGGTCATCTCATATTGTTACAGTATCTCACTTTGTTATCTGATATATTGAATTGAGTTGTACTTGGTTATTTGAAATTTGATAGAGAAGGGGGGAAAACCAAGACGGTTGGGGGGGCGGGGGGTAGGGTAGTGGGTACCAAGACATGTGAAAGGGTGTCAATGTATGTGAATTAATGCACCTTCTAACTGGCAAATATCATATAACCCTTTTACTAATTACAATAAAAAAGTACTGGAAAAAAAAGATTAATGAGATAACATTAAGTGTGAAATCATTAACGCCAGTTAGGATTAGAAAAGAAGTAATGATCATTTCTTTCAAAGATTTTGTATGAGTCAATAGTGGGCAAGTGCTAGAGAGAGCTGAATGAAGAATAGGCTAGGCAAGTAAGCAAAATCTGCTCAATCTATGAGGACAAAAATACTTGATAACGTTTAAAGAGAAGCCAGGAAGGCTGTAGCCCAATTCATGGGACAGTAGCAGTTGATGTTTGTTTGGTAAGAAACATGGGTAAATATCAGATTACAAAAATCTTGATAGACTGAAAGAAAGGGTGCAAATTTCATTCTGAGTAGTAAATGAGGTCAATGATGTGTTTTCAAGTGAAGGAAGTTCACTTACTTATAGTTTTTCCTGATTCCAATGAAGAGATTTATTTAGAAACATAACAATTGAGGAGTTTGGATGAAGAAAAAAATGTAATAGTAAATCACTTCACATAGGGCACTGTCCCCTAGATTTTATGCTAATGGCTGGCATTCTGCCATTTGCCCCCTAGAGTCACATCCACAGCCAGCTTTTGATTTTTCTCTGTCTTTCTTTCCTCCTTTCCTCCTTTCTTTCTTTCTTTCTTTCTTTTTCTTTCTTTCTTTCTTTCTTTCTTTCTTTCTTTCTTTTTTCTTTCTTTCTTTCTTATTTGTTGTTGTTCATGGGGCTTGAGCTCTGGGCCTGGGTGCTGTCCCTGAGCTTGGCAGCTCAAGGCTACCACCCTACCCTTTGAGCCACAGCTCCACTTCTGGTTTTCTAGTGCCTAATTGGCGATAAGAGTCTCACAGACATTTATGCCAAGACTAGCTTTAAACTGTGATCCTCAGATCTCAGGCTCTTTCATAGTTAGGATTACAGGCGTGAGCCACCAGTACCTCGCCAGCTTTTTCTTAAAATTTAAACTTAGAAGATGAGGAGGAGGGGGTGGAGGAAGGAAAATTGGGACAAAAACACAAAAAGGGGTATCAATGTGTGAGAAGTAATGTACCTACTTCCTGGAGAATGTAACTGTAACCCCTTTATACATTACCCTGACAATCAAAAATTAAATTAAATTAAATTAAAACACAGAAACCTCTGTAGGCTTTGAGAAGGTTATTGATAGTTTTATTTATCAGATGGAGGAGTGATGACTCTCAGTAATGTTAAGTAGCTTTCCCAAGGTCACACATGACTCCAGCTGATTGGAATCAAGGTTAAGATTGGAATCCTGTGAAGAATGCAGCTAAGTAGAGACATGTTTAATTCCAACACTTTTTTTCTCATTACAGTTTCATAGCTCAAAGTTGTCATCAGAATTAAGGTTTTTCTGGAGGTTCTTTTCCAGAGTATATTCCAAGATCACTCAAATGTTCTAATAGAAAGTCCCTCAGAACCTGTGCTACCTCTGATGAATTCTTTGATCATAGAATCACTGAGTCTGGGCCCCTGGGTTTAACTGCATTGGATGTTATTCATTCGTAGTATAGACTTTGCTTTACTTATGTAATTATCATACTTCACTTTTCCTATTGTATATCACTTATAATAGAGAAAAACATCAATTTATTTCCATTAGAATAAAATTGTCTTACTTTTTCTAAAGTTTGTATTGTTTATATGAACGAGTAGATTAATAGGAATAAGGTTGAGGAAAAACTTCAACTTACAGTTATAGAAGAGTTTTTCTCAGTATATTTATTTCTAGAATAATATTATTCTAATATTATTTCTTTGTGTCCTGTAGTCCTAACATTCATATTATTCCATTAAATAGTATGCTTTATCATTTTTGCATCTAGAGGACAATTCCTTCAAGTACGTTGTGTATTTGAACATTCATACAGATAGGCTTCCTAATGGACATAATTTTATAAAATTTAATAATTCTATGAGCAATTTCTTTTGTAATCAGATTCCAAACATATAACAAAACAGTATTATTTGATTGTTTTATAATTCGTGATTCATTGTATAAAATGGTCTTGAGGAAAATGAGATAACTCAATCTTAAAATCCTCAATAGCAGTACAAATTGATATATATTTATACATATATACATATATGTATACATATTATCTTTGACTTCATGTTAAAATTCTTTATAATGTTTGTTATCTATATAAAAATAAGGACTCATACATGTGAATCCGTGTACAGATAATTTTTACCTTATGGTAACTACCTATATGAGTAAAGTAATACAGATAAAGTTATCTTTCCAAAATTTTATTATAATTTAAAACAGTTCCTAGGGTTAAGAATTATACAGCAGATCTGCCTTCAAATATTTTTTATCAAAATATATGACAGCTTAGAAAAATCAGATGAGAATAATCATTTTATAAAAGACAGATGCTTTAGAATATAATTAGAAGTGATAAGACATTTCTATTACTTAGAGTGAAGTGGTTTGATAACTCTGGGAACATTAAATAGTTCTAACAACCTTTTACCTTGTATTCCCAGAAACACTTAGCTATTTGTAAGCTTCACATAAATTGTTTTGTTTGTAATCACCAGGTAATCTGAGTACACAAAGCATAACATATTTTGTAATTTCACTTAGGTGAGATAATAATCATTAAGATGTTTATATGTTCACATATCATAAGCAGAAAAATTAGCATACATGTTTTTAGTTTCCATTTTTCTTCTCATATTATATACAAATTGTAAGAATAATAATAGTCCATATAAAACTAAATGTGCAAAGTCCAGTTTCTTCTCAGGAATCAGGCCTCTGATGGTATTAAGAAGCTTTGGTAATATATTACACATTTTTCTCATATTATTTTTCTTTAAATATTTCTAAAGAAGTTGCCAATTTTTCTGCATAAAATTCTGTAAATAAAATACAAGTTTGTAAATGTATCCTCAGAGCTACAAAAAGATAAATAAAAAGCAATTGCAATGTTTTTCCTCCCAAGATTAATCTGTAGTGATCAAGCCAAATCTATTTTAATTTTCTTGTTTTGTGATTCAATGTAGATGAAACTTAGACTAATCACTTACAATAAATTTAATAAATTATAATAAAGGTTATCTACTAGTTGTATGCAGTAGCACACAGCTATCATCCAACCTACTTGAGGAGCTGAGATTGAGATTCAAACAGTTCAAGGACAGGCTGGACAAAAGTGTTTGGAAAATCATCTTAGCAGAAACAACTGGGCATTATGGCCAATGTTTTCATCCCAGCTACTACAGGAAGTATAAAATAGAAGAATTGCATTTCAACAAAAAGCGAGGCATAAAAACATACAATGCAGAAAAGAGCTGGAGGCCAGCCTCAATATCAGAGTGCCTACCTAACAAATATAAAGCCCTGAGCTAAAAATTTCAGCACTGCCCTCCAAGTATTAATTAATTAGTGAATTAATATAGATAAAAGATTATCATATAAACATGTCTGTTCTTCCCATCTAATTCAATGGTAGGAAAATTGTATTGGTAAAAGTTTAAATGGTAGGTAAACAAATTTGAGACTACTGTCACACATGATATGCCATATTATAGTCCCTTTATTTCCACTTTTCCTTCACTCACTCTTCTTTCCCCTTTGTCCTTTCTTTTCCTTCTCTTCTCTCCATTAGTCCCTTAGTCTATTTTGTCTTTAATCTAATAAGCGAAAATGCATACACAGCAGAGTGGAAAAGCAAGAATGTAATAAATGCTTCTTCATGGCTCCATGGGGGGAAAATGACTATTCTGGAACATAATATTTTGTCCATTAATTTTTCTGCAGAATAAAATAAATAATGACATTTGCTGGGTTTGGGGGGTGTATCTATTTAAGACAGTTCAGTGTAAGGCTGCAGTATTTCCTCAATTTGAGTCATTCCATACTTGTCACTACGATACCCACTTACATTCTTAGCACAGCCTAATATACTTTCTTCCTCCTCCCCTTTCTCTTTTCTCTTTTCCTTCTCCTCTTTCTCTTCATTCTTTCCCACTTTTCTTTTGATTCAAAAATCTATAAGCTTTTCCTTTAAGAATTAAGGAATTGAAGAAAAGCACCATCCATCCTGTAACATATAATTTTATAATTTAGACTGTCATAAAATATGGTAGAAGTTTTTAAAGTAGAAAATAGATCCCTTTTTTCACACCTGGATTTGTTCTGATTATATGGATTCTAACATGTTTAAATAAAGATTGTGAAAATTTAATTAAATTCAAAACTTTAAAATCTATATATACACATTAAAAAAGAAAACTAAAATACTGAAATTCAAAGGTAAATGAAAATGCATTGTTAAAAATTTTGACATCATAATTGACAACTGTTTATTCAGACATTTCTTTATATCTAGCATTATTTTACATACCAATTGGATTCAGAAGAGAATCAAAGAGACATACTTTGAATGATGCTCATCTTCAGACCCAATTATTTAATTCCTTAGGATAACAGAAGAATAAATTGGTGTCCAGGGAGCTTGTGTGAGTTTTGTCATTGTATATGAACATACAGTACCACTCTATAAGACTTAAACCATTTAGGTGCAAGAAGTTTTTAGTAAATATTAAATTTGCTTCTCTTATCACTATCCTTCAAAGTAAAAACAATATTCTTTAATATATTTGGCTAACTAATGCTCAGGAAAAATACAACATTTGAACAATATTAGCTATGAAGAAGACCTGGATTCAAACCAAAGGAATATGTAAAAGACCAACTCCAAAGACTACATTCTTCCTTTTCTTTATCTATATCTTCTAACTATACCCTCTTCTCTAAACAGATCATATTAAATCATTGAACCCTGGAAAATCATATTGAAAGGTATTATTTGGGTGGTAGAAAAATATGTTTATAAATGAATTAAAAATTAGTAGATTTACTGAAATAGAAGATACATTCCAAAGTTTCATATGGAACAAGAAAAGACCTAGAATAGCCAAAACAATTCTAGGCAAAAAGAGCAATGCAGGTGGTATTACAATACCAGACTTCAAACTCTACTATAGAGCCATAATATCAAAAACCACATGGTATTGGCACAAAAACAGACCAGAAGATCAATGGAACAGAATAAAAGATCCAGAAATAGAACCACATACCTATAGTCAACCTGTATTTGACAAAGGAGCCAAAGATATACAGTGGAACAAATACAACCTATTCAATTACTGGTGCTGACAAAACTGGGCAGCCACATGCAGAAAACTAAAAATTGACCCTAGCCTTTAGCCATGCACAAGCATTAACTCAAAATGGATCAAAGACCTCAATGTCAGACTGGAAACCATGAAACTGCTACATGATAAAGTAGAAGAGATACTAGACCTCATAGGCACAGGCAAAAGATTCCTGAACAAAATCCCAGGGTCACAACAGATTGGAGAGAGACTTGATAAATGGGACTACCTAAAAATAAAAAGTTTTTGCACAGATAAAATCATAGCCTCAAAAGTAGAGAGACAGCCAACTGAATGGGAAAAGATATTTACCAATAATACATCAGACAAATGCTTAATATCCAGTACCTACAGGGAACTCAAGAAACTAATCCCCCCAAACCCAACAAACCATTCACTAAATAGACAAGGGAACTAAAGAGAGACTTATCAAAAGAAGAGATTAAAATGGCAGAAAAGCATATAAGAAAATGTTCATCATCAATGATCATAAATGAAATGTAAATAAAACAACCCTAAGATGCCACCTTACCCCAACAAGAATGGCCAAGATTTTGAACTCAGACAATGACAGATGCTGGCAGGGTTGTGGAGAAAAAGGAACCCTACTGCACTGCGGGTAGGATTGTAAACTAGTTCAGCCACTCTGGAACGTGGTGTGGAGGTTTCTTTAAGAACTGAAAATTGACCTTCCTTGTTATCCCGCCATACCACTTCTGGGCATCTTCCCTGAACATCATAACCCAAGATAAGATAAAGACACCTGCACTATTCACAATAGCTAGGCAATGGAAACAATCCAATGCCCTACCACAGATGAATAGATACATAAAATATGTTATATATATATATATATACATATATATATATATATATATATATACAATGGAATTCTACATAGCCAACAGACAAGACAAACTAATGGCATTTGCAGGGAAGTGGATGAATCTAGAGTGAATCATATTGAGTGAGACAAGAAAAGAACAAAAGAACAAAAGGCACATGGCATCCTTAATATGTGGCTATTAGATCCAAAGAGTACATGAGCAAGGACTCAATATTTGCATACCCAATGCTATGAACATGGTATTGGAAATATAAACACAATTACATAGTCATAAAAACCTATGACTCTATAAACAATGTTTTATTATATAGATTAATATGTATCTATGATATACAAACCCTTAGCCTAATTTTAATTATGTTCTAAAAACTAAGTGCCAGTGATTGTATATAGAGATTCCCTTCTTGAATACTTGTTTGTTAAACATGTCATTTGAAATATGATATAAAAATCAATGTTAATAAATTCTTTAATAAGAAATTGCTAGATTAAGTGGAGATAATAGGATATCTTTCATGTTTTCAGTATGGGAGTGAAATTTTAACTACTGTTGCTTTCCTCTTTTTCTGTATTTTTATAGAGATATTGTAATAAAGGTTTTCTTCACTCATATCTTCTGCACTGTGTTTTTGGGTACATCACTAAATGTCTCCAAACAATCATCACTATTCTGTTTTTGTTGTCCTAACATTGTTTATTAATTTAAAAAATATTATTAACTTAAAGTAGTTGTACAAAAGAGTTGCCTTATTTCCTGGTAACTTTTTGTGTGTGTTGAATGTAGGGCTGGAAGTGTGGCCTAGCATGCATGAAGCCTTGGGGTCAATTCCTTGATATCACATATACAGAAAATACTGGAAGTGATTCTGTGGGTCAAGGGAAGGGTGGTAGTCTCTAGAAAGGTCAAGGACAGTGCTCAGGCCCTGAGTTCAAGCTCCAGCACTGGAAAAACAGTATGCAATAATTTCATAAATTAAGTCTAGCTTCAATATGTAAGCAAAGGCATGTATCCTTAGTCTCTTTTGCTTGACTTCTTTTATTGACCATAATTTTTTCTAGTCCTTTCTATTTCTTTACAAATGGTACAATATCAACATATCTTTCTTTCTAATGGATGAGTAAAATTCAACTACATATATGTACATATTATGTTACATTATATTTGGTTTCTTGATGTTTTCATCTGCTGAGGGGCATCTGAGGTGATTCCATACCTTGACCATAGTGAATAGTGCTGCAATAAGCATGGTTGTGTTTGTAGATTTATTGTGTACTGGTTTGATATCTTTTGGATAAATAATCATGTTGTAATTTTGGGGTCATGGGGTATTTTTAAGTTTATTTTTTGAGCAACTGCCACACTGCCTCCAGAAAAACTGGACAAATTATACCCTCACTAGCTATGTTATTATGATTGTTTTGGCAAAATTTGCACCAGCAAATGAGTTGTCATTATCAAGAATGAGGTAGAATCTCAGTGTTGCTATGATTCAGATTGCCTTTATGGCCAGAGATGTTGAAAATTTCTTTATGTGTACATTGGCCATTTTTACTTCTTCTGAGAAGATTCTCTTTAGATATTTAGCCTATTTATTAATAGGGTTCGTTCTTGAATTTGGGGGGAATCTACTTTTTTAATGATCTCTGTATATTCTGGATAATAGGTCATTGTCTGATGTATAGCTGGAAAAATCTTCTTCTATTTTGTCTTTTTTTGTATTTTGGCCATGTCTTTCACCATCTAGCATCTTTAACGTTTGATGCAATCCCAGTTATCGAGTTTTTCTTTGATTATTTTGTGCTTCTAGATCAGTACTCAGAAAGTCCCTGTTTATGTCAGGAGTTCTAATGTTTCTCCCACTGCTTCTCATAATAGTTTCATGGTGTCAGGTCTTATTTTGAGGTCTTTGATCTATCTTGAATTAATGTTTATGTCAGGTAATAGATAAAGGGCCAGTTTCAGTTTTCTACATGTGTGTATCCAATATTCCCAACAACATCTATTGAAGACAGGCTTTCTTTCAGTTTATATTTTCCTTTTCCTTATCAAATATTAGAGTTATAGATCTGTGGGTTAATTGTAATTTGTTGTTTTACTGTTTTTTTATTATTATCTTTAAGTACTTGTAAAAAAATGGTGCCATTTAATGAAGCAGTTTATGAATACAGTGCATATTGACCAGTGTTGTCACCTTGTGGGTTTATTTCTGAATCTCCTGTTGTGATTCATTTTTTTTATTTGGTTTGTTTTTGTGCTAGTACTGAGCTTTTGAAAAACACCTGGCACCAGTGAGTAACTTCATTGGCATGCACAGACATCTTTGTTGCATCACCAGCTGAGATACAATGGAGATCAGTCCTCTGTTAAGTTTAGTTCCTATTCTGTAATGGGACAAATAGTACATCAATGTAGTAAGGAAAGATTCATGAAGTTGATTGTATGTTGTTATTCATTTCAACATTTAACTTAATTCTAGACACATAAACTTAATTTAGCCTAAATATTCCCTGGGATATTTCAGAAATATGAGTTCAAAATAAAATATTTAGTTTCTTGAAACTAATGCTCCTATATGTCTACATTGGGAAATTATTGCTTCTCTAGCCCTTATTTCTTCTCTTCATCTTGGCTAACTCACCTCAATTTAGATTCTCAATACGTATTATTTAGACAATTGGATTTGTTTTCTATCTCTTGTTTTCAATTTTCAATTGTCTGTTTCATTCTTTCTACAGCCGTCATTGGTAAAATTTCTAAGCAATGAAGTTTTGAGCTAAGTATACAATGGCTAACAACATAAAATTAAGATTCTGCTTTGTGGACTTCAGCTCCTACAAATATGATGAACTAGATATAAAAATAGACTGGGAAAACAATTCCTGAGGAAAATATTTGAAATATAATTCTAAATGTATTGAAAGTCTCAGAAAATAAAGTATACTCAGGATATAACTAATATAAAATGAAAGTTTGGATATATAAATAGGGACACAGAATCATAAATACTACTGGAAGTATTGATTAAATCAAATTAAATTACCTCACAATTTGCAGAAGGCAATGAACAAAGTCTAGTAGGAGATCAGAAGAATGTACTCTTTATGTGAAAGAGACATAAGTCATCACTGTCTTCTTCCTTCTAAAGAACAAGAGGAAAACCACCTGGACTGGAACTAGACTTTGAGAAAGGGAAGAACGAGATTATCCCATGTTGTTCAAGCCCCACAGTTGACAAGAGAGAGAGAGAGAGAGAGAGAGAGAGAGAGAGAGAGAGAGAGAGAGAGAGAGAGAGAGAGAGAGAGAGAGAGAGAGAGAGGGAGGGAGGGAGGGAGGGAGGGAGGGAGGCAGGCAGAGAGAAAGAGAGGGGGGGGGAGGGAGAAAGATTATCTCCTGTGTTTAAGAATAATAGGTGCATAATCCACAGCTCCAAGGAATATTTTTCTATGTCATTACTGTAGCAAATTTATTTTCAGATGATTTTATATTTTTACTGCAAGTAATCACATATTTTCACTTTTAAGTTGAGTAATTAATTACAGAAATTAGCAAATGGACATCTGCTGATATGATTAATCATCATCTTTTCCCATTATTGTGGCTTTTTGACTGTTTTTTTTCTTGTGGAACCATTTTTCCCTTATCCTTAGTTCTTATGCTAAGTCTGAAATGTTTTCAATCCACCCACACACTGCTATCTTAACTGAAGCTTCAGGTCTGGATAAAAAAAATTCACCTCAATACAGTAATATTTGGATAATTGTTTTCAGGAATATGAACGATAATATGGAATAAATAGATGATAAACAAGGTGTTCATGATCTTCAGAGGATTGGAAAATTATTGAGTAGAATGTCAAAATTATTTGATTCACAATCTGGACTAATATCTGTTGAATTTTTAAAGCAAATTATTTAAATCTATGTTACTCAATGTCTTGGATCTTTCTTTGAACAAGGGCTTATCTATTTTTTCCTTCACTACTGGAAAACTGTTCTATTTTTCTGTCACCTTTACAATAACCATATAGAGATGCCACTATTTGGAGATGCTCACTGATATGGAATTACTAATTCATTAAATTCCCTTAGGAAATATCACCAGATATCTCAAAGCTAAAATAGTTTGAGGCTCGCATTGTAGATGAAAGTATAGTAAAATAATTATTGTCTGGGAATTTTAAAAAGTTTTTTTTATATTTTCCACTATCGCTTTCTTGCCAAATGAACTATCTTCTTATTTATTCTAAATTAGAATTGAAGATTAAATGCATTCTGTAAAGCAAGCATGGCACATTATTGAGTATTTTCTTTTGTAAATACTGTCCTCTGATGCTAAGTATTATTTAAAACATTACTGAATCTGTACAGAATATTCACATGATTAAGATTTGATTTGTACATTAAAACATATATAGTATTCTGTCCAGTGTTAACAAATAGTTAAACAATGAGGAAATATACTATTGCAATGCATTAAATCTTTAATTCTTTTAGATCCCCTTGGTGATTGTAAATGAGAGCAATACTAATAAATTATCTTTTCCTTTAAACATTCTAATGAAGAGAAAGTCTTACAATAGTAACAATCAATATGAGATAAAAGAAAAACTGCACACTGTCACTTAAATTGCTATAATATAAATTAGTCTTTCACAGAAATCTCACTTCTCTCCTTGCAGGGATGATGCCAAACAGACATTCTACTTCTTGCTTTCTAACCAAATACTTGTGCTTGTAGCATTGTGATTATATTACTGTCTTGGGCTTTAGATCATCTTGAGCATCAGTGAGTTCTGAGAATACCATTAAGAAATCATTTCAAGGGAACATAAATGTTCTTTGAAATGATCTTCAAGGCTTTTCTAATTTTTTAACCTAAATGTCTGCTATAAAACTCGCCTCAGAATGGGAAATAAATCCAATTGTAGGTAGATGTGCACACACACACACACACACACACACACACACACACACACACACAGAGCTTTTCTGCATTCCATTTTAATTACTCTTCTAATTAAACACAGCACATGCATTGCACATGTTTGCCAAATCATATCTGAGCTAGACTTAGCATATATAACACTGCATTTCTAACTAAACTTCAAAGCTTCATGAAGCATCTATTTTCTGAAGCTGTTATAAAATTGAGTTCTCACTTTTTCTCAAGATTGTATCTAAGGAAAAGTAAATTCATCAAAAATTTTTAAACAAAATTCCATTCATTTATGAGCTGAAGACAATTTGCCTTTATACAAGTCTCATTATTCTTTTTTTTTCTTTTTTGGTGGATCATGGGGCTTGAACGCTGGGCCTGGGTGCTGTCCCTGAGTTTTGCAGCTCAAAGCTATAACACCATCCCTTAAGCCACAGTGCCACATTCCCAACAATGTCCTAAGCCAGATCAGCCAGTTTCTTTTTCCTAGGAATTTCCAAGTGAGGAAATATCCAAGCCGTATGAACTGTTTGAACATAAATTGGGAGTAGCTGCTTCAAACAGGGAAATGTGGTGACATTCATTCTACAGAAAGAATAGATATGTAGCTAATGCAGAGACAGTTTCAAATGCCAAACAAGAGGGGGGGGCGGAAATGAGGAATGTATACAATCAGGAGAAAGAAAAAGGTAAAAGAAAGAAGGAGAGAGAACAAGATTGTTCTCCAGAATTTCTAGTTTTCAGTTTATTTACCTAGGAAAACGCATGGTTTTTAACTGTCTTTTGATGTTTTATTAATGAAACATCAATGAGTTTCATAATTTTGTAGCAATTTATATTAAATCATAAGGCCAAGTTCTCCTATTTCTGTTTTACCTTCAGGATACGTCATGAGTCTCAATCCCATAGGTCTTCCAGTTTTGGAAAACACAAGCTAGATTTTATTTTGCTGGGATTTGTTACATACCCCACATGGCTTGGTTTCCTGGATAACTGTGTGTAACCTTCCTTGTAAGTTTTTTTTTTTCTGGGAACTCATACTTAGGCAGAGTTCTCAAAAAATAAAACTTGAATTTCAGGATCAGAAATTTCCCTGCCACTAGCTCTTGGCATCTGCCAGCTCACGTAATCTTTTATCTGCTGACTTTCAAGCAGGATTTATTGTCTTTCCCCAAATTTTTCCTCAGGCTCTCAGATGTTTATTTTTGGCTTCATGACATTTCAAACATATGCTAACTAATGAGTCATAGCAATGAATTAAAACTTTTATAAAAATATACGAATGTAACAACTGACCATTCATGGAACATTCAATGAAGACTACTTTTCCAAGTTACTTCCGTGTATTGTTTCATTTGTTCTCTGTGGTGAGAAGAGATGATCACCATTTCTTGCTGATGGGTGAGGAAATGATAGGACCATGAAAGTAAGCCAGAAGTTAGTAACCCATATTTCTAGGTTATACAAAGCCAGAAGTTTATTTTATATACTTGTATTAGGCATGCACACAAAGAGGAAGAAAAATCAGGCTCTCTGAAACCTTAGAAAATACATCATGAAGATATAGATGGATGGAAATCAGATTAATTAATACTCGTGAATTTATATCTTAAAGGAAAGGAGAGCATGGCTTATCTCTCGTCTCGCCTATTATGTAATGTCTAATTTGTGGCAACCTGTTAATTACAAGTTGATTGATTAATAATTAGAAGAATGGGTACAGCTTGTTCTGTCACTTCCTAGACAAGTTCTATAAAATACAGTGTCTTCTTTTAACTCCACACATTTTTAATGCATCTATTATCATTTACTTTGGATTTTTCAGAATTTCCTGTATAAAGCCCCCAAAAGCCTGTAAATAAATATAATTAATGACAAATCATAGGCTAGAAAAATCTTGGACTGAAGTTTTTCAGTCCATTTGTGATTCTTCCTACTTCTAGTCACCTCTGTCAATTTGCTGGACTATCAGGGATGGATGGCATCCTGTTCCCTCCCCACTGATTCTCCAACACCATTATTTCTGATCATGGAAAACTGAGGATCAAAAATACAAAGAGACTCATCTGATGATGAATCTCATATCCAGCTGAAGACAGGATAATAAGTAGAATTGGGGCTTCTCAGTCACATTAATTATTAAAATGTCCATCACTTCTCACGTAGCCATTCTGTTATTGGTCACCTGGCTCTCGATCTGCAGCAGTCATTTTTCTTATACAGTCATCTCATGTTTGGTGATTGAAGGAGATTGAAGAATATTTGCGGGCTGGATACGTGGTGGTAGAGCCTCTATTTGCCACAAGTACCAAAACCTGAGTTCAAACTCCAGCATCAATAAAGTAATTTTAAATATAAAATTGTAAAATACTGCTGGAAAGTTGAAGAACCAGTTCCAAATACATAGCAAGAAAGACAAAGAAAAGAAGAGAGTCCTTTACTGCCTAAGCCCAGTCATCCTTCATGTTCCCAGTAAACACGTGTTGAATAGTCATGGTCTTGGTAACATTAGTAACCTGGCCCTTTCAAAGGGAGAACAGCCCATCCTACTTCTGCATCTGCTCCTGTTCCAAGGGCAGTATCCTGCTTGGGAACATAACCCACTCAAGATTCAAAGTTCCAGCAGGTAGTAGCCCAAGTAAGGGTTAAATCCAGAGGCCCATGTTACTAGCCAGAACCTAGAAGAATATACAGATGCCCTGCTCTTCCATTGTTTTTTGAAATGTTTCTCAGAGAAGTTTAGAGATTGGATGACTGCCAAGGAGTAATGACTACTAAATATTATAAAAAGATATTATACAACCATGAGGAAGTTGCC
This sequence comes from Megascapheus bottae, assembly GCF_031878675.1. Classification (NCBI taxonomy): domain Eukaryota; kingdom Metazoa; phylum Chordata; class Mammalia; order Rodentia; family Geomyidae; genus Megascapheus; species Megascapheus bottae. Next base: position 49,022,123 of record NC_143515.1, read on the forward strand.
CTGGGCAAAGCAAAGCAAACAAGGAAGACTGTAGTCTGAAATAAAAACTATTGAAATGTGGCCAAGAAACTGGTCAAATTCATTTTAAAAAAGGCAGAAGAGGTTTTTTTTAAGTGATGAGAAGATACAGGAAGGAGAAAGTCAGCTGGACAGCTGGTCAAGGTGAGTAAGCTATGTGGCTATGTGTGGACCTATTCCATTTCAAACATCCTGCTTATCTAATTTAGACTCTTCTTGTTTCTTGGAGGTTGTCTTACTGTCTCTTGAAGATTAGGGCCTTATCTTTCCTATTGATGGTTATATTTCTAATGGCCAATTCATTCACCTGGAGACAGTAATTGTTATGCTTAAAATGGTGGAAACATTACATCTATAAGGAATGAAATTTAGAGACAAGTTTTCCTAAACTTAATGGTTCAATTCCCTGATAAAAGAGAAGTCAGAAATGGGTCTAAATTTTGTCAACTTGGGGAAACATTAAGTCAGTCTTCGTCAAAGGCATATCCCTGCTTAGGTTCTTAAAGTAGACAGAAACTTTTCAAGACTTCAGTTTATATAATGAATCTTTCTTAAACATCCCAGCACACTTTTTATATACAGCAGTGGTAGTAGATGATTATGTAGTTGAATGATCACAATGAAAATTATAGAACATTTTTCTTATAGATTCTTTTTTTCTCCCAGCAAGAAGCACTTTGGACAAGAGCATGCACTGGGATTTCTCAAATAACTTGAGGATAAAAGCAGAGAAGTTTCTAAGTAATTAGATTAAATGAATTTCAATTGGAAGAATAAAAATTCCCTGCTTAGGTTTGTTTTTGGTTGCCTAGAGATATTGATAAAGAACATTTGAATTCTTGTCAGCAAGCCTACTTAGATAAGTGGTGGGAAATAAAAAATCTAATTATTGTTCCATTGGTTCTTGACTCCCTTTTCAGTTTTACTCAATATATTATTTCTATATTCAAGTTTAGATTGCTTAGTATTCGGGGCATTGATAGAGCAGCAATATATATGCTTCCTCTAACACTTTAAGGAAGGAAATGAAACTTTGTAAGAAATAGAGTTCCTGCATTTTGTTACAGAAAACTAAGCAAGGGATAGTCTTGGCCTGCAACAAAAGTGTTTTTTTTTTCTTTAAAATCTACTCTAGGCTGACCTTATTTTAAATCACTTCACTGTGCCATAATAAGAAGTCAAAAATAACACAACCACTAATACTAAACTGTAGTTGCCTCCAAAATATGTATCTCAGTACTAGAACTCCTGATTCTAGTCACTGCTGACAGTGTATATATTTCATTCTGCACCCATTACCTTGCAGAACAATGATAAAAACAAATGCAAGAGACAATTGAGATGAAGTTCAGAATAGAAGCAACTGAATTATATGAATGCATTCCAGGTCCAATCAGGGAAGGGAACTTATATGTAGTGATTTCTGTGATAGCTGAATTTAATCCTGGAAATTAAGGACAGAAAATACACTTGATTTGAAATGTTTGTGTGTGTGTGTTTGCATGTATGTGTATAAGTATCTATAAGATCTTCTTTGTACAAGCCAAATTTCTAAAACAATGTTTATCCTTTTACCCTCTGTCATTTCTGAATTCAAAACCTTTAAACATAAAACATTTCTTTTATGGGAATCTCTAAAAAAGGATAAATTACCGTAAAGTTTCTCTGCGGTAAAACATCTCTATTACATACAGGTATTCTGCAGGTCCCTGTTTGATACCTGTGGGACAGTGATAGAATGTGTGAAAGAAAATAATCCTGAAATAATGAATGCCTGATTTCAGAGATTTACTGTTAGCATGGAATATATAATTTTTTTGTGGGTCATGAAGCTTGAACCCTGCCTGCGTGCTGTCCCTGAGCTCTTCAGCTCAAGGTTGCTGCCCTTCCCTTCTGCCAAACCCTAATTCCCATTTTCTAGAGGTTAATTGGAGATAAGAGTCTCATATCTTTTTGTGCCCAGGCTGGCTTTGAACCTTGATCCTCAGATCTCAGCCTCCTAATTAGCTTGGATTACAGGCGTGAGCCACTACACCCGGCATGGAGTATATAATTTAAGACAAGATTTTACTATTTTGAAATGTATACAATGATATTACATTGTAATTAAAATGTACTAGTAATAATAATACTTATTAATACAGTGTTCTAATACTTGCTATATGTTCTGTTTTAAATGCTCTGCATATTTGACTTCTCTGAAATACTGTATAATGTGATGGAGGAAGTTTTGTTTCCATTTTATAGGATAAGAACACCAATGTCCTTGACAAGGTACTACTAGAAACAGCTTGGAGTTAAGATTTTCTGATTTCTAGTCCTATTAACATGCAAGAAAAACTTAGCATAATGTTTGGTATGTGGTAAATGCTAATAAAGTGCTATCTATTGATATTAGTATGCATACATTGTCATTCTTCTGAACCCAGGTGTTCACTGTAAGTAACAATATGCAGGATTTTTCCACTACATTTTTTCTATTTTATTTCTTTGTCATTGCTTGGCCAGTTTATATTCTAAGCTAGTGATCATGTTAACTTAATAGGAAAAAATCTTGATTATTTCCCCATCTATATTTATATCCCTGTTTCTCCAAGTATTATGCTCTTATGATAAATAACCAGAACAGCTATGATCTAGGTATTCTATTATTATTTGAGACGAAACCTACCACAATCATCTGTCTTCTTCATTCACAAACTACCCTGGCAAAATTCCAATCACAAAGTACTGGAACTCAAAGGCAAAGAGAAAACAAAAATAAAAGCAAGAACAAGCACAAAGAAAAACATAATATTATGCATATATGTATATAGATACATACTGAACAGAGAACATTATAAAGTAAATTACTGCCATATCAAAAACAATTCAGCCTCCACTGAATTAGAACTGATACTTTAGGTGTGGCATCCATTCATAAGATATTTTCCCCTAAATTTAGATGATTTTACTAAATTCTCATGCAGGAGAGTTCTTTAGAGGAATGTGTTATTGACTTCCTTTTCTTTTTCTTTTTCATTTTGATTTTTGCCTGTCGTGGGGCTTGAACTCTGCGCCAGCGTGTTGTCCCTGAGCTCTTCAGCTCATGGCTACCACCCTACCCCTTGAGTCACAGCGCCACTTCTGGTTTTCTAGTGGTTAATTGAAGATAACTTTCACAGACTTTAGTGCCCGGGTTGACTTTGAACCATGATCCTCAGATCTTAGCCTCCTGAGTATCTTGGATTACAGGCATGAGCCACCATGCCTGGCTTATTGATATGCATTATATGCACTATATTAGCTTACTTATTTGGGGTAAGGATAAACAAAGTGAACTGGGTTAATTTCAATTTTACTGACAATATTTTATAATTATTTTTATTCATAAAAGTTTTTGGTTTTTCTCCTAAGGACTACCACTGCAGAGTTAAAGTAAAACATCTAAGTGGTGAGTATCTAGTAGGACATGTTGTACATTGCCTATGTATAAGAGACAATATACACAACCATTATATCCAGAAATATTTAGACCATTATAAAACAGATTAATAACCTATCTTTTTTTATTTACTAGAGTTCACCATGAGTCTTAAAACATTTCTTGGAATTAAATAAAAGATAAGCTAAAGAACTAATATAACTAACACTATAATAATAATAGTATCTCTAGTTATTATATCTATATCTGCCTATCTATAGCTTCAGTTAATATTAAAATGGCAATAATGAATTTGAAATTAAGATATATTTTCATGTAAACAGAGTATACCTGTGACATTTTATCTAGCCTGGCAAAAATTCTCTGCACCATTATTATTATATACATATATAAAATCAGTAATTTGAGAAGACATGAATGGAGACACAGTTTGATGCAAACGTGTGTCAGTACATGAGTATTTAAGGTTTCTTTTCAATTTTTATGATTTGCATTGGTTGTTCAATTTATTTCTTGTGTCAGTATGATAAACACCATGCTTCGATTGATTGTAAATCATACATATGAAGTAACCTTCCTTAGATAACCTCAATATCAATTTATTTTTTTAAATTTACATACAAATTGTTCCACAAATATGGCTTCTATACAAACCAGGGGTGGAATATTAATACTGCGAGGTTTCCAAATAAAGTGATTTATCATCCCGGAGTCGGTTAGTGAAACTTATGTGTACACATGATTGCTTTGGCAATTCTTTGAAAGGAAAAAGTGCATTAAAAATTAATTTCTTCTTTCACTACCCATTAGGAGTGTAGATCTTCAATGAATTTAAAGTTGCCAATAAATAATCAAGTTTTTAGCTCACCATTTATGCTTTCATACATATTATATAAAGACTATGTTCCATGCCAACAAAATATTTATATATCATTATATAAAGTGAAATACTTCCAAATATAACATGAAGTAGGATTATCATTATTCCCTCAACAAAAATAGCACAGATGTTAAAAAAGCAAGATGGCATCTGTGATTTAGTGAATGCCTTTATAGTTAAATAGTGCAGAAATTAAACCCAAGAATTTAAGACGTTAGTTCCCTGGATTAGAATCCCGCATGTACTCATTCTAAGATCTTAGACATGTTGTTTAACTTCTCAAAGCTCCAGTTTCCTATATCTGTAAAGCTTGACAATGCTAATACTTGCTCAAATGAAATTTTCATATTTAATACTTATGAAATCCTTTCAAGAGTTCCTGGCCAACAGTACATGCTACACAAATATTTATTAAGCAAATAAATATACTTATCTTCAATGGGAGAAATTACCGTATTTACCACCAAACCCACAGATTCAACAAAGAAGAAATTCTCTTGCTATAGAATATAGTAACTGAAAAATAGCAGAAAATACAAATGAAAACAAAAAAAAAGCAGAAAATGGAAACAAAAATAAACAAACAAAACCTCCAACATAGTAACAAATGGCTTCCACTGATATGGTCAAGATTTCATCTATTTATCCTTATGAGCATTTCATATAGAGGCCTTGAACATAGAGCTGTATAAATATGAAGAGAGATAAGTAGAAATTAATATAGAGTAACCTACGAATTTGCTATAGATGCTTCCCAATAATTGTGATAAGAACCTCATTGATGAAAAGAATTGAGAGCCTATCTACTCTAATGCACTTAATGCATTTACATATGTTAAATTTATAACAACTTTAGAATATGGAGGATAACTACATAATCAATAAGTTCAATAATTTAGACCACTTGAAAAAGTCACTGTATTATTAGGCTTTATTCCCTCTTTAATATACCATAAAAGATGTTTCTCCTGCATTGTAAAATTATCCTACATAATTTCCACAGAAATCCCTCTATACTTGACACTTTTTTCAAATATACATTTCCCCCCATGCTTTCTTCTCCAAGCTTATTTTCTTTTTCATGGACTAAGCCACATAAATTTTTCAGTTATTTTTCAAATATCATACTGTTGACATCACATATACATTTTATTTCCACATAAGTCATGGTGTTAGAATAATAGCATATCCCCCAGTAGGGAATATACATAATAGTAAGCATTTCAAACAAGTGATCAAGAGGTAAATGAGATGACACTTTGAATTTGTACTGAATCATTCTCCAATCCCACCGTAAAGCCTAGTAATGGCAAAGAATAGACGAAAAAGGAAAAAATTAAACATAATATCTGCTAAAGATCTTTAGTACAAAGACAAAATCAATGTTTTATACCCACTTTGAAGAAAAATAATAAACAAAGACTAGATATAAATAAAGACATGGCCAATTTAGGATTTTGGTATAGAATCAAACAGAATTGATCATGAGTTCAAACATATTGGGTAATGCTCATATCCAATCATAATATCAGATATAAAGTTACATTTTTGTAAATAAGAGTGAGAAGATAGGAATTGGAGAGGGGGAAATAAAAGATTATCTTAAAACATCAGCAAATACCAACCAAGAATCTTTAACCTACACTTTTCAATGTACCAGGTTTTTGAATTTCATGACTTTGTGAATTTTTCTCTGCTTTTATAGTTCATTAGCTTCCAAAATGCTATTTACTATTAGTGGGAGTATTTCTTTCCTCTATTATCTTTATTTTCAGTTTAGGAGAATTCATATTAACTATTTTGAATGCTAAGCTCAATATATGATCAAAGTATCTACATTTTTTTCCTATATTGTTAATTTTATATATACCAGTTGAAATTAGATTGAGGAAATTAGGCTAAAGAGTGCTGTATAATGCATTCTTATTTATTTATTCTTTCATCTATGAGATCATATTTTAGAAGGGAAATTACTATATTTTATGCATAGATATTTTATTTAATAATTATTGGGTTTTGTATTGTGAGGCATTATTGTTTTGCATGGTCATTTTTATTTAATTTTTGTGCATTTTCAGAAATTATTTTATAAATATAACTCGAGTTTACACAGATATCATTTATTTGTATTTTTCATAAAATCTGTTTAAAACAAGTATGAACATATTGTTCAACTTGTTTTATGACTATACCATAAAAATTTGCACAGAGATGTGTGTGAGCTTGTCTGATAATGTATACTCTCAAAAAAAGTCCTTTTTTTGTGGGTCATGGGGCTTCAACTAGGTCTGACCATTGTCCCTGAGCTCTTCAGCTCAAGGCTACTGCCCTACCCCTGTGCCTGTGTATTGTCCCTGAAATCTTCAGCTCAAGAGTACAGCCCTACCCTTGAGTTAAGTCCCACTTCCCATTTTCTAGAGGTTTATTGGAGATAAGAGTCTAAGGTCCTTTTGTGCCTGTGCTGGCTTTGAACCTTGATCCTCAGATCCTAGTCTCCTGAATAGGTAGGATTATAGGTGTCAGCCACCACTCCCAGCTCCTCAAAAAAAGTTCTAATATTGATTGTAATATTATGGCAAATATCAATGTTTTGAACCTGAAAAATATTTACTAAAACAACCAGTTTTTCCAACCACCCTGGTAAATCCAAACTCTGAGTTTATTACATCAAAATGCATTACAAATATAAGTACTCAGGCCTCTAAAGCCACAGGAACACTGCCAGATTCATTCAGTGCAGAGATTAAAATGAACTTCTGATCTCACTCTTTGAAATATGGGCATTCTACTATAATTACAATCAAAACCATGGTATTAGTCAGATTGACACTTCAAAAGAAATATCTCTAGCTTCTAAAACATTAGGCAACAGACATTTTAAAAGTAGGGTTTAAATAGGAATCTTGATAAAAGAGATTTTCTGTCTCTTATTTTTTTAAGTTAGTTTTTAACAAATAGATGCTGTGGGGAAAGGATGAACACGATGTTTTAAACAAAAGATGTTGATACAAAGAGAGTCTGCTTCACAGAGATTTTAAAGAATTTAAAAACAACCTCATTTGCTATTCCACTGAAATTGTATCAGGGCAAAATGAGAGATCACAATCTAGAGAGACGGTATATCGATTTAATGTGTTTGTTTTTGTGCAAGTAGGTTATTTACGATAAAGTATCAACACCCACATAACATAGATCACTAGAATCATAATTTGTTTACTAAATGCCACTGGTGATTTTTATGAGAACTTTCCTTAATTATTTGGGTTCATTCATACATGGCATCCACATTAGCAATCAGAATGTAAGCGTGAGCTCATTAAATCTACCACTTACCTAATGACTTGCATTCCTGAGTGGCTGTATGAAGTACTGTCAAGAACTTTTCAAGATTCCACTCACAATTTTTACTTGCAAATAAGCACATCTTCTCAAAATCTATGTCAAAGAAAAAATTTTATGCCATGTATGATTTAATTATTTTCTGTGAAACTATGCTTATTATTTACTACCTGTTTTATAATCAAATATGCTCTAATCAGGAATAAGTTTAATATTAACATCTTTTGCCAAAACGATAACATTGTAGTTCTAGTGCATAATAACTCATTTTCTTATAGTTGTAAAAATGACATTGTTTTGCCAGTCCTGGCACTTGAACTCAGAGTCTGAGCACTGTCCTTCCATTTTCTCAAAGCTAGAGCTCTACCACTTGAGTGACAGCACCTCTTCCAGCTTTTTTCTATGTATTTGGTACATATGAATTGAATCCAGGTCTTTGTGCATGGTAGGCAAGCACTCTACCACTAGACCAAACTCCCAGCTCTAAAATGACATTTTAAAATTGTATTTTATTATTTTGAAGTGGTTGTACAAAGGAATTACCATTCCATGAATCCTTTTTTTGTGTGTGTGCCAGTCCTGGGGCTTGAACTTAGAGCCTGAGCACTGTCCTTGGGCTTTTTCCTCAAAGCTAGCACTCTTTCACTTGAGCCACAATACCACTTCCGGCTTTTTTTTTCTACGTATGTGGTACCAAGGAATTGAACCCTGGTCTTTGTGCATGCTAGGTGAGCACTCCACCACTAGGCCAAACTCCCAGCCCCCCATGAATCTTGATCAATGTCAGCCTTTTCAATCATTCCCTTGATCCCAACCCCTCCCTCAGTTTTCCTAGTTGCCTTGGATTTGCATTGAATATTACAATATTTCAACTGATTTGGAAGACAATTTTTGAAAATTACAGCACAAGGAGAGATTTTCGTGTTAGGTTAAGGGGTAGAGAACAATATTGGACTGAGGAATAAAGATCATACTAGTAGAAATTTTAAACTCCTATGGCTTAGAACTATGCTGGTGTGAACACTGGCAACACTACCATACATCTACCAAAGGTGACTCTTGCACTTAATGTGCTTATAGGAAATGTGGATTAATGATGGACACAGACAGACACTGTCACAGTATAAAGAAGTAACACACAACACGTGGTTTCCAGTCTGCTTACAGTCAGATGGACTGGAGCAGTGAGAGTACAGTAACAATTTTTTTTGTAGGGGGAGAACTTCAGAAAACAGATCTTAACTGGCAAAATGTCAAGAACTTGTTCTGATAGGAAAGAAGAGTTGAAATCTCTGTGAACAGGAGTAGAACATGGAGTACAATTAAGAAACTAAATAAGTTCCTGATCAAGCAGTAGATAGAGTCTAAGAAAAGTTATGATTAAAATCAGGTCAGAAGAGAAAGATGAGGCAGGTTTAAGTTCTGAAAGTTTCTTCTATGCAGAGATATGTTGGAGGCAGAGTTACATGGAGCTTCCATGACTGATTGTATGTACATTTTCCAACTCTAGTCCTGGTGGCTTTAAATGGGCCATGTAAGAGTATGTATACTATTGACATTGTATAAATGTTTAAACAAAACAGAAAAAAACTGGAGGGTTTTTAATACCCCTCCCCCACACTTCTCCATGTTGATCCTTAAACAATTACCAGCCCAATCGTGGCTGATGCATTCTTTCTACTAAAGAAAAATCTTGAGATATTTCAGAGTATAGGTGGAACTCAGTATAATCAAATTTTCATTTTGAGAAAATGTTCTGGGTATAGAGCAGAAGTGGGATAGGCTTAATCAGTGGATTTAGAGACAGATCAAAGCTACTTACTTGTACATGATGAACAGGGATAGAAACTGAAAAGATTGTCAGAATGGTCATTTTCTCAAACTGAGTCAAGAGAAGTTTCAGTGTGTGCCGGGCACAAAACATGGTTGTCCCTGGAGTGTGAAGTGGTACATTAAGAGTAATTTGAAGTGAATATATTCATTACAGATTGTTAGGTAAATCTTTAGTGCAAAATCTGAATTCAGATTTGTGAAAGGAAATAAAGTAGGTTAAATAGATTTGGAAGTTTTCAATAGAAATGGAAGCTAATGCTGAAAAATTAGCAGAGAGATTTGTCTAAGTCAACATGTATAGTGATATCCTGAGAACTGTGTGAGTAAATACATAGAAGTCAAAATGAAAGAAAGATTTAAATTATGGTAAACAAGCAGAAGTTAATAAAAACGAAGTTGGTCTTTACTTAATCAAAAAATGAAGGGGTGTGGCTCTGGAAGTGTTACAAGAGGCACCATTAAGAAGAAATGTGAAAGGGAATAAAATGCTTCCATTCAGATAAATGTGTACTAGAAAAAAAATATCTAGGATATCTCCATGGCAGCTAAGTCCTGGCAAAATTCTCATTTCACTTTGAAGCAAAGCCTTTCAGAATCTGACCAGTGCTTGGCACATTGAGGGCTGGGAAAAGGGACAAGTGTTATTGAAAATTGGCTGGGAGGAAGTGCAGGTGGAAAGAAAACAGACAAATGAGCAGCTGAAAAACCACTAATGAAGTGCTTGTAATGAGGTGGTAGCTATGGCTTAAGAAATACTGTCTTACATTTTCCCAGATGGTGATTCCAAGAAAGAAAAGTGATTACTTTCATATTTTACCATCTTAGACATAGCTTGTTATAGTTTTGTCTGTAAAGATGTCTAATTTCCAGGACTCTAGCCCACAAATACTTTTCTAGAAACTCACTCTCATATTGGACTTTACAACATAAGGGAATCACATATATCTAGCAAAACCTGCAAGTCCCTTGATTAGCATTTAGAATCATACATTTTCTTTCAGACGGGTCTGAATATATGCCATCAACACCTCTGATCTTTGCATCTTTGAGGCCAAGATAAATATCTTTCTTGATTCTTCAGTTTGCTGATCACAAATCATGATTCTCTTAACTTTCATAATGACATGAACCAATTTCTAGAACAAATTTACTTATATAGAGAGAAAGAGGCACAGAGAAAGAGAGAGACAGAGAAAGAAACAGACAGAGAATAAGACAGAGAAAATATTTCCTATTTGTTAAGCAATTTAGATACATAATGAAGCAAACATGTCATCTAATATGTTTCACCAATGTTTTTGTACTGTGACTTTTTTGTGAACCACACTTAAGAATTCTGGAACTTATTTTCTACAACTGTAATTTAAACAATCAAAACAGAAAAACTTGGGGCCGGGAGTGTGGCCTGGTGGTAAAATGTTGCCTAGCATGCACAAAGACCTGGGTTCCATTGTTCAGTACTATATACATAGAAAAAAGCTGGAAGTGGTGCTGTGGTTTAAGTGGTAGAGACCTTGCCTTGAGAAAGCCTAAGGACAGTGCTCAGGCCCTGAGTTCAAGGCCCAAGGCTGGCAAAAAAAAAATAAATAAAAACTAGCGATTATGCTGCTCCAATGTCTAAATGCGGTTTCCAGCATAAATATTCATAAACCTTCTATTTGTAGCATATCCTTGTATATTTCAACCATAAAAATATGCTGAAGCTGTGGGGAGTCTTGCCTAGTGGTAGAGTGCTTGCCTAGAATGCATGGGTTCAGTTACTTGGTTCCACATATATCACATGCATAGAAAAAGCTGGAAGTGGTGCTGTGGCTCAAGTAACAGAGCTCTAGCATGGAAAAAGTCCAAGGACAGTGCACAGAACCTGAGTTCAAAGCCAGGACTGGCAAAAAAATTCCACATTGGATATATTCTAAATTGTGAATAATTGGGCTCAATTATATGTGAAAAGAACAATGTGATGGAGTAGACCTAATCCTCTGAGAAACATTCTCAGGTTGAATAATCACCACCTGATGCATTGCAGCAGCTTGCGAGATGCTCATCATGAAAACCAAGTTTGAATTTTTCCTGTTACCTCTTCCTTTTTCCCTGCTGTGGTATGGATATGGAATGCCCCGAATGATCATGCATTGAAAGCTTGGTCCTACTGCACTCTTCTGAAGTGAGTGCTTTGGAAAAACAATTACATGACAGGGAAAATATCTTAATAAATAGAGGAATTTGGTTTTAGATTCACAATTGATAGTATTATCAGGAGATTATGGAGGTAAGGCTTCAATACATGGTGTGGATGCTTTGAAGAAGATCTAATCCTTGGCCCCACCTATCTCTCTCATTTATGGATTCTCACTGGTTCCTACTGCTATGATGCTCTGTCTCCCTTGTTTTATCTCCAATATTCTATCCATCATTAACTAACGTAACAACTAGTTTATTACCATATTCTTTGAGGATTATGTTCATCCTAACTATTAAGTGGCAGGGAGGGAGGGAGGATATTGCAAGGCCAGGTGGATGTAAAGAAAGTTTTACCAGGCTCCCAAAGTCACCTAGTCTTTCATTGGTCCACTGAGGCTTTCTTCTGCAAAGCTCTGCTCTTTGTCACTTTATTTTGTTTCATACTCTGGATTTTATATCAAAATATGGCATACAGTCCTGATGCTGGCTAATGATTTTATTGTATTAAATTTGAAATACTGTCCCCTGAAGTTCTCGCTTTTAAATGAACATTCCAGAGTTTCTGCTGGAAGATTCAAGTTATTTATGCTAAGCAGAGACAGTAATTACAATACATTGGAAAACATTTTAATAATTCTAATCCTGGTTCTTTTTGACCTGATTCACTGAATTATTGTTTGGAAACATGACATGAAGATATAATGGGACTCATTTAAATTAATTTGTTGTAATTTGGTGGAGAAAACTTGTTTTCATTATGTTCATTCAGCCTATAATTTCTAGTGCTGAAATAGATGGATCACTTGTCTTCATTTTTGTTACTAGCAAGAAGTCATGTATGCTTTTAGTAAAATATTGTTAAAACACAAGTAACACAGGAAACATGTTTACATTGTTTCAAGACTCATAATCTTATCTATGTTGATAACATAAATACAATTATTGAATAGGAACAAATATTGCCTTCATTCTTAGATATTAGTATCATAAAGTAGGCATATGGTGTTGTGGCTATACAGTCACATTTTTCTTGTTCAGAAATAGCTCTGTCACTGTTTATAAATGGAAACACACACACACATTTCACAATTTCAAGGTTATATTGGGACACTATAAAAGAAAGATTCATGACAACCTGTATAATTACTATGATGATTATCATTCCAGGCAAATTACAATTCCTCATATTGCATCTTATATAAGTGGACATCATTATTGTATTTTATACATTTTAGCATATTTCACGTAATAGTATATAGTTTAGTGTTTCATAAGAGAAGAACATGCATGCCTTTTTCCTAGATGTAGGTAATAGTGCAAGATGATAGGACTTTAAAATTAACACATTTAGATGTTTTCTTGTATCAAAGTTAGTACAAAAACAAAGATGATAAACGATAGGAGAAAAAAAGAGTAAAGAAATAACTTCACATAATTTGATAACAAAATGGAAAATGGAACTACTTTTTAAAGATATAAATCATTTTCTATCGCTCATATTACTGCATAGTAATTATAAATACACACATGGAAATCATATACAATGCATGGCAAGCAAGCAGAGAGAATATAATCTGATTTAGCAAGAAATTAAGCATTATCACCTTTTACACAGAAATAAACCCTTTCTTTTTCATTGCCTGAGAGACATTGGCAGGTTGTGTTGAGAGAATGCAAACATTCCCTTACAACATTTAAAAGTAATTACAATGTTTCTTCCTTTCACTAGGTGCTCCAGTCTATTTTCTTGGTTATTATACACACATTCACAGGATTGAGGTTATCAGTTATCATAAAACCATCACATATAGCCCATTTGCATCTTTTCTCCTTTACACTTGTGAATGTAACTTAAATTCATCAAATTCTAACAAAGAGGACCATAACCTGTAAACTTGAAGCCACTATATGTCTATCTCAATGCACAAAGGAAATTAAGTCCTGTGGCACCATTTTGCTCTGTGTGGTTCCCTGCCCTCCTTTGAATTGTGTGAGTTGACAAATAGTCATAATGTCCAGCACAACTCCTCTTAGAGTACCTTTGTCGAGGGCAAAAAGTTCTCACTATTCCTCTATTGACATGTTTAAGTTGGCTTAATAACAAGATATCAAGGCTGGGGTTGTGGCTAAGAGCAGAACAAAGATCACTCATGGACAAGTTTACATTAAATACATTTTGCCTCCATTTTCTGTGTGTACCGACTAAACTCCCTGTTCCTGAAATGATGTAGCCTAAGACTTAGGTTTTATGTTTCTGTGACAAATTCTGGTTATAAATAAACATTGATAGGTTCATTTGGGGGCTCATGTTATTCCTGTAATGAGAACCGAGGGGTTTATAATTTCATAGTCTAATTATGAAGATGAATACCAGAGTTTCTGCATTTGATAAAGCTGTAAAATGGTAAATAACTCCTTTGATAGTCTTCAAAATGACATTCACTTAAGCAAGAGGGTATTAAAGCCCTGGAGAATAACTTGCATATCAGACAGAGAGACAGTCTTGAGATAGTAGGTCAGTCTAGTGAGTCAACTTATATACTTATCAAACAACTATTTATTCATCAAGACTATGCATGGCCATTAATAGTCAATAGCTGAGTTCTTCTAATAGTGACTTTTTTGAAGGGAGCACAGAAATAATGGAATAAAAGGAGAACAAATGCAACAGATGGTACGCCCTAGACACTACATTCAAAATGAACTATATAATTGGTGTGGAGGGATGGGAGGGAGAAACAGAGTGATGGAAGGGATATCACTATCGAAAAAGAAAAGTACTCACTTCCTGACTTATGTAACTGTAAACTCTCTGTGCAACACCACAATAGAATATTTTTAAAATATTAACTTTTGCAAGCCAGTCACATTAATACTTCAGATATCTACATTAAAGTACTCTGATTTAAAGCCCTGAACCCTATGATGACCCACCTCTGACATCTCCTTCTGAGTAACTTTTAAGACTTTCAAGTTTATGAGGGCCAAATCAGCAAACTGTTCATCAATAATGCCACTTAGTAGTAATATTGCATTCTAAAACTCAAATTCAAAACATTAAGAATAGGAAGAATAATTATTAACAACCCTATTTGAAAGGCTTCACATCAGCCTAAATTTCCCACATAGTCTTATGTTCACATGGTTGTATCATTTTTTCAATATCAGATAAGAAAAAAATTCTAAAACTTAGGCAAGATTTTCCAACAGTATTTCCTGAAGATTTACATTCTGGGAAACTTCACTGAGATAGATCAAATTTTGCTGAGTATTGGAACATGGCTTCTCTTTTGGGAGTCTACCATAAAGAAGAAAATGACCCCCTTGAAAACTGGACTATAGTTTTTATGGGTAGCTTTTGAACACTGACCTCTAGTTGAATTAGCATATATGATTATTATGCTAAATGTTTACATGCTTTTACATGCATATAGCTCGACAATCTATTAGCTTATTATTTGTTTGTGTAAGCTTATCATATTCTCCCAAAATATCTCATCTCTTTTAATATTTTATTCATGCATATTTTACTCTTCTCTTTCTCTACCACTCTGTCCTGCTTCCCTCCCTCTCTCCTTTTTTCTCTCTCTCCTCCATTTATTTGTTTTTCCCGCCAGTCCTGAGCTTGAGCTCAGTGCCTGAGCACAGTTCTTGGACTTTCTCTAGGCTAGAGCTCCACCACTTGAGCCTCAGCACCACTTCCGGCTTTTTTTCTATGTATGTGATACCAAGGATTCAAACCCCAGTGAAGGCAAGCACCCTACCACTAGGCCAAACTCCTGGTCCTCCTCCATTTATTTTTACCTCCCCATCCCACATTTGCATGTGTGTGTGTGTGTGTGTGTGTGTGTGTGTGTGTGTGTGTGTGTGTGTATGTGCATACAGTCTACTTAAAAGGTTGGGACCCTTTGGATGTAAGAAATGATTTGCCCCAGTTAGAATAGCCATCATTAAGGATACAAACAATCATAGATGTGGTCCAAAGAAGCTGATACACTGTTGGTGGGAGTGTAAACTTGCTCATCTACCTTGGAAAACAGTACAGAGAATTCTCAACAAGCAACATAGAAATACTCTATGATTTGAAATTTCACTCTTGAGCGTTTATTCAAAAGATTACAAACCAGAATAGATTAAAACCACCAGCATAACCATGCTCATTGCAGCACTATTCACCATAACCAAGGCATGGGATGAGCCTTCAATGGATGGATGAATCAAGAAAATATGGTATATATATATACAATGGAATTTTACTTATCCAATAGGAATGATATTGAATCATTTGCAAAGAAATGAAAAGGTCTGGAAAGGTTGTACTAAGTATAATAAGTGAGACTAAGAGAAAGAGGTTGCATGTTTTCCCTCATATATAGAAGCTAGAATTTGTTTTTAAATATATTAGTAAATAATCTGGATGGTATGCAAGTGTAGTTAAATGTAATAATTGTATTAAGGGAGATTTATGGAATAACTCCGTGTTATTCCTTAAAAAGGCCTTTGCCTTTAATACAATAAGCACTAGGAAGTGGATAGTTCAAAGGGTTGGGATCAAAAGGAAAAAGGTAGATGAATGAAAAGGAGATGAGAAGGAAAATGTATTCAAAAAAATCAATGGATAGCCTAAAACATTTAGAAGAATAAGCTAAGAGACAGGAAGGGAAGGGGTCAGTGAGATTGCTGAAAGAGTTTACATTGATCAAGATATTCATGAACTGTTTTGTAGAATGGCAATTTCTTTGTACAAACTACATGAAGCTAATAAAATATTTTAAAAGAAATTTAAAAAGGAATAGATTTACTTTTTGGATTTTGTTTGCATACTTACCTATGTGGTATGGTAAACCAACCTCATGGTTAATTCTGCATTTAAAAATCAAAGCTGAGGCCAGGAATTTGGCCAAGTCGTAGAATGCTTGCCTAGCATGCATGAAGAATTGGGTTTGATTACTCAGTACCATATGCATTAAAAAAAAAAAGCTGGAAGTGGTGCTGTGGCTCAAGTGGTAGAGCTCTAGTTCTGAGAAAGCCCAAGAACAGTTAACAAGCCTTGAGTTCAAGGCCCAGGACTGGCAAAAATATCAAAGGTATTCCTTTGGTCTTTTTTTCAAATAATATTTTTTATTTCTTTTTAATATTTTTTGAAAAATGAAATGGGGATAAAGATAAGCAAGATATATTTATGAACTTTGAAACACCACTGATTTAATTAGTAAATGGGCAGACATTTTTGGATTTATTAATGAGTATATATTGATGGTTTACAGAAGTGATATGTTTTGTTGTTTTGCTAGAATAATATTGTGGTCCCAAAAATCTGTTGCAAGGAACTCACAGTTTCTACCATCTGCTTCTGTCTTCAGCTTATAAAAACACAATCAAATCTGGAGTGTGTGTGTGTGTGTGTGTGTGTGTGTGTGTGTGTGTGTGTGTTTATCTCCTTCTGTGGCAAAGTACATGTGTTTAATTCTAGCAGAGTAGAGAAACATAAAGAATCTACACAAAATTTTAATAAGCCAGTACAAAACATAACAGATACCATTTTCACACATGTTCACTTCAATCTTACTGAACACATGAACACATTTTAACCTGATGAAAGGAAGTAAATTAATGAAATATTAGATCTTGTTTCCTTGGTAATTTTTTTCAGGCTAAGATGACATCATTTGTAATTAACATGATAAATAACAAATATAATATTTCTTCCAAAAAATGGAGAGCCTAAAAATAATCCTATCTTAAGAGAAAAGCATGACATGTTTACACCAGTTGCTTAAAAGTATACTTTTATGTGTAATTCTTTATAAGAATCATTATGAAATAGTTTTGTATTTATAGAAAAGTTGTAAAGATCACACAGGAAGCTTCAATCCCCACTCTCAGTTTTCCCCACCACTGTTAACCATCTTATTATATATTTATCACAATTGAAGATAATAAATGCTATCACCAAGTCACTCTAGACTATAGTCCATAATTTATGAAGATTTTCTTAGTTCAATTTAACATCTCTTATGTGTTTCAGGATTCCATAGAGACTGCCATGTTGTTTAGATTGTCACATGACCTTAGGTTTTGTTGGTCTGTACCAATTTCTAAAACTTCCCTTGTTTTCTCTTTCCCCTGTGTTAATCACGTGAAAAAAAATACATGAGCAAATCAATTTAGTAGGAGGAATGACTGATCTATTTTGGCTCATTGTACCCACTTGACATGTCACATTTTACTAGGCTTGGTGAGGCAGAATATCATGCTTGCAGTAAGTCTAGAATTTTATTGAATGCACTTAGTAATGTGTTTCTTTGAGGATTATCTTTAGTAAAATAACAAACATTTTAGTTTACATTCTTCTTGTAATTAATTTAATTACTATCCCATCTTGCTTCAACCTTTTGCTAAGCTCATTTAAAGACCATGTCACAGCATTTGTTCATGTTGTGGCAAATTTGCCTGTACAAACAAAATTTCCTGTTTATCCAAATTGTTGAGTCCTCAAAGGCAAGAAATTAATTTTATGACTTAAAACTTACTGAAGTAAGCATTTTGACTTTTAACTTGATAGATATGCAGCTGTTACTTCAAAAGCAGTATTTTTTCTATATGTAAAATTTTACCTACAAATGTATATAGTAATTATCATTATGATATATGTATTGGAACACAATCTGAAGAAACCTTGAAAAACTAATATGGATGTTAGCAATATACAGCTGTCCATGAATTTTTTCACTTAAAACTGATGTATGCATTAATGCAAAATAAAAATCCAAACATAGTGATTATTGTTAGAAGAATGTTACAGATTGCTTAGTGTTCATATTAAGCATTATTTTGTTCAATACTTTTTTCAAGTTGTGAAGGGTAAATTGAAACTAGGACTAACTAACATTTATTACTTTATACCTCCATATGTCACAGATATAGTGCTCATCATATCTTAAATATTCTACTCTATTAGCAATGACTTATATGACAGGTGTCACCATTTTTATGTTACAAAAAAGAGACTAAATTCAAGAATATAAGTAATGTTCCACATGTTTAAAAGCTAGCTAGAAGGCTTGAGGATATAGAGGTCTTCATAAGCATGTGCAAGATCTTATGTTTAAGCCTTAGCACAGCAAAATAAAACAGAAAATGAAATAACTTAACGGGTTTTAGAACCACAATTTGGGTTAGCTACTATTCGGTGGCTCATATCACTATAGCAGTATACCTCCTTCTATGGTTTTGCATGATAATTTGTCGTAGACTTCTGGAGAAGGGTATAATTTTAACTTTTTTCTGGATATCTGAATTAAAAAATGGGACGGAGAGAGGTTAATGCCTTGAAATGATTTATTAAAGTTCAGACAAGATTGTTTCTCACTTATGATCCTAAGCCTTTGCCTGCTTCAGAACAAGACATTTAATCACTTCATGAAGCAATTGAGAAAGTCAGCCATTAGACGAATGTGTAAGTTGAGGCCTTCGGTCTGATGACCACATAATGATCAGTTACTTAATTCTTGACCTGCCATCTTTATCATGCAGAGGGCTGGTGACAAGGCCCTTCTGATGGGAAGTTTACAGACTTTTTAGTCTTTCATTCAAGACTCCTTCTACCTTGGCATTTTTTTCTAGAGTCATCAAAGAGGAACAAAGAGGCAAAGTATGGTAATGTGGTAAATTAATTCCACCAACTGACAAGAAATTTGAGGATCAAATTTCTTTGATGAGAGAAAGAATCCTGAATTTAGCTTTCTAAAAATAAATAAACAAGCATGAAGTTTGTAAAGAAATCAGTAGATAAGCTTCTGTAGTCAAACACATGAACCATTCAGACCTTATTGTTTGATATACTTGTCCATTTGTTGGAAATAGGTAGGATCTACTTTGAGTTTGCATATGATCATTTTTAGAGAATCAACAATCATTCTTAATTGGTAGCTACTCAATACTTGCTGTGAAGTACCTGCCTGTCCTCTGACTAGGCCAAGTGCATAAGACACCTGGGAGATGCTGAGTATATCTCATTGGCTTTAATTGCAAGCTGCGCTTTGGCGAGCTCCATAGTGCTATTGTCCACTTTAAAGAAAACTCACACTGATGATAACTAACTGCTCTTTTGTTTTGAGGATGAATCAGGAGAGTTGGGTAAGTTCTAGGAAGGAAGATAAGATAACTAGGAAGGAAGATAAGATAACTAAGACTAACCTTAAATCAATAGGATTAAACTATCAGAGTCCAAGTAGGCTTGAAGAGATTCCATAGCCAGCTATGTATATATAAAGTAGGCATTCATAAGAAAGTTTGGAGTGTATCTTTGTTTTTCTTTTTTGAACTTATTTTAACCCAGTCATGTAAGTATTATGCATAGACATTTAATTTTAGAAGACTTCCTGGGAATCTTAGTGATTGCTTGCCCTCCTGAGATTTAGTTTATTTTCATGAACTGAAATATGAGAATCAGTGATGCCTAAGTTTCTCCTCCCTTTCTCTCTGTCATTGTTTTTTGCATACACAGACACATACATATTTCACCCCCAAAGAAGCACACACACACACACACACGCACACACACACACACACACACACACACTCACACCACTGCTGTACTTTTAAAAGTCCTCGCTCCCCACCCCCCTGAGTTATTAAAACACTCCAACAAATAATCACTGTGGCCTTAGCTAGATCTGTCTATGTCCCCAAATATACCTTACTTCAGAATTTCTTGCTTCATTTTTTTTCTCATTGAAAACAAATATACTCAAGAACTGTAGGGAAATATTATCATAATTAATTGATTATATGCATACAACAAATTATAGTCATTATGTATTTTTTCTCAGAAAGGATCTTAGGAATGAGTGATTGCTATTAATTTGGATAGCAAGATAAAATGGAAACTGTACCACACTATAGTTAAACACGGAAGCATACTATGTCTTTGGATTCAAAGTATGTTTCACTAATGCATTTTTTAAAGGATTTATTAATGTTGATTTTTACATCATATTTTAAATGACAAGTTTAACAAACAAGTGTTCAAGGAGAAATCTCTATTTACAATCACTGGGACTTAGTATTTAGAACTTAATCAAAATTATGCTAAGGGTTTATATGTCATAGAAACATATTAATTTAAGAAATAAAACATTATCACTAATGCATTTTTATTTTCATCCCACTTTTGTCCTTTGAAATCATTTTTCTGTCACTGTGAAACCATAGATTGAAATGTGTCCTAGTCTTCTAGGTATTTTTCAAATTCAAACTCAGAAGTATGATGCTAGAATCATATCACCTGGGTAGAAGGAATATATTCAGTAATTATTTTCATCAGTCATTTTGTTTAGGACAGTAAACACTATAAAACACAAATATTATCATAAAGGAGAGACACTTTTAAATGTTTCATCCTGTTCTGATGCAGTATTTTTGAATTATTTCATGTCTTTGTACAATAGAGCAATATATCAGGATAAAAGATTGATGACATGAAAACAGAGGCATTACTATTCATTGAAATGAAAACAAAGAATATGGAATTATAAAAAACATTTAAACTGCAAGAAAAATTTTACTAGAAATATGGCACTCCAAATGAAGCTGAAACATTAGATATCAACAGCCTATATTATTTAAAATAGCATATAAAATAAAATGAAATTTAACTATACCAATAACGACACAGGGAACATCCAAACCACTGAAGAAAAATGAAGCACTTTGTGCTGGTGCTACTTTTACAGACACAATACAAAACGCAGTTGTCAAAGCCCAGACTACTTCAGAAGTTTGCAAATCCCAGGGATGAGTCAAAGTTTGAAAAGTCATTGCATGCCATCAAAAAAATGTAATTGTAGGCAAGTTTTAATTTTAATAATTCCCTTAGAAATAGTACCTTGGTAATGGATAGGTTTATTTAATAAAAAATATAAAGCATCAGTGGCTTAATACATAAAGAATTTACTAAACCTCAAATCTTGAAATCATCAGGTCCTCTGCCCCCCCCCCCCCCGCTTACAGTCAAAGTTTAAAGTCACAAACATTTTAGACCTCTTTTTATGTCACATACAAAATGAGGAAACTGGTCCAGATAATGTGTAAAATCACCACTGCACAAAACATTACTGATAATGTCACCTTGAGAGAAGAGGTGAACACTCAGTGGAACACATTCCAAAGAAGGATAAATGGAAGAATCAAGAGTTTGAACCTCGAAGTTTAAACCTATTTTGGATTTTTGGTGAGAATTCCTATTAGTTGAACTTTATGATCAGTACATTAAAGTTCAACTTTTTTAAAATTCTGACTCTCCCAGACAGATCAGCGTTATCTAGAAAATTGGGTAAGAATTCCTAGTTGGTCTCTAGACTTAGCTCTAGAAGTCCGGGTTTGCTAAATTTTAATGGGGACCGAGATATTTTCAGGTTAGTAATATCCACAGATTCAAGTAAGCACATAAACAAGAATTTCACACATTCTTCTGAGATGCTGCTAAGTCAGCAGCTCTACAAATTCATAAGAGAAGGACAGCAGTGACTCTGAAACAATCCACATGATTCTAAGCATGAAAATGCCTTTGATGAGTCCAAAGAAAGTAGTTGCCATAATTTTGAATTTATCTCTGTGTACTGTCCTGATATCTAAATTTGTACAAACATTTTTGGAGCTTCATGAACATTTACGTTTATCTTCCTTCATTCCGACATAAACTATGCATTATTAGAAAAATCAGTAAATTCTGAAAAAATTATATATAAGGAAAAGAATCATGATTCTGAAAACAAATTTTACCTCCAACCTATGGGATATCAATATATAATGGCAGAACCTTCAGACACATGTTTTCTTCTTTCTTGACTTTGGACAGAGGCTCCTCATTGACAGATTCAGTACAAGCTCCGGGTTGCCCTTATTAAGGAGCCCTAGAGATGATGAACAGTCAAAGACAGTGGATCAAGACTATTGCGAAACTAATATGGCATATTCTAGCAGTGGTAAATATACTGCCTGTTATGCTAAGCAGAATTCTCATTTGAATCAAGTGTATTCCTCTTTATATGCACACCCTTCAAACACTCTTCGAGATGTTGCTGTGATGAAATTTGAAGATAAAATTAGATCCTCAAAGCAACTAGTCCTAAAATATATTAACCTTCATAAGTTTGTTGAGTGAGTTGACTAGATGATCCCTTGAGAATCTCAAAGAGAGACGCAGGTGAACTGAATGCAGAAGATGAAAATACATAGCTAGTCTCACCAGCTGAGAATATTCTCCTTTTCCCCTAACTGAAGATTTGCATGGGATGGGGATTTTAATATTGAAAAGTAACTTAATGCTACAAAATCATAAAATGGCTCTTCCTCACAGGTTAAGGATGTTATGACTATTAATACATTTAAGACTCTCAGAAAATAACCTTAAACATCTTAAGTTCTTGATAAACTAATTATATCCTATACAAAATAAATATTAACTACAGTGACATTTCTACTATTCTCACCATATATAATCTATGAATATTATAAATGCTAATAGTTAAGAATAATATTTATTGCCCTGAATAGGTCATTTGTGTTACTTGAGCATGCTACATTAGTTTCTACAGTTCCCTGTAGAATTGTGACTAAGAAATATGAACTCCTCCCACAACCAAATTGGATAAATGAAACGTGGCAATCAGGGCTTTCATGTATGGTTGACTCACTTAAACTGTCGCTACCAAATCTCCAGCCTTAAAAAAAATCTCCACTTGCAAACTTTTACATTGACTAATGTCTGTATGATAGTTTTGACTTTGTTTACCTTTTAGTATTCACCTCTGGAAAGCTTTACAAATTCCTTCTTGTAGTATGATGTTCCTCCATTATGTTCCTAGAGCAGTATGAATAAATCTACTCTAGAGAATAAATCACATATTTGTAATTGTCAGTCTACCTCAACAAGCTAAAAGCTTCTTAAGTCTGGCTTGTCTTTTCCTTACCCGTGCCTACTGAAGGCCAGACAAATAATAGATGTTCTGTAAATCTTTATTGAATCACCTTGTTGTTGAACAGGTGAAGGACTAAGTGAACATACTGAAAATTTTCTCTGTGGTACCAATTTTTGTAGAAGTCCAAAGGTCTTTGTGTTTCCAAATTACAGTCTATCTGAATAAATCTTTCCTGCCATTGTGTTCCTCTGTGGCTAACATTCTCTTTAGCTCTTACAGTCCTTGTAAGGCTTCAGAAGTGATAAAAAAAATCAGATAGAGAAATGTTTGACAGAATGCTAAAGGGGAGAAGGTATGGTGTTAGTAAAGTAAGGCCTCTCCCCATTGCAAATTTTAGCAACAGCAACAAATTGTTTTATATGAGAGAAAAAAGAAAAGAAACCCATGAATACCAGCTTATACTGTCTTCACAGCACAATTCAATTTACTTCTGCATCACAAATACCTTAATTTCTCATTCTTTGCATTAGTCCCTTGAAAAGGTTGCCCTTTCCTGTGGAGTTGAGCATCTATTAAAATCTCAGAGCACTCCATATATAAAAGTTGCCTGAAAAACTGGCCCTTTTGTTTGCTGTTTATATGACTAGGATTCTTACTTTTGTATTTACTTTAGTATTTTGAGGTCATACTTTTTGAATGAGAAACAGAAGTTAACTATTCTACTGGGGAAATAAAAAAGGTTAAAAAGAAGAGTTGTTTTACTAAAGGCTTCTGACAGAATCAGGCATGCTTTCACATTTAGAAAACAATCTTGTCTTTGAGTGTAGACCTAAAATAATTATGTAAAGTATCTCTGTGAAAGAGATATTTTTTCACTATCTTAAATAATGTGAATAAAATAAAAATTTTAAAAGGAATTAAGAAACAACAAAAAGACCAGTAGCTCTCCTAATTAAATGTCATGGAATTAAGTACATTGTTTACTAAAGGATTCTGACACAATACTTCATGACCACTGAAAATGTTCACAAATAATTTGTCTTATATATGCATTGAAAAATGCAATCTAGATTTAACTTCATAGAGCAAAGAGGCGGATCCCTGTTTACCAAACTATTGATTCTTGTGTATATTTTTTCTATTACTGTTCTGATATTAGAGAATACAATAAATATTAGGGAGCCCTATGATTTCTCTCCTTATTTTACTTTAGATGTAAAATAAAAGAGATCCAAGTAGTATTTAATTTCTGTCCATTCTGGACTTTGAATTCAGGCCTGGGCATTGTCCCTGAGCTTATTTTGCTCAAGGCTAGCACTCTACCACTTGAACAACAGCACCACTTCTGTTTTTTTTCTGTTTATATGGCACTGAGGACTTGAACCTGTGGCTTTAAGCATACTAGGCAAGCATTCTACCATTAAGCCACATTTCCAGCCTCCAAGTATCCTTTTTGATAAACAGAAAGTTATCAATATCCAATCAAATTCTGTTGAATTCTGTGCATGAGTCATCTAGTTAACTTTATTTTAGAACACATCCATGTGAAGATTTTCTGGATTGCAGTCTCCCAAGTTCTCTTGACTTGGTATTTCTTTCTATCCCAAATCTATTGTCATGAGAGGAAAAAAAAGAACAATAGAAATTAAATAAAAAATAAGCCTTTTGATACTAGAAGATTTTAAAAGGATTAAAAGGTTTATATTAGAATCTCTATTCATTAGCTGCATTAGGGAAAGATAGGAGTAAAAATCAATGTTTGACTTTTCCTTTAACCTTAAAATGTCATTAAATTCCACACAAGAAAAGGTTGATGAAGACACTCTTTTTACTTAATTGACAACACTTCCATTCTCTGTAGCATTTTGTGAAAGAGAGAAAGCCTATGTGAAATGTGTAAGAAAGGTCAAAATATCACCTGAAATATTTACTGTTTAGACAGGAGGTCTTTATGAGAGTAGACACATTTAATAATTAATTTTTCCCACTTTCTCCATGAAGCTCATCATAATTTTTGCAAGACATTGGGATGAACAGTTTCCTAGACTTCCCTGTAAAACTCATATTTGGGCAATAAGATACAGTGCTGTCATTGGTGGCTTTTTACCCTTTAGCCTTTCTCATCACATTGTCAACCAGAGCAATTTGAGGACAGGTATTGCCTTGTTTTCATTCTTAATATGCATTTTGGGGGGGACAGGATTTCTTATCCTTGTTAATACATAGACAGACAACTAAATAATGCAGAGGAAAATGAGAGCTGTGGACAGAATATTGACTAAAATTAGCCACATTTCCTTGCTTCGTGAAGGGCACAACTTAATCCTGGTAGCAGTGAAAAAAAATAAATAGAACTTTTGAAGCTACCTACTGAAAAGTAATCTCATATTCCACTTCCTATTAATGACATATAATGGCTTCTAAGGAAATAGCTATTAAACTCAGCTTGTCATCATAGATCTGGTACCTTGGGAATTTTTTTATTTCAATGGGGGCATTTCTGAACATTAATTCAGAAAGCTTTGTTGGCAACATATTGCAAAGACACGTTTTTCTTCTAAAAATATACTTCTCTATTTTTGTTAGAATGTCAGAAGATAGACTATGATATGGAGTTTCCTTTTAGATGTGTTAAAAGCTAAATTCTGCCATTTACCAAATCTACAAATATCCTGTGGAATTGTAGTTGGCATTTGTAGAAAAAATTTTCTGCTTGCCAAATTCGTGCGCATAAGAATGCATGGATAAAGGCAGACAGATTTCTCCAAAGTCTGTGATGCTCTCTGGGGATGAGGTAGGCTTGAAATGTAAGATGAGGGAAAATTCATGAAGTTTACAAGGAGCTAGTTCTTTCAAAACTCAGGTCATCTATTGCCTATTTTGGTAAACATTGCTAAATTATTTACACTCTCTCAAGTTTCGTTTTCTCGTCTATAGAAAGGTATAAAGGGATCTTCCTCTGAGATGATTATAGTCAATCATTTTGTGAATGATACAAAATGCTGTGTGCACAACAAAATACCAAGTGGTACATAGTAAATTCTAATAAATGCTGAATGTTGTACATGCGTGTGTTCGCTAATATTGCATTAGTATAGATAATGTATTTGATATATGCCATTTGGTATCTAGGTATCATGATGCATATCTGTAATCCAAATACTGAGGGGCTTGATATAGAATATCAAACATTCACAGTTGAGCATCTATGTGGGCAAAAATATTTGCCAAAGTATATCTCAAATACAATTTAGGAGCAGTGATATATATCTATATAAGACACAATCCAAAATTCAATTAGTTAAAAAGGGTTAGGTAAATGGTCTACTATTGGAACATTTGCATTGGTATTGGAGCAAACCTCAAAAACTCAAAAATACTGGGTGGAATAATCTGCAGATGTCTGTTAGATCTAGTTGGTCTATATAGTTGTTCAATTCTAAGGTTTCTCTGTTGAGTTTTTGCCCTGTTGATCTGTCCAAAGGTGAGAGTGGTGTGTTAAAGTCACCAACAATCACTGTGTTTCGATCTATGTATAGTTTCAGTGAAAGTAAAGTTTGCTTGATGAAGTTTGGAGCTCCAGGATTCGGTGTGTAGCTATTTAGGATGGTTATGTCCTCCTGGAGGAAAGATCCCTTTAGTAGTATGTAGTAACCCTCTTTGTTTTTTCTTACTAATTTTAGTTTGAAGTCTATTTTATCTGATATGAGGATGGCAACTCCAGCCTGTTTATGGGGGCCGTTAGCTCGATAGAGTTTATTCCAACCTTTCATTTTAAAAATGTTTTTTGGGGTAAGATATGTCTCTTGAAGACAGCAGAACGATGGATCTTGTTTTTTGATCCAACTAGATAATCTGTGTCGTTTAATTGGAGAGTTAAGTCCATTGATATTGAGAGTCAGGATTGAGAAATATTTATTAGTTCTTGCCATTTTTACAAGCTTTCATTAGGGCCTGTGTCTTGATAGTTTTTGTGGTACTTAGATGTTATGAGTTTTAGGTGCCATGTCTTTCTCTGTATTACATTTGTGTTGGTTTTCTGTGTAGAACATCTTTGAGAATTTTCTGTAATGCTGGTTTGGTTGCTACATAATGTTGCAACCTTTCCTTGGAATGAAATATTTTATTGTTCCCTCAGTTATGAATGAGAGCTTAGCAAGGCACACTATTCTTGGTTGGTAGTTATTTGACTTCAGGACATGTGGTATTTGTACACAATGGAATTCTATGCTGCTGTCAGAAAGAATGACATTGCCCCATTTGTTAAGAAATGGAAAGACTTAGAAAAGATCATATTAAGTGAAGTAAGCCAGACTCAAAGGAACTTAGGCTCAATGGTTTCCCTCATTTGTCATAACCAGTAGAAACCTTGGGCTCTCCTAGCAGAGATTTGCAATAGAGCAAAACCTTGATACAAAAGGCCATATAGTATGACACTAAATGAAAGGATCTCTAGGATATAGAAACATAAGCCATATAATGAATGATTGTTGTTCTTAAGGTACTATGTTATCTCTCATCTCTTTTGCTGTCCCTTGGTTATCTCATATTGTTACAGTATCTCACTTTGTTACTTGATATATTGGATATATTTGTATTTGGTTATTTGAAATTGGATAAGGAATGGGGGAAAACAAGATGAAGGTTGGGGGTGGGGGGAGGGAAATGGGACCAAGGCATGTGAAAGGGTATCAATGTATGGGAATTAATGCACCATCTATCTGGCAAATATCATGTAACCCTTCTATTAATTACAATAAAAATATATGAAAAAAACTCAAAAATGTTAGGGAAATGGAAATGCAGCAGGACATTTTGACAGTAGGGAAGAAACAATACAAAAGGGAAATTTGATAACACTGAGATGGACATCTTAAAGATTGACAATATCTACTAGCAGAGATCTGCAATAGAGCAAAACCTAGATATATAAGGCCATATAGTATGAAGCTAATTGAAAGGACCGCCAGGATATTGAAACCAAAGCCATATAAGGAATGATTATTGTCCTTAATCTACTATGTTATCTTTCATCTCCTTTGCTGTCTCTTGGGTATCTCATATTGTTACAGTATCTCACTTTGTTATATGATATATTGAATTTATTTGTATTTGGTTATTTGAAATTTGATAGGGAAGGGGGGAAAACCAAGACGGGGGGTGGGTGGTGGGGGGGGAGGGTGATGGGTACCCAGACATATGAAAGGGTATCAATGTATGTGAATTAATGCACCTTCTATCTGGCAAATATCATGTAACCCTTTTATTAATTACAATAAAAAATTATATAAAAAATTGACAATATCTACACATGCTCTGAAAAAATATTGAAGGGCAAGTGAAAGAAATGAACAGGTACCGTGACATGTTTTAATTTTGTCTATTACAAAACAACATTTGTAATCAAAAATTAAAAAACAAAAATATTTATGCTTTGACAATTAATAGTAAAAATTAAACTCTCAGTGATTTCATAGAAACTTTTGCAGAGAAGTTTCATTTCACACATGCTGATGAAAGATAATTGTGGTATACAGAAGATAGAGTTTGTCGGAATCCTTCAATCACCACAAGTGGAGAATTATTTCATGGAAACAGCAGCAACTGAAAAACAATCTGAGAGATCTACTATCTTAGTATCTTACTGGCTTTGTTTATTTCCCTCAGCCCTGGCCTTTGAACTAAGGGCCTGAGCACTGTCCTTGGGTTTTCTCAAGGATAGAGTGCTACCACTTGAGCCACTGCACCACTTCTGGCTTTTTCCTGTGTATGTATTACAGAGTATTCGAATCAGGGTCTTTGTGCATGCTAGGCAAGCATTCTACCATTAGACCAAACTCTCAGCCCTTACTGGCTCTTTTTATGTTGTTGAATGCCACTTAAGCATACACACATATAATAATTCCATCCAATGCCTGTCTTTTCTTCTAGATAATAATTTAGGAATAGATTACTAATAAGTGTGTTCTAAATTTCTCTAACTAAATTTGCTTGGATGGAAATGGGAGGAATTACTGAACACAATGCAATATATATCAGAAGGGTTTTCAATGTTGCCTACTCACTCCAAGCGATTAGAAAAAAATACTTTAAACAGAAACTTAGAAGGCTGTGACAGGAATAAAGCATAAGTAAAAAGTGAAGTACCAATTTTATTGACATTCACTTATTATTGCTACATACCGTAAGATTTGAAAAATGCTTGTACTTGTAGCCCATATAATACATTATATGATTTGAAACATAGAAATCAATTAACATTTAAAATTGGTAATCTCAGCATGTCCTTTATGTGCTAATGCCAAGCATTTGACTTCCTAACCAAAGGTTCTGTCTTTAGCTTCATTTAGTTTTATTTAAACTAGAATAGGTTTTCATTGAACATTATGTTTTTACTAAAAGATAAAATCAACCCATTTATTTAATAGATTGAGAATTCAAGTAAACATACAAAAAAGTAAACCATGACATACATCAACCAGGAACTTGAGAATATTAAACATAAGTATGGAAAATGTGAAGCTCTTAAAATGCTTATTTTGATTCTGACTGGAATGATGGTATCACATATATATTTTACAAATAAAATCTCTGTGTTAACTTAATATTGAATTAGCTGGCCACCAGTGGTTTGGGCCTGTAATTCTAGCTACCCAAGAAGCTGTAATCTAAGGATTATAGTTCAAACTTCAAGACTGTGCTGGAAGCAGGAAGAAAACTTTTGCAAGGAAGCATTATTGAGGACAAATGTGTAAAGAAATGGGAAGAATCCAGTTTCATCTTGTCAACATATCTTTGTCAGTTAGCCTTTCCACAAGATTGTATTCAGTTGATTTACATCACAATCTTTCCTCATTTCTTGAAAAATGCTTTCATGGCACTGATGCATTAAACATCTGGTAGTCTTGTGGCTGATACTTTATTGTAGCTTAATTTTTTTTAATTGAAGATTTCTTGTTCATCAAATTGCATTCCATGTATTACAAAATTTACTTATGATGTAACTGTTTTGTCCTATTCCTCTAGCTTGTACTTGTTAGGGTTCTTGAGAAAAATAGAGCATTAGAACTAGTGATATCATTCAATCACAATTACAAGCTTAAATACTAGGCTCCCAGATGCCTGAAGGCAAAAGAACATGGATGTCTTTTTTTTCATTTTATTTTTTAATGTATAGAGTGGTTACAGTTACATTCACCAGATAGTAGATGCATTACTTCTCACACATTGATACCCTTTCTTATATTTTTGTCCCCATTTCCCTCCCCCCACCCTCTCTCAATCATCTTGTTTTCCCCCTTTGGCTCAATGGATGTCTTAATTTAAGAAGAGAGTACTTACCTACCTGTGCTCTCCTCATTAGTTCAACTTGGGATCTTGGTAAAATGGATGATGCCCACCCACATTCACACCCACTCTCATTCATAGTCATCGATGAACTTAATGTTTTCTTAATCTACCAATCCCATTGCTAATCTGGAATATTTACTTTTTTTTCCAGTCCTGGGGCTTGAACTGAGGGTCTGAGCACGGTCCTTGGGCTTTCTTCAGGCTGGCAGTCTACTTTTTTTTTCATATATTTTTATTGTAATTAATAGAAGGGTTACATTATATTTGCTAGATAGAGGTACATTAATTCCCATACATTGATACCCTTTCTCATGTCTTGGTCCCCATTTCCCTTCCCCCCACCACACTCCTCATCTTGTTTTCCCCCCTTCCCTATCCAATTTCAAATAACCAAATACAAGTATACCCAATATATCAGATAACAAAGTAAGATACTGTAACAATATGAGATAATCAAGGGATAGCAAAAGAGATGAGAGATAACATAGTACATTAAGGACAACAATCACTCATTATATGGCTTTTGTTTCTATATCCTAGAGGTCCTTTCATTTAGAGTCGTACTATATGGCCTTATGTATCTAGGTTTTGCTCTACTGCAAATCTCTGGTAGGAGAGCCCAAGGTTTCTACTGATTATGACAAATGAGGGAAACCATTGAGCCTATCTTCCTTTGAGTCTGGCTTACTTCATTTAATTTGATTTTTTTCTAAGTCTTTCCATTTCCTAATAAACAAGAAGGCATAGGAGATACACCAGGCCTCCTTGGCACAGGTTGAAACTTTCTTAATAAGGACCAAGAATCACAACAAATCAGAGAAAGGCTGGATAAGTTGGACTGCATTAAATTGCAGAGCTTTTGTATGGCAAAGGACATAGCTAGTAAATTAATTAGGAAGCCTAGAGAATGGGAAACGATTTTCACCAACCACACAACGGATAAAGGCCTCATATCTATAATCTATATCAACAGCTCAAAAAATTGAATCACCCCAAAACTAATCTCCAAAGGAACAACCATCCCATTAAAAGATGGGCCAAAGACTTAAAGAGAGTCTTCTCTGAAGAAGAAACAAAAATTGCCTATAGACACATGAAGAAATGCTCAACATCTCTGGTCATAAAAGAAATGCAAATCAAAATACTCTAAGATTCCACCTCACTCCAGTCAGAATGGCCAGGATCAAGAAAACTAGTAACAACAGATGTTGGAGGAGATGTGGCCAGGAGGGATCACTACTACACTGTTGGTGGGAGTGCAAACTTGTTCAACCACTATGGAAAGCAGTATGGCAGTTCCTCAAAAGACTAAACATAGAGCTCCCGTATGACCCAGCAATTCCACTACTAGGCATTTACCCAATTGTCCAGAAACAAGGACAGACTAAATCCACCAGCACAACAATGTTAATTGCAGCACTATTTACCATAGCAAAGATATAGAACCAACCCAGATGTCCCTCAGTTGATGAGTGGATCAACAAGGTGTGTACAAATAGCATTCTACCTCTGAGCCATAGCACCACTTCCAACTTTTTCCATGTATGTGGTATGGAAGAATCAAATCCAGGGCTTCATGCCTGTTAGGCGAGCACTCTACATCTAGGCCATACTCCTGACCCCAAGTATACTATTTTATCAGCTATGTGGTATCACTTAATACAGTCAACATGTCAAACTAATTTAAGCACCTTAGGTCCTTAAAATAACAGTTATGTAATACTCTAGTAGAGACTTGGCTGTGTGATCTTTCAAAATACCTATTTTTTGCATCTTTTCATACAAAAACAATTAATGAAATAAAATAAAAGCAGAATAGCAAAACAATTCTTGCTATTAGATGTGTGTGTGTGTTTGTGTGTGTACATGTGTGTGTGCATGTATCAATTAGGATATCATCTGTTGCATAGTGGATAACTAGAATTATTGTCTATTGTTACTTATTGAAGAAGAACTAAGACTTATCAGTTGTCAATATAGTGTTTTATTAGTCAAGAACTACAGATAAAAACAATGTTAGGCAATGAATGTGGCCTGGTGGTACAGTGCTTGCCTAGCATGCACAAAGCCCTAGGTTCAATTCCTTGGTAACACATACACAGAAATAAAGCCTAAACTGGTATTGTGGCTCAAGTGGTAGAGTGGTAGTCTTTGAAAGCTCAAAAGCAGTACCCATGCCCTGAGTTCAAGCCCAAGGACTGAAAAGAAACAAATAAAGAGAAAGATAGAAAGAAAGAAAGAAAGAAAGAAAGAAAGAAAGAAAGAAAGAAAGAAAGAAGTGAGGGAAGAAGTGAGATAGGGGGAGAAGGAAGGAAAGGAAGAAAGAGAAAAAGAAAGAAAAAAGAAAAGAAAACAAAGAAGGAAAGAAAGAAAAAGTTAGAGGCTATAGCCATGTACCGGTTTTGTTATCATCATTTCCTAATATTGCTTATACTGTGTATATGTCCCAAGGTCAAAAGGGCAAAAATAAAAATGGTAAGAAAATGTATAGTATGCGGTATTTGTTCACATAAAAAAGGACCAAGAAAAAATATCTAGAATAATACATGGGAGTCACCCATACCTAATTTTACTAAAAGTTGTTTCTTCTTACTTCTCAGACCACTTGTCAATAATTCTCATTGGTCCCCCCAACAGCTTTTATTTTTTTCTTGTTGATAACAAATGTCCTTAAACTCTCATACAACACATATCGCCATTTTTCATTCCTTTCTATAACAGTCAATGGAGTTTGTACATTTTAATGACCGGGTAAGAGCCCTTAGACTAATTCAGATCAATATACTGTTGTTACTATTTTATGTAAATGAATAGCACATAACAAAAGATTTGTGATAGAATCCTCATTGCTGTAAATCCCTCCATGATCAATCTTTTTTTAATCTGTGAAAAAAATCACAGATATCTGTAAAATCAGAGAATAACTATGAATTGCCATTAATTCATTCATCTACTCTTCTTCAGGTAACAGATTGATTTCTTTAAACATTCTTTAATAAGAGGATAAAGCACCATTACTAAAAAGTTATTGGATTCCAAGGTTTATCTACTTGGTAATATAAAGGAATTTGGAGAATTTTGTAGTTGAAAGAAACAATATGAATCATCAAAGAGACTAGGTTTCAAGCTTTACC
Organism: Megascapheus bottae; assembly: GCF_031878675.1. Taxonomy (NCBI): domain Eukaryota; kingdom Metazoa; phylum Chordata; class Mammalia; order Rodentia; family Geomyidae; genus Megascapheus; species Megascapheus bottae. The sequence continues at coordinate 49,056,206 of NC_143515.1, forward strand.
CTTTTTTTTACTTTTTAAAAATTCTTTCTTCAAATAAAAACTTCTGTGGCATTCCAAAATGTAAAACAGATGAAAGGAAATTTCCTCTGACAGAAATGAGATGTGGGTTCTGGAGTTTAGATTCCCTAGTGACAGAGGTGGTATTCAATATATGCCAAGAAGCCACTGTATAAACTTCAACTAAATTCAAGTCCTTCATTTCATGAGTTATGAACTCTAGGCTAAAGATGTAAAAATGTTTGACTAAGGTCTGAAAGCTAATAGAATCAGGATAGGGGTTATCCATAGCTCTTGCGTTTTTGTCTTAATTCTGTTTCTCTCTTTACATTTTATTTTTCTTTATGTTAAGAAATATTAGTATGCACATGATTAAATCCAAGATTAAACTGTGTCATGCAGTACCATATAATGGATAAGGTCCCATTTTAAACAATGGATGCAGGCTGGGAGACAGTGTTACAACCCCCTGGTAGGAGGGGGATAAGGGGAAGAATTTGCAACAGTATTTCCTGACACCACAAGAATTCACATTCCCTTTGACATGAGAAATCTATTTACCCCTCCTACACTGATCCAACTTTATTCAATTACTGCAACAACTTAAAGTTCATGATCCCATTACCAAGAGCAAGTTTAAGTGCACAAAAATTTCTTCAAATATATTTCTTCAAATATAACTTTCTTATTGTCACAACTTCAGTAATTCCAAACAATGAGGTTGGGAACGGGTTATATGATTTATTTATATAACTACTTCTCTGTGATCATACTGTTTTAACTACACTATTGAGTTAAATTTGTCTCTGTAGGATATCTCCAAAGTCTATATAATGCTTGAAATGAATGCTAACTTTAAAATTCTATATATTACTATTTTAATACATAAATTTCAAATACCATAGGCTATATCTATAGTAAATTAGCTTCAATAATAATTTTAATAAAGCTTTATAATTAGAAAAATAGCGAATGAACTTCAGGTAATAGAAACAACAGGGTTTTTTTGTTTTCTTTTCCGTTCTTCTTGCACAGAAATGGTGGGACAAAGACAAATCTAATTGTGAGACTCATTAGTACTATGTGGAAAAATGAACGATACAACTTTTGGGTTAGGGATGAAATTTGAAGGTATTGACAGGAGGAAAAACTGGGAGATAGTTGGGGAAGGGTTGACATTGTTTGAAAATATGTACTATTAATCTGACTTAGATAACTGTAACCCTCCTATAGTCACCTTTACAATAGCAATAAAATGCATTAAAATAGTGAAGACAAATAAGTATGAAAAGTTTTCCTTTTGAAATTATTTCTGACCATGTAGCACAGTAGTGAGACATATTCTAGCAATGTAGAGCCTTACAAATTCCTTCAGATCACATCTCATTTCTTCTTGCAAATCTCTCTGTTTTTAATGAAGGTATAGTCCATGTTTTGCAACAAATCAGTGATCATTTACTTAGAATTTTGTGTGTGTGTGTGACAAACAACTTCTTTAATGGAGCTTATTGCCCTTCCCAATACCACCAGAGAATTTCTGTTTGTGTAAAAATTGGAGTTCCTTATGGTATTACTATTAGATTCATAAAAAATGGAAAAATAACTATTTCTAATCTCTACTTACCCATTGTTTCACAACTTAAGAGGCCTCAAGTGAAATAAAAGCAATTTATGGACTAAATAAAACCTCAGTAATAAGTGGAAGTGGGAAAAGAAGAAAATACTATGTTTAGGATTAGTCTAAAATGCAGTATACTATTAGAAATGCTATAAACTGTAGACAAAAAGGTAACTTTCTCTCTACTTCTGGCGAAAGGCTTATGGTGAATTAAATTCTCTTATTTTCTATAGAATTGCCAATTTAGCTTCTTCTGAAGAAAATTTGAAATATTCCCCTATTCCCCTTCCATCCTTTCTCCCTTCCTTCCTTCCTAAATTCCTCTCTCTTTTTTCTCTGTCTGTCTCTCTGTTTCTGTGTCTGTCTCTCTTTCTCTGTCTCTGTCTCTGTCTCTGTCTCTCTGTCTGTCACTCTCTCTCTCTTTCTCTCTCTCTCTCTCCTCTTTCTCCCGTTTGCTGGGCTTCTAATACTGCCCTGGAATAGGGAAACAAGAAAGAAACTACCCAAGGTACCTGCCTGTTTCGCTAAAATAAAAAGGCTCACTTCTCTCTCAACTTTGACCCTGCTTCACAGATTTCCAAAGCCAAGACCAGAAAATACACCAGTGTAGAGCTGGTAGGGAGACAACCTAGGAAATGTTATAGACAAGGAAAATAATATTATAATAATTGAATACTATAAACAAATATGTATAATCCATTCCTCTTCTAAATATTTTCATAACATGTATATTTTATCTTGTAGGATACTTTGTGTAAATGAAGCACATTTCAGACAGCCGTCTTGCTTTGCTCAGGTATTGGAAGAATGTCAAATTGTTCACATCAGCTGTGAGTACTATGGAATCAGCAACGAAGCTCATTACTAAATCATTCAAAGCTCTGTGGGAAAGGATTTTTTTTTCTTTTTTTTGTATAATGAATGATTGTCATTAATATACTATGTTATCTCTCATCTCTTTTGCTGTCCCTTGGTTATCTCATATTGTTACAGTATCTCACTTTGTTATCTGATATATTGGATATATTTGTATTTGGTTATTTGAAATTGGATAGGGAAGGGGGGAAAACCAAGATGGCGGGATGGGAGAGAGGGTAATGGGGACCAAGATTGTGAAAGGGTATCAATGTATGTGAATTAATGCACCTTCTATCTGGGAAAGGATTTTTTTTTAAAAAATTTATAACATTTTCAATTTCAGTGTCATAAGTAAATACAGCAGGGCATTGCTAGGCAGTTGTGATTATTTTACAACATGTCAACAATAAACTATACTTGAATAAATGGGAAAAAAGATACACTGATTTAATTACATCATAAAAATATAGTATTAAAAGGAGAAAAAAATAAGAGGCTGTCTGACCAAATACATAATTTTATATTGACTACATTATTTTGAACTCTCCTTCCCCAAATGCTTTTGATCTTAATATCACAGGTGTTGATTTTATGAAGCTTGTAAATGGAAGAGTTTCTGCAGCATTACTATAACTTTTGAAATCTTTTCTACTACTACTCCTTCATTATGGAAAGGAGATAAATAGTATGAGATTTCAGCATTGTGAATGTAAGATATTTTAATACACATAATGTACAATCACCCCTTCATAGCCATGGGTTTTTGTAGTTTTAGTTCCAAACAATACCGAATAATAAACTTTAAAAATAGAGCTGCATTTGTATTTAACATATATAGAATTATCACTATGGTTAAATAACACATTTGAGTTTTCAGTGTAGCATTTACATTGGTGTTAGGTATGTTTTGAAACATACAAATATTTAAAGTATACAGTAAGATATGGGCATGTTATATGAAAATATAAAGTTGGTGAAATTTTTCTTTTTTGGTTAAATAGTTAATTTTATTTAAAGTAGTGGCATATGAACATGCAACTTCCATGAAGAGACCTGGATCTGGTTCTAGCTGATTTTATTTCTGTTTCATCCATCAATTTTCTTTTGAACATTTTTCAGAAAATTTAAACAACTGTAAATATGTTTAAAAGCTGCAGATGTTTATAAATATAGTATATATATGCTGAATAATGATATTTAAATTTAGAAATGTACCCATCTGTTCAGATATCCTTCACTTAAGGCATAAACCATTCATAATCCTTCCTTCTAGCTATTTTTAATATATAATGCATTGAGATTATCTAAACTGACTCTCTACATCAAGCTATGCCCTTTTGTAAAAATGATTTGAGCCTCTATTGGGTTGTCATCCATGAAGGAACTAGAACTGATTCCTAGTGAATATGAGGTATGATTATATTCAAAACAAGCTTGGGGTGAAGTGATAATCAGTAAGATCTTACTAGATGTTAATACTGTTGCCAATGCCATTATAACAAATGTTTGTGTATTATGCAATTATTTTGCATATTGGGCATATTAAGTAGGAGGAAATGTTGTTTGTGGCAGATGTTAAGACATGAAAGATGAAGAAATTAAGTTCTATCTAAAATTAATATATTGGATCTTAATTTATTCACATGAGGAAAATACTCCACAACATAATTTGGAAAAAATAGATTAATTTTAGTGTATTTAATTGAAAAGTCTGAATTCTTAATGAATAAATATTGAACAGTAACCAATTGAAAATTGAGTTTATTTTTATTAGAATAGATAAAATTAATCAGAAAACACAGAATTGAATAGTACTTTAAGTATAGGCAAAAAGCAGCTAGAACCGCATGTAAATGAGTAAATATGATTGTGGTGCTTTAAAGTTTTATGTATGGATGCTGAGATATGATTTTCTGATAATTTTCCTATATAATTTTCCTATATTCTTCTTTTGTTTTATTTCAATCATGTAAAATTGTAGAAATCTGATTGTTTTTCACAAATGAATATACAAAATCAGAAATTGGACTGGATTGGTCTCTGTTTATTGACTGTTTTCAGAACAAGACATTAACTTACACTTTGTGAGTAAATAATAGGGGAGGGCCTACAAAAGAAAAGCTTTCATATTCGTAATCAACAGAAAAATTTCTCTCAAAGTACACAAACAGTTTTTATTTCAAATTCACAGACACATTTATTCATAAATAGGTATATATACTACCTATACATACAACACACACATACACAAGATTGTAAACTGTTTATATAGTGTGTGTATGCATATGTGTATTTCTAGCATAAAGAACAGCTATTTACAACTAGATTTTTGTTTTTTCAGTCTTGGGGCTTGAATTCAGGGCCTGGGCACTGCCCTTGGACTTTCTCAAGACTAGCACTATGCCACTTGAGACAAAGCACCACTTCCAGCTTTTTTCTGTATGTAGTTTTGAGGAATTGAACCCATAGCTTGGTGCATGCTGGGCAAGCACTCTACCACTTAGCCTCTGAGACTTTCCTTCTTTGAAAGTCTATTATCTTTAATTTGCTGGAAATCAGTATAAAGTAATTCAGTTGTATTAAAATACTCAACTGCCTAATCAAGCAAAGTTTTCCACCTTGCTGTCATTAAATGGTCTTCTAAGTGACAAGGCTTTCCTATTCTGAATGATCATTTAACATCTGAGAACTGATTGCTCATTATTGTGATTAATGCACTATTATAAGTAAATGATGCATTGGTGTGTTGACAATTTGCAGAGTTTCTGTGCAGATAAATGATACAAATAGATGATGTATTTTTTTTTCTCATTTTAAGATTCTGCTCTTGCCCAATAAGCCCCAAGTTGACTGTGTTTAGATCTACATTTTGAATAGTAGATTTAAAATATTAGCATTAATCTTTTCAGATAAAATTCATAAAGTGTTCCTAAGATTCTTGCGCATTTGTATCAAAAAAGGCTTTTTTCCCAAAAGGTGCCTGCGTAAGTGGTTGGCACTGCATTAAGATAATCACAAGTATAGATGTGAGGGCCGGGAGTTTGGCCTAGTGGTGGAGTGCTTGCCTAGCATCCACAAAGACCTGGTACCACATACATAGAAAAGTTGGAAGTGATGCTGTGGCTCAAGTAGCAGAGCTCTAGCCTTGAGAAAGTGCAAGGACAATGCCTAAGCCTTGAATTTAAGCCCTAGGACTGGCAAGTACCCCACCACCAACAACAACTAAAAAAAGTCCAGATGTGATTTATGTGTGACATGTAGAAAACCTCTTCACTTTTGAGAACACAGACTATGTTTAGTTAAGCATACATTCTTGCCAATGAGATTGATTTTGACAGGAAACCCAAAAGCTATAGCAAAATCCTATGATGTCCAATTAACAATTCATATTTCATTTTAATGGATGCACAATTTCCATAAATGAATGTAGGAATTTCATTGTTTAAAGTTGTTGGACTCCAGTGTTCATGCCTATAACCCTAGCCACTCAGGAGACTGAGATCTAAGGATCAAGTTTAGAAGCCAGCCTGGCCAGAATAGTGCCTGTGAGACTATTTCCAATTAACCACTGAAAAACCAGAAGTGGCTTTGTGTCTCAATTGGTAGAGAGCTAGCCTTGAGCACAAAGAGGTTCAGGAACAGCGTCCAACCCTAAGTTCAAGCACCACAACTGACAAAAATAGTTTTAATGTATCACTTCAGAATAAGAATTGTCTTCTAAAATGTCTTTTATTAAAAATGAAGGCTAACAAATGAAGGAAACTATACAGGGAAAAAGGAATCCTTGTACATTGATGGTGGAAATAAGCATTAAGCATTAACACAGACACAGTGGAAAAATGGAATGGAGAATCATGAAAGAAAACACAATCATTCTAACAACTCAGTGATTATCCTGCCACAGGAAAGAAAATCATGTTGAATGGATTATTACACTCGCATGTTTACTATGGGACTATTCATAAAAGTCAAGATATGCAAGCAAACTAAGTGTATATCATTTGATAAATATGCCTGCCACTGCGAAATAGTGCAGCTTCATCTCATTTATGTAATGAAGTGGCCAATAAGGTGAGGACAATAGAGGCGAGAAAGGAGCTGCTGAGTAAATGTATTGTCCTTCCGAAAGAAAGAAGGCCTAGGTGGTAAGATGTATTGCAGAAATAGGTAATTAAAGTCAACATGAATGTATTGTCATTTCCAGAATAACTAAAAGACTCTTTGCCTTCTAAAATTCTTCACTTTCGGAGGTAGAGGACATAAATGCCTGCATCTAGCTCCTTCAAAAAAGTAACTCAAATTGCAATATTTGGAACATAATGCTTTCTATAATATTACAAGACTTCACACAAAAAAACTTACATATTGACACTTTTCCAAAAGTACACTTTCAAATGGGTCACAAGTTATCATTTACCTATTATCTTAAGAACCATATTTAGGGTCCAGTTATATGAAACTTTGGGAATTGTAGCTACAAACAGAAAAAAATCATATTTTTTACTTAGAAAATCCTCATAGTTTTGCTCCCCAAATGGCAATGATCTTCTGACTATAATTTTAAATTGTAATGCAGAGATTCTGCAATGTATTTCATATTCACACATATACATCTTGGAATTCTATTAAAGTTGCTGCCAATTGTGTATGGTCTTTTGGAATGATCCTTTTAATTTTCTTTAAAAATATGGAAGCCTGATCTTTAAACAGTGATTAACTCAAACACCCACCCTACTGGCCTCACATCTGTGGCCATCTTTGTGTCACAGGAGATATATTCTGAGGCTTGTTCGTTCAATTCAGTATATCGTTCCTTTCAAGTACCAGGCCATGATGTTGTTAACTCAGTCTTGTTAGCACTGACTCCAGTGACATTTCATTTGGCATCTTCGCACTTCCTCCTATACTCTGTCACTGATCATTATCATATGTTGCTTATGGCAGATCCACCTGTTTTTCACCCATGTGATGGAGCTCAGACCCAGAGCCAACTGAATTTATTTACCAAGTAAAATTATGTCTGGCATTGTGTGAAATATAGGGTCAGCCATCAACAAACACTTTAGTTCACTTTGCTTCTCACAAGTCAATTGATGTAACAGAAATGTAGGTTAGCATATGCTTGCCCTCACCCCACAGATTAGAAGTGCTTCCTGATAGGATTGAGTGTATTTTCAATCTATGTACAACTTTCTTTGGATATATGTAAAGCTTTCATAGTGGTCCTTCAAAGGGTAATGTTTTGTAGATTGGGAAAATGAAAAACTAAGCAAACGAAAACACACAGAACATTTACTCATATTGCATTGCCAAGTCATATAAGCATAAGTAATCATTTTATAAATAAACCATAATTGCACAAGGTAGCAGCATACTGACTTTATAAAACCAGTGAAGAAACTGAAGCAGCAAATTATGTGCCAAGGCATGAGACCATGGGGAGTAAATAACAGCTTTCTCCAGAGCAGTGTTTTACAGCCTCCACTCAATAGATACTCTCTTTTGACTAGCCATTTTTTGTGGCATCATTTTCTTGCACTTTCTAACACTTTGTTCTAATGTCAGCCACTCTCCTGCCTCTAAGACCACACACACCTTCTCTTTCAATACCTGTCCAGAAATCCACTGTACACCAAGGATTGAAGCCATTTCCTCTTGTGGTTTTTCTATCACAAAAGACTCGTTACCATTCATTAAAAAACATATTGTCATCACTCCTATTGCTTTTGTCAACTCACTGGTAATGAAAACTGATAAAGAGGCTGAAGAGATTTAATATTTTTTAAACTCTGCTACCAAGGCAAATAAAAGCATGGGAAAACTAAGTCATTTTGAATCTGTTCTTTAACGTCTCCATATATGTTAGTTACGTTCTCTTAACTGGCAAAAAGAAGACATTGTAAAAGGAGGAAATATTTATTTGGGGTTCTTGGTTTCAAATGGTTCCATCCATGGTAGTGGGAATGGTGACGGGGAAGAACTTAACTTGCGCATGGCAAATAGGAAGCTGAGGGGGAGATATTGCACAAGGGGTAAAATTCCACACTAGCACGGGTGGCATCCTGCATGAAGACCCTAACGTTGAAAAAAAATACAAATACTCCGGGGCGTGGTGGCTCACACCTGTAATCCTAGCTACTCAGGAGACTGAGATCTGAGAATCGTGGCTCAAAGCCAGCCCAGGTACTATGAAGTCAAGAGACTTACCTCTTATTAATCTCTAGAAAGTGTGGCTGTGACAATTCACCATAGCAAAGATACAGAACCAACCCAGATGCCCCTCAGTTGAGGAGTGGATCGACAACATGTGGTATTTATACACAATGGAATTCTATGTCTCTGCCAGAAAGAACGACATCGCCCCATTTGTAAGGAAATGGAAAGACTTAGGAAAAATCATAGTAAGTGAACTAAGCCAGACTCAAAGGAACATAGGCTCAATGGTTTGACTCATTTGTCATAATCAGTAGAAACCTTGGGCTCTCCTAGCAGAGATTTACAATAGAACAAAATCTAGATACATGAGGCCATATAGTATGATGCTAAATGAAAGGACCTCCAAGATATAGAAACAAAAGCCATATAATGAGTGATTGTTGTCCTCAATGTACTATGTTATCTCTCATCTCTTTTGCTGTCCCTTGGTTATCCCATATTGTTACAATATTTCACCTTGTTATCTGATATATTTTATATGTGCTTAATTGGTTATTTGAAATTGGATAGGGAAGGGGGGAAAACAAGATGAGGAGTGGAGTTGGGGGATGGGAAATGGGGACCAAGACATGAGAAAGGGTATCAATGTATGTGAAGTAATGTACCTTCTATCTGGTGAATATAATGTAACCCTTCTACTAATTATAATAAAAATATATGGAAAAAAAAGAAAGTGCGGCTGTGGCTCAAGGGTAGGGTGGTAGCCTCGAGCTGAAGGGTTCAGGGACAGCACCCAGGGCAAGTTCAAACACCATGACCCACAAAAATAAAAGAAAATTACCAATACAAACTCTCCAGTATAATACAATGCTGTACAGGCTTATCATGTTAGTAAATCAACAGTAGGTGTCTGTACATCTCTAAAATTAATATGCAAATGTTGATATTTAGTACTATAATGAAGTTAATGAGTGGCACACTTTTTTTTTTGGCCAGTCCTGGGGCTTGAACTCAGGGCCTGGGCACTGTCCTTGGACTTTCTCAAGGCTAGAGCTCTACCACTTGAGCCACAGCATCATTTCTGGCTTTTTTCTATGTATGTGGTACTGAAGATTTGAACCCCGGTCTTTGTGCATGCTAGGCAAGCACTCTACCACTAGGCCAAACTCATAGACCGTGGCATACTTTTCAGGGTTCTGAAACATACTCTTGGTCAGATTGTTTTCTAAAATTTTCTCCGACTTTGCTTAAGCTAGTTTTAAATGTTTAAGTGAGTCTTTTGGAAACTTTAGGGAAGATAAGGAAGGAAGCCTGGCTTATATGGAATGTTTCCCAACATTTTATCAGTGGATGTCTTGCTGTGCCAAGCACAAAATTTCTTTTTTTGCATTGTAACTCACCTTTCCCTCTCTGAATACTAATCTTACCAACAAAGCAGCTGGCAATCTCACAAAAGTGATAAAGTAAATATATTCCAACACCAAGTTACTTGGAAAGGGCAAACAAAGGAAGGAAAGTTAACACTCATAAGTTAGCATTTTTTTGTTTGCAGATACCAAAACATGATTTTTTTTCTTATCCAATTTTTTAAATTAGGAAAGTAGTACAATCAAGGGAAGTTGGTAATGACCTACATAAAATAATTGAGCCCAAACTTACCTTGTATTACACGCCATAATATAATACAGATATAAGGGATGACAGAAAGAAGTGCATGTGAACTAATGACTGGCTCTCACGTTTGTCTGTGTTAGAATGAAACCCTTCACTGATGCCCAACACCTGCTTTACTACATGTAGTTCTCCAGAAAAAGCAAGTTGGAATACCCAGAAATTCCGTTTATGAAATGATATTTTTTCCAGAAAAATAAGTGCAAGTATCATAAAGAATAAGTTTTTTTCCTGAATATAAACTTCCTTCTTTAATATAACATGAATATACTGCAAAAATTGGTAAGTGTGCTTTGAAGACATAATTTAATTTCAATAGAAATTTATTTATTAACAAAAATTGCTCCATTCTTAATTATATTTATATGGCAGAGAACTAGTTTTTAATGGAAAAAAAGTATCACATACTTTTTATTAAAGAATTTATTAACATTGGTTTTTACATCATATTTCAAATACTTGTTTGTTAAGTACAAACAAGGAAGGGAATCTCTATATACCATCACTGGCACTTAGATTTTAGAACATAATTAAAATTAGGCTGAGGGATTGTATGTCATAAATACATATTAGTCTATGTAATAAAACATTATGTCTATAGAGTCATAAATTTTTATGTCTATGTAGTTGTGTTTATATTTCCAATACCATGACCACAGCATTGGGTACACAAATATTGAGTACTCGCTCTTGTACTGTTTGGATATAATAGCCAAATATTGAGGATACCATGCACCTTTTGGTCCTTTGGTCTTGACTTGTTTCACTCAACATGAAATATCACATACTTTTAATCACACATGTGTGTAACCATTTCAATTGTATATAGAGTTGGTTAGTTTACTGTAAATGCATCTGGCAATTATAGTACACCTTGAATTTCTTTCATAATCATATCTGTATTTCGATATATGGGATTTTTAGTCAACGGCTCTTAAGGGAAAGCAGTATTTAAAAGTAGCATCCAGCTGCCTGAATCTAGGCTATTTTGTTGACATAAAGACAAATGTCATAGTCTTTACATATGTCTCACCCACATCTAATTGGATAACAATTGATTTCCGGAATACATGATTATTGAGCCTTTCAAAGCAATCAATTATGTTTCTGTTTCACATGAAAAAAAATCTTTGTCATATTCATATTTCATTTGTTTGCATGATAAGACTCAAATGATGAGGTAATAAGTCAGATTGGCATAGATGATTTGGTACCACACAACAAATTTTTGGGCTAATGATCTACCTCACTGGTGGGAATGGAAGTGTGTGACCCTTCAAAGAAGCACTAATAATCAAAAAGGCACAAGATACCAGAGGTATAAGATATTATGTGTCAAATACAGTAAGAATAAAGAAATAGTGTTTTAATATGGGTAAGGAAAATGTTATATGCAAGTTATTAAAGCTGTTGTTAAATTAACAGCCACAAAATTATAGAGTATGTAGATTTAGGTACCAAATTCTCATGACATCAAATGAGAAATATTTATTTATATTAGATAAATGAGTACTAAACTTATCTGTGTATTTCAATAAATTTTTCCTTCTATGCTTTTATGAAATCTTATGTTTTAGAGAAAAATCCTCTATAATAGCTCTTTTTTAAATGAAGACATTAAGGAAAATTCAAAACCTTGAGCTTCTATATTTTTACAAACAGGGTATTTCATCTTCACTGCTCAAAAGAATTTTTCTAAAATATAATCATTCTTTGAGGCTGGTATGCTGATTGGCATAATACCAAGGAAGTACTTAATGGATGTGATAACAAAAGCTTAGTCAGTTAAGTGACTTATTCCTTAATGGTTTCACTCATTAAAATTATTTACCTTATTTAAAAAAACTCGGCATTTTTTACAGAGCATGGCTACATTCATTCAAGGATAGACTCTAGTACACTTACTCATAATATAGACAGAGCAGATGGATTCTACATGTTTTCAGTAGTAGTTATTAACAGAAAATTCCAAAGGTCGATTCTTATACCGCAGCTGCAGGTAAGTGCTACATTATGTAATAATCTCTCTCCTCAGTGTAGCATCCATTAGGCAAGTTAACATAAACACAAGCTGCCTTTGTTCCTGCGTCTCACATAGTCCTCTACTGGCTAACCCAAGCAAGTTACCTGAATGGTTTTAATGAAGTCATTGCTTCAAGAAAAAACAAAATCAAACCAACAAACAAACAAAAACAGGTAGTGCAGCTCTGCCTCAGATCCCTTTGCTAAAATGAGAAATGTAGGAGGGGACAGGTGGCCTATGTTGGTTTAATCACCATGAGTACCAAGAGTCATTTTCCTAATTAGCAAAACAATTTTTTCTTCCTATAGAGGGTAGTGAGAAGATCAGATGAATAGGTTGATTTGTGTGTGTGTGTGTGTGTGTGTGTGTGTGTATACATGTGTGTCCCTATAACATGTGTGTACTATATAACCTATGTAGACCTATAACAACGATTGGGAAATTCAATATAAGTAAACTTAGTAATATTAAGGGTTGGATTATTTCCCCTTAAAAGATGTATCGAAGTGGTAACTCTCAGTGTCAACAAATGTGACTTTGTGTGGAAACAGTTTTTCTTGTAGATGGAACTAGGTCAAAACAAAGTCATATTTGATTAGGATTGGATCTAACCCAGCAGGACTGATATGCTCATTAAAAGGGAGAAGTCTCATGGATATATAAGAATGCCCACGACGTTAGAAGCAGATTGCAATATCAAGGATTTGCTGTCTGTATCTAGAGCTGTCCATACCCTTAGAGCCTTCAAGTAGAGCACAAACCACATTGCAATGTGATTTCAGACTTTAGGTTTCCAGAATATTCTCTATGAGAGAATACATTTGTTTCAACATTAAGGCCCTAAAAAGCTAATGGAATACAAGTCAAAACTGCAAGAACTTCCTGTTACTATGTGTTCTAATTTTGTTATTATTCTTCCTAGAATAAGCAAGTATAAGGTTTGTATTTATAATTGTTGTACTTTATTGTTTTGCTTTTTCACTTGCCTTTGAAATTATTTGACTACTGAATTTATTTTCCCAGTATCATTTATATATTTTTTTCAGGCAGCAGTTTCAAGCATGTTGGCAAGTATAACTGTGTAGTGAATATGCCTAATTCACTGGATGTGAAGACCCTCAAATATCTAGGTGTCACACCTCTACTTGGTAGATTGGTCAGCTGTCGGCATATTGAGTAGAGGTCTATATAAAAGCAAAACAGAATAAAGACTCATTCATGGGGCCGGGAATTTGGCCTAATGGTAGAGTGTTTGCCCAGCATGCACGAAGACCCAGGTTCGATTCCTCGGTACCACATACGTAGAAAAAAGCTGGAAGTGGTGCTGAGGCTCAAGTGATAGAGTTCTAACCTTGAGAAAATCTAGGGACAGTGCTCAGGCCCTGAGCTTAAGCCCAGGACTGGCAAAAAAAAAAAAAAAGAATGAAGACCCATTTAGCACCTTTTTCTATGTGCTTGCCTCATCACAAGTAAGTTAAAATGAAAATATTTATGAATAATATAGTAGTATGTCACTGTACATAAATTTTCAACCTAATATGTGTATGTGCATATGTGTATGTGTGTGTAAACTCACTCATACTCAATATCATTTTTAAATGGTTTTCTAGCGCCTTCTTAGTGCAGCACGCAGCACGTCAGTCTCATAAAATGGTTTTCATGCTTTTTTGTACTATAACAAATACTTAAAATTGGGTAGAATAAAGACAGCTTTCTTATTGGAAAACTATGTCCCATTTATAAAGTTATTACTCTTTTACTGTTTAGAGAAGCACTTCAAAATTGCTATTGTTAGTTGCTCATTCATTTGTTCATTTAAAAAAAAGCATGACTGAGCTCAGTGAAAGGCGTTTAAAAGTGAATAAACAATAGTCCCTTTAGGTTAATAGATATTTCCACAAAACACAGGAAAAGGAAGCAAAAACTCCCCACCCATCCACTCTATCTCCGATCTCTCAAATTAGATTCTTTGTAATGGAATTTACCTTACCAATCTCTGTGGCCAATTATAGTTAATTTATGATGTTACATGGCCCTATTAATCATTATAATCACACTAAACTTAGATCCATACAATGTAATTTAATGTAAAAATGCAATTTGGTCAAGAAATTGAATTGAAAATGAATCTCAACTGAATGGTGAATTAATTTTAGTTGTAAACTATACAGAACAAATTGATTAAAACAATAACAAAAACCCTACCACTTTAATACTGGAATGATTTAACTGATTAAACAAGGAACATAGCTTGCATAAGACAGAGAAACTTCCACAGTAAAAGTTAAGAAGTATATAATCACCGTGTTCCTTTCAGATTAGAAGAGACATTGCAAAAAACATGTGTCACAGTAAAAGTATAAACAATCACATAAAATGTCACTAACTCTGAAATAATGTAAGAATTTGGCTAATATCCATGACTACCAGGAAGGATATTAATTTTTCTCAAGGTCCTAATTGTTGTAATTCAGTGATTATTGTTTATTTTTATCCCTAGTTATATAACAAAAAATCTTGTTCTTAGCATATCAGGTCTTTTCTACAAAGGCCTCATGTAAGTATAAATATGTACCTTCTGATAGACTATCAAGTCTTACAGATATCTGCAGTCATGTCATTGTAAATAATTTACTATTTTATGTTAAATCAAATATCAATTCTCCAGTGTGGATGGTAGATTATACTTTACAAAACCTCAGGTCAGGTTGAAGAAATTTCCTTCTTTTTAAAGGGAACTGGCCAAGTCTGAAGACCTAGCACTAAGCAAGCCTTTGGTTTGTTTCATGTTCCTCCAAAATTTTTATGAAGATTGGATTAAGTTTTAAAAAGAACTACACATTTTTTGAAGGAGAAAAGAGATTCACTGAGAGGAATGCTTAAGGGATTTGCAAAAAAAGGACAAGTCTTACTACCTGACTTCGTTTGGTACACCAGGAATCTTAAAGTATGCCATGATTCAAGATGTCTCTCTGTGTGCCTGTAGTCTCTCTCCATCTCTATATTTGTCACTCTGCCTCTGTCTCTGTCTCTTTTTCTCTCTCACATCTGTACATATAGCTATCTAAAATACCCTGTATATATATATATATACCCTGAATATATATAGCTATCTAAATACTGTAGTTTTTCTTTAGAATCACGTGTTGGAATTTTATTTCCGTTGTGATAACATTAAGAGAAAAGAACTTTCAAATATGAATAGATCATGTTCTAACTGCTATCACAACCCACTTTTGCTTTTGTTTTTTATTCCTTGCATTTCTTTTTTGTTCATTTTATCATTCTTTCTCAAGTTTTTTCATATATTTAATTGTAATTAATAGAAGGGTTACATTATATTCACCAGATAAAAGGAGCATTACTTCACATACATTGATACACTTTCTCATGTCTTGGTCCCCATTTCCCTCCCCTAGCCCCCCATCTTGTTTTCCTCCCTTCCCTATCTGACTTCAAATAACCAAATATGCACATATACACTATATCAGATAATCAGGTGAAATACTGTAAGTTTGGCCTAGTGGTAGAGTGCTTGCCTAGCATGCACGATGACTGGGGTTCAATTCTTCGGTACTATACACATAGAAAAAAGCCAGAAGTGGTGCTGAGGCTCAAGTGGTAGAGTTCTAGCCTTGAGAAAAGTCCAAGGACAGTGCTCATGCCCTGAGTTCAAGCCCAGGACTGGCAAAAAGAAAAAAAAAGAAGAGTTAAGCTTCCTTGCATTTCTATCTTCTGTTATAGTTGGACGCCACAAGATCTTACTTAAGCAGCAACCCTTTGATTTGGAGCTTTCTAAACTCCAGAATTGTATTTTTGATCAACAAATTACCCAATTTCAGATGTTAGAGAAGCGGCCGAAAGGAAAGAGAAGAGACCTTCATGACAACTGAAGAGATCAGAATTGAATCATTGCTGGGGAAGTGTGCCTTGTAACACCAAGCAGTGACAGAGATAAAAGGAGAACACAGGAAAGAGGGCCCATGTTCTAGGTACAGTGAAAGGAGAATGCTGCTAAGCTGTGAAATCGGGCAAATACATAGATAGTCTTTCCAGGGGCCATGTGCACTATTGGAAAGGGAAGAAGTAAGGTTTTTCTCAGATCTGGCTCCAAGGCTTTGGGGGTGGGGGGTCAACGGGCCAATAAGGCAGTATTGCATTATGAGATCACAAACATTCCCCCCATCAGGTAATGCATTATAACAGTAAACAAACAAACAAACAAACAAATACTATATCAAGCACTATGCTAAGCACTAACCACCATTCTAGTGATTAGTAATGCAGACAATAAGAACTGAGACAAAGAACTGCTGGTCCAGTAATCTACTCATACATAAGAATGTTGATTCTTCATGTAGTCAGCCACAAATTGTCAGCACTCAGAGGTAGCAGTGCTCCTTGGTTCTTATAAATACAATATTTGAATATTGACTGATGCCTAATTCTGTATAAAACTATCTAACAACATACTTTTGCCTACATTAAATTTTATTTGTATGGTTTTTAATGTTTACTATTATAACATATATATGTATAAATATTATTTTCCTATCCAATGAGACTAATATCTAACTACATATATTAAATATTAGTTACAAATTATAGTGCCTAACAGAAGTTGTGAAATAAAGTAAATGGAAATGGTCCATTACACAACTGATCCCAAGTCTGCTTCATCATGAGCAATAGAAAACATCTAAGTAAGCTTGCAAAAAAAAAAAACAAAAAACCTCCAACAATAAATAATGAGTCTATCCTATCCTAATCTTAATCTTTAACTTTGATTGTCTTTTGGTTCCAAATGAATAAACACAGTACGGTGTTCTCAGGCAATTATAATTGAAGTTGAATAATCTATAGCCAAAAGATGTCCTAGTCATCACTACATCAAAGTGCAGCCACTCAGTTATGTGCTGCAATGATGCTTGCTGTGATGTTAGTGCAATATCGATTATGTAGAAGAACAGCATGAGGAGAGGAAGGGAAGAGAGTACAATCGTACAGTTCAATGGGGATCCTACAAAATGAAGGGTAGTATTAGGAGTGGGAGGAAAGAGGTAACATGGATCACGATGCATTGTGATCACAAACTCACATTTTTAATGCTGACCTCTTTGGAAAAATACCTAAAGTTAATTTAATTTAATTTAATTTTTGCCAGTCATAGGCTTGGGCTCAGAGCATGAGCACTATCCTTGGGTTTTTCTCAAGGCTAGCAGTCTACCACTTGAGCCACAGCACCACTTCTGGTTTTTTTCTATGTATGTGGTACCAAGGAATTGAACCCAGGTCTCGTGCATGCACTCTACCACTAGGCCAAACTCTCAGCCCCTAAAGTTAATTTTAAAAAGCATCCTATGAAGACTGAAAAAAAAGAACAGCATGTACAATTATATACTTTGAATAATCTTGTGTAGTCATACATGAATATGTTACTGGAATGCAAATTTAATGTATTATAATTATTTCAGAGTATGTTCCTCTCATTTATAAAAAAAGTTTGCTGTGCTACAATGTATCTGTTATGCTAGCATCTACTTATGATTATTATGTATCTTGATTATATCTAAAGGCCACATGAAATTATTGACCTTCAACATCCATTTGTGCCAGTACAACCTACAATGTTTACACTGTAATTTTTAAAATTACCTAATGATGCATATTTTAGAAGTATTCCTGTCAAATGATATGCAGATAAAATTTTAGAAAAGAAAATAAGAATCTAAATATAGACTTGAGAAACTTTTGTTTTACTCCAATAGTTATACAAGGAATTTTTTATTAATACTCTATCTCTGTCCATCTTTCCTTGCTTCAAAAGACAGGTAAGATTTTTTTTTTATTGTAAAGGTTATAGTGGTTTACTTTGAAGTATAAAATTAAAATATTGGGTGAAGTTTTATAAAATACATCTAAGCCAATGTTATAAATATTCATTAAAATTTTTTAATGAGATAGTTAAAGCATCATATAAAAATCAAATATAAAATGTAAGTTAAACATGGTAAGTGAAAACTTTTTGTACTATAATTTAAAATGAACTTTAAAATGAGAACTAAAATCACAATTTACTAACAAGTTAATTCCATTAAAATAATATCAAATGTAATTAATTGAGGTTATATTTGTATGTGTTTGGATTTATGTATATGTATATGTATATTACATGTATATGTGTATACACATGTATATGTATGTATATAGGTATGGATATGGATATGTATACATATGTATGTATGTGCAGATATATGTTTATATATGTGTGTGTGTATACATATATTCACTGTCCAGAGCTTCTTTTACTCAAGGCAAGTGCTCTACTACTTTAGCCACAGAGCCACTTCTGGCCAAATACAAATGTCTAATTCCTAGGCAGACTTGAGGACAATAGGTTTTGCTTTGTAATTCCCTGATAATTTAATTTAATATAGTAAAAGACATCAGAATATTCATTGGAGGGAATCAGATCATGGCCATCTTAATTAGTTGCACTTAGCAAACACAAATTGAGGTCTCAGGTATGGTCTCCCTGTGTATCCAAATGTGTCTATGTTTGTGGAAAAAACAAATGTTGAAAGGATCATGTATGCAGACAGCATAGTTGATGGAATAGGATGAGTTTCGTTCACCTTGAAATGAAGAAGTGCTGAAATGGATACAGGTTTAGGGGAATTCTCTGTAGCAGAACTATCATTTCCTTCAGGTAAATTGGTCTAATCCTAAATTTCTGTCTACAAATTAAATGGAGCCAAATCCTGAATGGGGAAATGAAGCCTGATGATATAGAAGCATTCTTGGATGGATCGGGTGGTATCCATTGAGAAGAAGGTAGCTTTACAGAGGTTTCTTAAACAGTCTAGTCACACAGGCAAAACTGTCATTTATACTTTGTACTGTAAAGCCTAAGGGTTTATAGAAAGTAAACCATCCCACAAGACCTTTAACCCCTATCATAAAATATTCTTTCCTAGGAACCTGCAGAAAATACATGTTCTATTCTACCTACCAAAATTAATTTCAACTTCAGTAGACTGGTCCCATGAAAATAATAAAATTAAAATCTTTATCCATTGAATCCCAGGTGACTAATAGAGTCTGATGAAACAATTTGACAGCAAATTGCTTCATTACCCAGTAAATGAAAGCTGTACTCACCGAAGGTCAATGTCCACTTCTTGATGCATAGTAAATGAGGAAATGTAGAAGTCATCACCCTTAGCTTTTCCACGGGCAACTACCTATCCTGCTGATAATTGAGCCAGTTTGTCCCCAGGGAAATTCCAAATGAATGCTAACTCCCAGCTCGGTTTCTGCATGAACAGAAGGAGTTTCATGGTTTGCCAAGATTCTAGATTCTAAAGCCCCAGTGTACATGGGAAGACTCATTTTTTTTACCACCTGCAAGCATGAAATGTCCATTAAAAAAAGTCCCCATTAGATATTTTGCAAAATTCAATGATTATCTTCCAGGTAGGTTAAGTCCTTATTTCCCAACCTCTGCCTTCCTTTTATATTTCTTAGCAATGCCTTAATAATCTGTGCTATGTTGTATGAATTAAACAGTTCCCATATTCTTTTTTCCTTTCTTTAATCATTAGGGTGATGTAAAGATGGGTTATTGTTATATAAGCAAAGTAATGAGAACATTTCTCGGCAAACATTATTACCCTTTCGTCATTTTCTCCCACTTTTCTTCTCCTCTGCTCCCTTCCCCAAGTTGTAAAGTTAATTTCCAACAGTGTATTGTTAGTATCACGGTTGTATTGGTTCACCCTTTGTCCTTTGTCTCACCAATTCGTTATTTTCCTTCTCTTCCTCAAATCAGATAAACGTTTATGCAAGACACAGGTTACTGATATCAAAAACAGTGATAAGGAAATAAACCAAAGGGGGAAAAAGAAAAAGAAATAACTTCATATAGTACATTTAAAAAACAACAGCAATAACTCTTGTTTGCCTACCTCGGAGTTCATTTCGATTAGCATCATTTTGTATGTACACAGCTATTGAACTATTGTGAACCTCTGCTAGGACTACCCTACACATATACTAATGATTATAAATGAGGAAAAACAAGGAGCCTACATTTCTTTGGGTCTGACTTACTTCACTTATTATGACTTTTTTACCAAATCTTTCCATTTCCATACAAATGTTACCTCACCATTGAAACATAACAATTTACTAAAGAAAAGATGCTGAAGCTTACAATCTTTCCAGAGCGGTTATACTATATTTCCCATGGCTAAGCCAAAATGATGAATTGGAGGTCCAATTCAAGTTGTAGAATACTAACCATGAGTGAAAAAAGTTGAGAAAGAGGGCAAACCCTGAGTTCAAGTAGCATTACTCACAAAAGCCTAGAAAATAAGCACAGAATAAGATAGCTTGAATATCAACTCAAAAAATGACAGTAGTAAATTATAGCTGACCCAACAAAATGAAACTCAATGAATCTCTAATTATATGCATCAAATAAACCTTCAAGTCTTGTGTTTCTTAGACTAATATATATATATATATATATATATATATATATATAGAGAGAGAGAGAGAGAGAGAGAGAGAGAGAGAGAGAGAGAGAGAGAGGAGAGAGAGAGAGGGAGAGAAATAAAACTAGAAAAATATATGCAGAAACTAAACACTAGAGGGTGAAAAATTATCAATGTTAATATAAGTGATATTGTGATGGTCTGACACCATGAACCTCCTGGCACACCCTTGAGTAGGACCTGAAACTATGATGTGATGTTCCTACCAAAAATTACTATTGAAATTTTATCCTGGGGAACTTTAGACAAACCCAAATGAGTTGACATATGTAACTAATCTGCAGCTATAGAAAGCATATAAGTAAATAAATTCTAACACATGGGAGACTGATGGAAGAATGAGAAATTTGAGGCCACTCTGAGCTACCTAGGCTATCTGAAATAGCCAGAGTTACATATCAAGTTCCTGATTCAGACACTCATTCAAACACAACAGATTTGACACACAAAAATCAGGTCTGAGGATATCTTTGAGATTAAGAAAATGAAAAACATGACAATTCTCTACAATACATTATTTTGGGGTAGAACAAATAATCGTGAAGATATTATTGGGACAACTGATAAACTAAGAGAAGATTATATATAAACTAAGAGATCACTATTGTATCATTAAAGCTACCATCCTTCATAATAATGAGCTAGGAAGATAGAGAGATTGTAAAACTAGTTTACTTTCACAACATCCTTGATGATAGTGAGAAGAGAAATGATGCAAGGTAGAATTTTGGTAAGGGATATATTGACAGTATATAATTCTTACAAAGTTTCTTCTAATATGAAATTATAAGAAGTTAAATTTATGAGAAGTGTATTAAAAAGTAGTGTGTCGTGATTCTTCTGGATAAGTGGGACTGCATTAAACTGCAGAGCTTTTGCATGGCAAAGGACATAGCTACTAAACTAATCAGGAAGCCTACAGAGTGGGAGAAGATCTTCACCAATCAAACAACGGACAAAGGCCTCATATCTAAAATATATCAACAACTCAAAAAATTGAATCACTCAAAAACTAACCTCCAAAGTAACAACCATCCCATTAAAAAATGGGCCAAAGACTTAAAGAGAGTCTTCTCTGAAGAAGAAACAAAAATGGCCTATAGACACATGAAGAAATGCTCAACATCTCTGGTCATAAAAGAAATGCAAATCAAAACAACTCTAAGATTCCATCTCACTCCAGCTAGAATGGCCAGGATCAGGAAAACGAATAACAACAGATGCTGGAGGGGATGTGGCCAGGAGGGATCACTACTACACTGTTGGTGGGAGTGCAAACTCGTTCAACCACTATGGAAAGCAGTGTGGCAGTGCCTCAAAAGGCTAAACATAGAACTCCCCTATGACCCAGCAATTCCACTACTTGGCATTTACCCAACCACCCAGAAACAAGGACATACTAAACCCACAAGCACAACCATGTTCATTGCAGCACTATTCACCATAGCAAAGATATGGAACCAACCTAGATGTCCCTCAGTCGATGAGTGGATCAACAAGTTGTGGTATTTGTACACAATGGAATTCTATGCTGCTGTCAGAAAGAATGACATTGCCCCATTTGTTAGGAAATGGAAAGCCTTAGAAAAAATCATATTAAGTGAAGTAAGCCAGACTCAAAGGAACTTAGGCTCAATGGTTTCCCTCATTCATCATAATCAGTAGAAACCTTGGGCTCTACTAGCAGAGATTTGCAATAGAGCAAAATCTTGATACATAAGGACATATAATGTGAAGCTAATTGAAAGGACCTCAAGGATAGTGAAACAAAAGCCATATAATGAATGATTGTTGTCCTTAATGTACTATGTTGTCTCTCATCTCCTTTGCTGTCCCTTGGTTATATCATATTGGTATAATATCTCACTTTGTTATCTGATATATTGAATTTATTTGTATTTGGATATTTGAAATTTGATAGGGAAGGGGGGAAAACCAAGACGGGTGGGGAGTGTGTGGGGGGAGGGAAACGGGTACCAAGACATGTGAAAGGGTATCAATGTATGTGAATTAATGCACCTTCTATCTGGCAAATATCATGTAACCCTTTTACTAATTACAAATAAAAAAAAGAAAAAAGAAGTAGTGTGTCGGCATGGATTAACATGGAACTTTATATGCTTATGCCCTTATGTTATCTTACAAATCAATTTATGTAAGACTGTTCTTTTGAAAATTATTTCTAATTCCTTTCTGTACATTTATCTTTCTAGAAAAATACCTTACCATCATCTATTCACTATTGGTTAAGATAATTCATTCAATAGTATTTGTTGAGTACATTACTTAGGTCAAATACTGAACTGACCAAAGGGAATACAAAAAACAAGGATTAAAACTACTCATACAAATTTAGAGCTTGTCTCAGTGTTATTTATGTACATAGTTTTTGTTTTTCTAAGATTTTAAATTAGTTTAGAAGCTCTAAGCTTTTCAGATTACTTGTGTTCATAACATTTAACATTTTAAATTTTAATTAAAAGTCAGTATCTGCCAAGGGACATAGTTTTTAACCTACTAACCCACATTTTAAAATATTCATAAAAGTTAATATAACATGTTAAATTCCTTCTATGGCAATGATCATATAATTATGATACTCTACAATATTAAGGAGAACAAGATGTTATATGTCAAGAATACATGTTGTTGAAAATAAAATAACAGAATCTCATTAATATGTATCATGTTTAATGTGTTCTAACAGCCATCTGTAGAGATGTTCATCAAGCTTTTTATATACACACCAATTCTACAGAACAAACACTCCTTACAGATCAAGAAACTGGAGAATAGCACATATAGAAGTGTTGCTTATTATCTCTTACATTTTTTGATCATTTGTGGGACTTGAGCTCTGGGCCTAGGTGCTGTCCCTGAGCTCTTCAGCATAAGGCTACTGCCCTAACTCTTTTGCCACAGCACCACTTCCTGTCTCTTACTATTGAATGAAAATATGTTTGAACCCATGACTGACTACAACTCTAGATTATGATGCTATGTTTTCTCTCTGATGATTGCTTGGTCAAGCTTTCATTGTGATGATACACCAAAGAAAACTCACAAAAAATGATCAAATATCCCATATAAATCTGTGAGTACATTTATGCTGGTTGTTGTTCTTAGTTGTTTTGTGAACCATTCACTTTCTTTCATTTGCTTTCCAAAGATTGCACAATGTTTGCATGGATTTGTATATCTAGATATAGATCCAGCAACTGATTATCATGGTCAAAATAAGTTAGATAGGATGGAGATATAGCTTGAGATGCAATATTTATCTACCTTGGTGAAGGTCTGGGTTCAATCCTCTGTGTAATAAAAACAAAATTGATAAATAGATAACACAAGTAAGAAAGGAAATGAAAAAGTAACATATCCCTCTTTCTGGAGGAGAAAAACACCTAGAATTATCCTGATGGGAGTGACATTGAGCAAGATGCACTGCATTCATTAAACTAATATTCAACTGAAATGCTTTTTCTCAAGAACTTAAAGACAATAAAAATAATTTTATAAAGAAAACTAAAAATTAGTAACTTTTTACTTTCAAGTGATTTCCAATGTAGATTTTTGTTGATTTAAAATATTTACACAGACATATTCAGATCCTTTTCATATAAGAATAAATCCTATATTCATCAACACTAGATGAGTAAAATTTTAGTGTTTTTCGTTAGTGAAATTTCTGAGTTATTGTTTCAAAATAGTGGAAGTCTTAACTTCCTTCATGCAGAATTAACTGTGTAAAGTTAAAAGCAGACAATGAGTGAAAATTAATGATAGCTAAAATTGGCAGAAAAAAAGGAAAAGAGTTCTGTTCTTCCTGGGAAAGAAAACGGCACAGATGGCAAGATTCTCACTTTCTCACGGTAAGACAAACCTTCCAGAACTACAGCAAGTGAGAAGGGAGTCGGTAAGTTCTGATGGCAAAGTAATTTCCCTTGTCTAAGTTTCAAAGAAGGTCTGAACATAATGAAGTCATAGTCTCATGAATTTCTAGTAAATGGATAATGTGATTAAGATTTTTTTAATATCTTGGCAACAGAAGCATTTGCAGCAAACATATTTTGCAATTTAATTTAGAACCATAAAATATGCAGAAATGCCTACCATCATTTTATATGTTTACATGTCATAAGACTTACAGGTGTAGAAATATTAATAAGGGATAAAGATATAGAATCTGGATTGCTGTATCAAAAATAAGTCAGTAACTTTGAGGCAGTTCTTTGATTCTGACTTGCCCACACCATCTGGCAAAGAGTGAAACAGAATAATTTTGTAAATCTTGTAATTTTTACAATTATCTGCTTTTATTCAATCAAGAAATAATTACTGATAGGAACTTAAAGACAAATCCATCATTGGGAATAATGAAAGCAGGTGGAAAAAATTTATGAACCCACAGACCAAGAAATAAAAAAATGATTTGAGTGCTACAGTATATACATAGCATGCAGAAAGCTCTTGCTGCAATGTCCAGCACCAAAATATACATAATACCTACATATAAGCATATATTCACATCATATAAGATAAGAGGCAAAGGACAATTTGACACTGATGTGCATTAACAAGTATCACTTTAAGATTAATAAGACCACCATGATAATTATGAATTGTTGCAGGAATAGATTTCCCAAACACTTCCTACTCAGTGATCATGAAACTATGTCAACATAAAGAAACTGATAGTCAAGTTTAATCATCAGATTGAACGCATCCTGATTAGAAGTTATAAAGACATGATTTAAATCTTATGTATAATGACAGCGTTGAAGTCCATTTTATCTCTGGCAAGCCTACATTTTCTGAAATCTACTGCTCAAAAAGGTAGAAAAGTAAGAACTAGAGAGGAAGGAATTAGAATATTTATGTATTTTATGTATAACTGAAATGCAACCTTCTATACTACCTATGTAAGTAGACACAAAGAAATATACCTATTTGAATGTACTGGGTATAAGATGTGTAATTTCCCCGGCCTTCAAAGAAGATTTGTCATTATTGTAAGTGTTAGAGGAAATGCATGTCATACTTAGCAACAGAGACATTGGCATTGGTGTCTTTTAATAATTGTTTCTCTTTCTCATTATAGCAGCTTGAAAAAGAGTTCCATCACAAGCTTATTTGTGGAAAGAGAATAAATTTTACTAATTGAGAACCTCTCCTAGTAGACACATTTCATTTATCAACAGATACCATACAGAACTTTTCTTTCTTTTTATGACAAAAATTAAAGCTCCTTCAGTACTTATGTCTCTCATAACTTGATTTATTTTTACTTTGTCTCATGGTGTTGGCTGCCAATTATATTATTTTCTCAAATAAGTTTTGAACTTTTCTTTCTATTGTTCTAGTATTGAACATGATAATTTGAGTAAATATGTAATTATGATTATGGCCTTAAATGATTCTCAGTTGAACATAGAGGCAATTTCCAATTATATAACAATCATTGATTTCTTTGATTAAAAAGAATCTACAACCAGAAATTATATCCAGTGTTTTCTGGAAAACAGAAGCATGGGATGCTTTGACTATATTTATATGGGCTCATGATACATGCATTCATAAACATTTACATTGAAGATACACATCTGCTGATCAACACAACTGAATGTGAGCATAAGTATTCTGATAAATTAATTGTGAATGTAACAATTTCAAACATCATCAGTAATATAAATTTTACCATTGGGTAGATAAGGGACAATGCTATACATTACTTTTACATAAATTATGTAAAAAGTAAGAATTTTCACATATCTATCAATATTGGGTTAAGTTAACAATATAAACACATACAAATTTCAAAACCTTACAAGGCAAGAAGCAATACAGAACTACTGACTGTGTCATTTTTTTGTTTGTTTTAGTATTCTGAATCTTGAGATTCCTGAAAGGATGAAAAGTGACTACCAATAACATGTAGAATGAGTCAGGGTTTTTACAGGTATATAAAGCAAGATGAACTTGCATAATATTTAATAATAATCTGGAATATTTATTTATTTGAAGTCTGCCTCATTCTGGAGTAACTAGTACCCATACACTCTCCTTGGGAGGATAAATCAGTATCTATATGAAAAAGTCTCCATACAAATTTTATACAAGAACCTTTTAGCAAGCCACAAAACTTCCTGTCCATGATTCCAATGCCTATGATATCCATGAATAACCATTTTTCTGAGATTGATTCAAGAATCATTAGATAGACACACAGGCAAACAGATAGATGGATGGATACTTACATTGAGAGATACACACATAGATAGTAAATATATATGTATATATATAAAATTTTGCCAGTCCTAGGCTTAAGCTCAGGGCCTGAGCACTGTCCTTGGATTTTTCTCAAGGCTAGAGCTCTACCACTTGAGCCTCAGCACCACTTCCAGCTTTTTCTGAGTATGTGGTACCAAGGAATCGAACCCAGGTCTTCTTGCATGCTAGGCAAGCACTCTACCACTAGGCCAACCTCCTGGCCCCGATATTTATATTTTTAAGGAATTGTATAAACAGGTAACAATTTCCTAAGTCAGGTTTTGAATTCAATGCTTCTATACATTTTTATAAATATACTGACATTGATGTGAAATACAAAAGGTTTAAATTCCTATATACATAACTTGCAAAGGAAATGATTGCTATTTTCAACTCCTAGATTCATAAGTCAAACTGAGGATACACAAGGAGATAAGGAACTTGTAGGTTTTGTTCTGAATTTTTGTTCATTTTCTGGAGATGGCATGTTATCTCCTAATATTAAGCTAGATGGGCTGTAAGAGAGAACAGTAAGAGAGCTTGTTGTGTATGTTGGGTATTACCTAACTTGTTCCTGGTTCTTGTCCAAGAACTGAGACTAAAGCAACATTTCATAAGCAGGTAAACAATATCTACAGTCTCATATGCCAGAGCTCTCAGAATTTGTATTCAGGGGTAAAGACTTGTGTCCTAAAGACTTGATTTGGGTTATTGAGTGAGGGAGCTGGCCTGGAACTACAATTACTTCTAGGAAAGTAGGTGGGCAGATTATTGGAGAAACAGAAGCTGGATTAAGGAGAAGTCTGCCAGTGGAAAATTAGGTGTTTTCTATTACACAGGAGGATTCATTGAAAGGATATTAGTAACAGGGAGCTTTCACAAATAAACAAAATTGCCCCTAGATAGTCACCTTAGATCAAATTCCAGTAACAAATCACAATGGCAACTTAACAATTGCACTGATTTAAGACAATTCATGAAACAATACTGCTTATAATGCTGAAGAGTGTAATTAAGTTCCACATTCAGATAACCTGAAGTTAGGATGTTTTCTAGCTCAGGACTGAACTAGAAAGTGCTTTAAGCATTTTCTGCATGTGGTAAGAACTTGGCATGTTATTAAATGTTTGTGGTGTGGTGTGTGTGTGTGTGTGTGTGTGTGTGTGTGTGTGTGTGTGTGTACTAGCATGCATTCTATGCATGCTAGTACTAGTGCCTTAGCTCACTACCTGGTGCTATCCTTTAGCTTTTACTTCCCAGGTTAGTGCTCTACCACTTGAACCATACCTATACTTCCAGTTTTTTGTTGCTGGTGATATTTGTTAGAGATAAGAGTCTACAGGGGATTTCTCTGCCTGATTTGCTTTGGAATCTGGGTCCTCAGATATCAGCCTCCTTAGTAACTAGGATTAAAGGTACAAATCACCCATACTTAGCTGTTATTGAATTATTTAAGAATCCATGATATCAGTCTCATGCCTAAGATAAAGCAACTAAATTTAGAAAGGATTAAAATTGATATATTAGGAACTGAAGTATTCTGGGCAAAAGCAACACATTTGAAAATATCAGAAATCAGAAAGAAGCCACTATTTTCCAAAGTTTTAAGCAAAGAATTTATGGCTTATCCATAATAATCCAGTTAACCAATGTATGCAAATTACTGGCATGTTTTAAATTAATTATACTTAAAGTAATTTTCTTATAAGACTTTACCCTAATAGACTATACAATTTCTAGAATTAAAAAAAATTACAAATCAAATCATGTTTATTTTTAGAGTTTGTGAGCGGCAAATATTACTACAATAAATATTTAAAACAATCATTTTCCCTTCCTGAGCTTAACATTATATTTATTTCAAATGTGAAAAGTAAGAAATAGTGCAATATCAATAACCTTGACCAAGGTCAAAAAGCAGGTAAGCCCTAGAGGAAAGATTACAACTATTTCCATTTTCTGAAAAATATGGCTGTGTTCTTATTCCATAGAGAGACAAGATACATAGCAAGAATGTTCTTGCTGTGTCAGCTTTACTTTGGCACGTCTTGACATTTGGCCATTTACATTCTTTGTTACACGATTGCTTTGAATATGCTTAATTTCCCTTTCAAGTTTTAGAGTAGAAAGACTGACGGGGGTAAAGTACCTTAAGAACCCATTCAAATAAATGCTATTTATTTGAATTTTGACTTTCTGTTTAAACAAATTTGCTGTCTTGTTTACCTTAATGTGGCATTGTTAAAATACACAGCTGCCAGTGCTTCTGTGAGAGACACTTTAGATGCACTCTTTGTTGAAGTAAATTTATATGCTGGTATATCTGAAGCTTAGCATCTCAGACTTAAGAGCTTATAGCAACAGCATCCTATTTGTGTGAAATGTCAGATACCAGGTCATCACAATAATGCTACTATGATTATTTAATGATCATAGTCTATTTAGCTCTACTTTGGTAAAGAGATCTTTGTCTTTTAGAAACCAGTTTGCTGGCATAGGCTTGATCATTTGCTTCTTAAAAAAATAAAATAAAGAGGACTGGGAGTTTGGCCTAGTGGTAGAGTGCTGCCTAGCACAAAGACCTGCGTTGGATTCCTCTGTACCACATACATAGAAAAAAATATCATGTAACCCTTTTATTATTTACAATAAAAAAAATTCTCAAAGAAAAAAAAGCCAGAAATGGTGCGGTGGCTAAAGTAGTAGAGCTCTAGCCTTGAGAAAAGCCCAAGGACAGGCCCTAAGGTCCGGGACCAGGACTGCCAAAACTAATAAATAAAATTAAAAAAAATAAAGTCTCCCTTTGCCAAAGGACACCTCATTTGAATTATTGCTTTGTTCTGCCCTTGGGGGATAGGAAGCAGGAGAGGAAAGGTTTAGGGTAAAAGCAGAATGACAGTGCCTACAAATGGAGCTTGTTAATGGAAAGACTTCTCATCCATAGCTACAGTCCCACTAGCAGAACAACATAATTAGCTTTGGGGTTTTAGTAATTACCATCTAGATTCCCAAGAAAAGCAATCCTGAAATTACTGCTGTGTAATCACAAAGAAAATTGTAAAGTTTCCTACTTAAATTACTTCAGCTTATAAACAGAAATATTTGCCAAAGATCTTTTGATGAAAGATCAAGCTTGAAAAGAAACAAAACCAAACAAAAAAACAACCAAAATCCAGTATCTGCTTTCAAAGGACATCATTTAGAGGTTCAGATTGGAAGTTCAGCAATTCCTTGCCTCAGCAGCTTCTCTTCTCAACATGTTCAATCACATTCCTAACTCTGGGTGATTAAATTCAACATTCACATTCTATTTTAACTCGTCCTTCTTCTATGACTCATTTTGATATGTTCATCTGGTCTAAGTTGCAGTCTCTCAAAACTTTCACTCTGTATAATATTTTTCCTAACCACATCTTCAAACCCTGAAAATGTGGCATTTTATAAAATGTATTTGCTATAATATTTATTCATAGTTGTCTTTATTACCACTTAACCATAATTAAATCACCTAATGATCCAAGTTTTATTTTTCCTATTTCACACAAGCTGTCTCTAGTTTATCATGTGCATTCACTAAACCTTCTGACATCGTTTGCATTACTCAACAGTTCTATCTGTAGAATTTCAGCAATGCTGCTTATTCTCACTAGAGTTTTAGCCTAATAAGATATTCCACTATCTTCCCAACCTTTGTTTGTAGGTGTGCGTATTTCATCTTTCCCCTTGAACTGAAACCAAAAATTTCATGGTAGCACTCACTTCAAACTACTGCCTACAACCTCATCTCACTCTCCACTGGGTTTCATTCTCTACTCCAATTAACAGACTGAGAGGAGAAAGTCAACCCATTCCTTTTATAAAAAAATCACACCTAAATATTCTTAAAATACCTTTATGTTTCAGAAATCTACAAAACTTCTTACCATTACCTTTCATTCCTTGATGTTACTATTAAATAGGACATGAAAATGATGGTTTGCTTCCAGTGCTTATCCACTATGGCCCAAGAATTCCTTCCTAACATTGCTCAGAAGATTGGCTTTTGTACAGGTAGCTCATCACCAAGATACACCCCAGGTAGAATTCACAGCTTAAGAAAACTACTTGTGGAGGAAAACAAATCAGAATAACCACAGATTTCTCTGCAGAGACCATACAAGCAAGAAGAGTTGGAAGGATATATGTCATGCCCTTAAGACAAATAAAAACCAACCAAGAATACTGTATACAGCTAAGGTTTAATTCATAACTGAGGGAACAATAAAAACCTTCCATTCCAAGGAAAGGTTGTAACATTATGTAGCAACCAAACCAGCATTACAGAAAATTCTCAGATGCTCTACACATTGAAAACCAACACAAACGTGATACTGACAAAGAAATGGCACCTAAAAAATTATACCAGGTAAGTACCACAAGAACTGTCAAGCCACAGGCCCTATTGAAAACTTTAAAAAATGGCAGGAACTAGTAAATATTTTTCAATCCTAACTCTCAATATCAATGGATTTAACTCTTCAATTAAACAGCCCAGACTCTCTAGCTGGATCAAAAAGCAAGATGCATCATTCTGCTATCTTCAAGAGACACATCTTGCCCCAAAAAATAAACTTTTTTTTTTTTGAAAGTGAGAGGTTGTAATAAAATTTATCAAGCCAACGGCCCCCATAAACAGGCTGGAGTTGCCAGCCTCATATCAGATAAAATAGACTTCAAAATAAAACTAGTGAGAAAAGACAAAGAAGCTTATTACATACTAATAAAGGGATCTCTCCTCCAGGAAGACAGAACGATCCTAAATATCTACACACCTAATCCCGGAGCACCGAATTTCATCAAGCAAACTTTACTTCACTAAAACCACACATAGATTGAAACAGAGTGATTGTTGGTGACTTTAACACACCACTCTCACCTATGGACAGATCAACCAGGCAAAAACTCAACAGAGAAACCTCAGAATTGAACAAGTCTATAGACCAACTACATCTAACAGACATCTGCAGATTATTTCACCCAGCAAGATCACAATATACATTTTTTTCAGCTGAACGTGGAATATTTTCCCAAATAGACCACATTTTAGGGCATAAAACAAACCTGTGCAGATTCAGAAACACTGAAATGATTCCCTGCTTTCTCTCAGACCACAAGGGCATCAAACTGGAACTGAACACCAATCTCCATCAATGAAAACCCTGTAACTCATGGAGATTGATCAACACATTGTTGAACCTCAATGGGTCATCAAGGAGATCAGAACAGAAATTAAACAGTTTATGAAATTTAACAAAAAGAGCACACAAAATACCAGTTCCTTTGGGACACAGCAAAGGCAGTACTCAGAGGAAAATTTATAGCTCTGAGTGCCTACATGAACAAATTGGAAAAATCACAAACCAACAATTTAATGTCGCACCATAAGCTCCTAGAAAAAGAACAACAAATCAACCCTAATCCCAGCAGAAGGAAGCAAATTATTAAAATAAAAGCAGAATTAAATGAATTGGACTCCAAAAAATTATAGAAAGAATCAACAAAACAAGGAGTTGGTTCTTTGAAAAAAATAACAAAATTGACAGACCTTTAGCAAGTCTTACCAAAAAAGAAGGGAGCACACCCAAATAAACAAAAATCACAGATGAGAATAGTAATATCACGACATAAATTACCACAATCCAGAGCATCATGAGGGAATACTTTCCAAACCTTTATGCCAACAAATTTGAGAATCGAGGAAAAGGATACTGAATTTCTAGCCAATATTAACATACCCAAACTGAACCAAGAAGACCTAATCCGTCTAAAAGACCTATTTCAAGCACTGAAATAGAAATGGCAATAAGAGAGCTTCCA
The DNA here is from genome assembly GCF_031878675.1 of Megascapheus bottae. Lineage (NCBI taxonomy): Eukaryota > Metazoa > Chordata > Mammalia > Rodentia > Geomyidae > Megascapheus > Megascapheus bottae. The sequence continues at coordinate 49,089,213 of NC_143515.1, forward strand.
TCCAAGAAAAGCCCAGGGCCAGATGGATTTACACTTGAATTCTATAAGGTCTTCAAGGTCTTCAAAGCAGAGCTCACACCAGTACTCCTCAAGCTCTTCAACAAAATTGAAAACGAAGGCTTTTTGCCAAACTCATTCTATGAAGCCACTATAACCCTCATCCCAAAACCAGACAGAGATTCATCGAAGAAAGAGAACTATAGACCCATTTCTTTGATGAATCTTGATGCAAAACTTCTCAACAAAATACTGCCAATCGTCTTCAGCAACTCATCAAAAAACTTATACACTGTGATCAAACAAGATTCATCACAGGGATACAAAGCTGGTTCAACATAAGCAAATCAATTAATATAATTCTACTCATCAATAGGAGCAACGACAAGAATCACATGATTGTCTTAATAGATGCAAAAAAGGCAGTTGACAAGATACAACACCCCTTTATGATAAAAGCTCTGGAGAAACTAGTAATTCATGAAACATTCCTCAATATAATAAAAGCTGTGTATGACAAACCCACAGCTAGCATTATACTTAATGGCAAAAAGCTAAAGCAATTCCTTCTAAAATCAGGAACGTGACAAGGATGACCTCTCTCAACTCCTCTTTAACATAGTATTAGAATTCCTAGCCAGTGCAATAAGGCAAGAAGCAAGCATAAAGGGGATCCATATAGAGAAAGAGTACGTGAAATTTTCCTTTGTTGCAGATGACATGATTGTGTATTTAAAGAACCCTATAGACTCCACTTCCAAGCTGCTTGAGTTGATTCAAAACTTTGGCAAGGTAGCAGGGTATAAAATTAACCCTCAAAAATCAACTGCCTTGAACTGGTTAAGCAGAAAACTAAAGTTGGAACCTTCTTTGTCATCCTACACCAGGATTAACTCCAAATGGATCAAAGACCTCAAGGTAAAGCCGACACATTGAAAACTTTACAAGAAGGAATAGGAGATACACTAGGTCTCCTTGGCACATGTCGAGACATTCTTAATAACCAAGAATTACAACAAATCAGAGAAAGGCTGGATAAGTGGGACTGCATTAAACTGCAGAGCTTCTGTATGGCAAAGGACATAGCAAGTAAATTAATAGGAAGCCTACAGAATGGGAGATCTTCACTAACCACACAATGGACAAAGGCCTCATATCTACAATATATCAACCGCTCAACAAATTGAATCACTCCAAAACTAATCTCCAAAGAAACAACCATCCCATTAAAAGATGGGCCAAAGACTTAAAGAGAGTTTTCTCTGAAGAAGAAAGAAGAATGGCCTATAGCCACATGAAGAAATGCTTGACAATTCTGGTCATAAAAGAAATGCAAATCAAAATAAATCTGAGATTCCACTTCACTCCGGTTGGAATGGCCATGATCAAGATATCTAATAACAACAGATGCTGGAGGGGATGTGGCCAGGAGGGATCACTACTACACTGTTGGTGGGAATGCAAACTCTTTCTACCACTATGGAAAGCAGTTTAGCAGTTCTTTCAAAAGAATAAACACAAAGCTCCCCCATGACCCAGCAATTCCACTACTTGGGATTTACCCAATCATCCAGAAACAAGGACATACTAGCACAATGATATTCATTGCAGCACTGTTTACCATAGTGAAAATATGGAACCAACCATGATGCCCCTTAGTTGATGAGTGGATCAACAAGATGTGGTATTTATGCACAATGGAATTCTTTGCTGCTGTCAGAAAGAATGACATCGCCCCATTTGTAAGGAAATTGAAAGACTTAGAAAAAATCATATTAAGTGAAGTAAGCCAGACTCAAAGGAACATAGGCCCAATAGTCTCTTTCATTTGTCCTAATCAGCAGAAACCTTGGGCTCTCCTAGCAAAGATTTACAATAGAACAAATCCTAGATACATAAGGCCATATAGAATGACACTAAATGAGAGGACTTCCAGGATATAGTAACAAAAGCCATATAAAAAGTGATTATTGTCCTTAATGTACTATGTTATCTCTCACCTCTTTTGCTGTTCCTTGGTTATCTTATATTGTTACAGTATTTCACGTGGTTGTCTGATATATTGTGTATGTATATATATATATATATATATATATTTGAAATATGATAGGGAAGAAGAAAACAAAATGAGGGGCCGTGGTGGGGGAGGTAAGTTGGGACCAAGGCATAGAATTGGTATCAGTGTTTGTGAAGTAATGTACCTTCTACCTGGTGAATACAATCTAACCCTTGTATTAATTGCAATAAAAATATGTCAGAAAAAAAAACAAAAAAAGAAAACTGCTTGTGGCTAATTTACATTATTGCAAAAGGATAATATGTGATATTCGGTGATTATTGCCCAGATTCTGAAATATGGTCTCTTGCTTCCATGAAGACTTAAAAGTTTCACAGACTAAGTAGTTAATTGTGCCGCTGTGACTCTGCCATTAGTGCTTGAGCATGGAAGGACCAAGATCATCGAAGTGATGAGATCAGATATAATCCATTTGAAAAACCATAAATCCCAGAATCTCTGGAATATACAAATAGTGCATTATTCCCATAAATATCTAAACTCCCCCCATTCCTTAAAAATGATATAGCAATATCTGCCTTGCAAGGCAGGTGACATAGGTCATATTTCTTCCTATTAAAACTTTGTCTAGCATCCTTTTCTGGCCATTAGACTAAAAACTAAGGTCATGTCACATATCATCATGGCAGAAAATATAGCTGTTTTAAGATAGAAATTATACCGTTTGCTAAAAGAGCTAACAGAGCCCAAGTGACATGAATCAGCAGGTTCCAGTGGAAGACAAATTAGATTGGATAACTCACAGACTGGATAAAAATCAGAGAATATATATTTAGATGTGATTATATTAATATAGAAGCTAACCTGAGTTAGGATGTTTAGCATCTTGAAAGGAGCCTAGATGGTGTTAACATTATGTTCTATAAGGTCTTGAATATGCAGGAAAATCAATGACTCAGATTAAGTGATGTAGACATCCTAAAGGCTGTTCAAAGCGATGAAAAGGAATTGATGCCCTCAAGGAATGGATCAGAACAGAATAAACATAGTATAAAATGGCCCAGTCTTGCTAAGGGATTGTTACAGATAGAGTCATGGAGGTATGGCATTTTATCAAAGCAAAAAGGAATGCGATGCTTCTTTTTTTTTTTTTTAAAGGAGTTGACTTTTAAAGAAGTTCAATGAAGAGGGAAAAAGTGGCTGAAAACAGCCATGATATTCATTGTGTATAGATGTATATAAATCAAGATTATTGGGAGGGAGGGTGGGGAGGGAATCTGGGAGAAAAACACAAGAAGTGGTATCAATGTTTGAGAGTAATGCACCCACTATATGACAAATGTAACTGTGAGCCCCTATACATCACCCTGACAATAAAATACAATTAAAAATGTATATAAAAATGGAGCTAGATAAAATGGGCAGGATTGGGAAAGCCAAGAGAGAATAAGGAAGAGATGATGTTCATCAAGACTTATCACATTCCTTAACTTGTATTTTGAACTACTAAGTAGTTAGTGGTGACCACCTGCTATAAGCAAGGGTTGAAACAGGGGATGTGGGAAAAAAAACAATGAGAATTATAGCAATGAGAATTTCAGAAAGTAATAAATGCCCCTTGGTAGTACTTATTAATCAGAATCAAGAAATTACCATTATTAATTTGAACAGTAGGTTAGGGTAATAATTCAGAAGAGCCTCCTTTGGTAGATAGCTGCACAACTACCTTCATAAGAGCAAGATATATATGTAGTTAAAAAGATTATTGATCCATTTATACAAGGCAAATATATCAATGATTCAAAATTAGGAGGCTAAAGTACCATTATATAATGTCATGGTCTCCTACCCATTATATACTTGAGTTCTCAAAATTAGTGTGAAGTGAATATGAAAATGTTCCTTTCACAGTTATTTGCAATAATCATCCATTTGAATGGAATTTTGTATTGTTTATTTGTATGAGTCATTAGCAAATGACACATATTAATATGTACACTAATGACATATTCATATGGTAGCAAAAAGCCACTAAAAAGGCAGGTACGACCATCTAGTAATGTATAAGTATCCATGGTTGATTATTAAGTGGAAAGAAATGAATTCAAATAATGTTAAGTGCAAACAATATTATCATTTGGACAAACTTGTGTATATATAAATAAATATATAAATAAGTATATTTATATAAATATATAGGTATATTTATATATATAAATAAAATAGCAATATAAAATAACAGTCACATGCACTTGTTAAGTATTTACCTTGAATCAGATATTTTGTTTCATATAGGCTTTGCATGCAACACAGCAATTAATTATGTAGCAGAAGTGTACATACTATAATCATCTTAAATTTGTGTCAAAAATAACTGAAGTTCAGGAGGCCATGTTTTACCTATGCATTAAATAATAAGATCAGCTTAAATAAAAATCTAAGTAATGTTTATGGTCGTTTTTCTACTGTATGCATGCTTGTATCATTTTATAGGGATTAAATTTATTTCAGATCTCAAATAGTTATCTGGAAAAGTATAGTAATAATTGTTCATAGGCAGTAAAATTATTTATTCTTAATTATATTCTGAGTCATTCAATTTTGTACACTAAACATGTATTATCTGTTAAAATGAAAAGGAAATATATACATAATACATACATATGTAAATTTATTATACACCTCACTTAAAAGTTAAATTCCTGTCTTTCTGTAGGATGTCAAGGATAATATTTCTAGATCCAAATCTATTTCTGGTCTCTATAGCTGTAGTGAATCTTTTATTCCCTTAATTTGCTCATATGCCACATAGGTATACTACACCTCAGGAGTTCCCTTTTTTCCTCTTCAAGCAATTGTTACCTTCCAGCAAATTAGATAGGTAGTAAATATTAAAAGCTTGAATGGTTTATGGATATGCTAAAATTCTGGTGTTATTATGCAGTTTAATACTTCAATGATTTGCATATCTGAATTTAGTATATATTTTGTATCATAATTTCTAATACAATGATAATATGAATCTCATAAATTCCTATGCATTATGTTCATATATAATACATAAAATATTTTTACTATAAATTCTACCTCAGTATAAGTCTGTGTGTATACAAGTGTGATTATGTGTGTGTGTGTGTGTGTGTGTGTGTGTGTGTGTGTGTAATTAAATGATCCCATTGGAAAATAAATTTTCCTTTTGGAGATCCCCTCTACTACAAACCTACTTTTTGGCTCCAATAAATGCACAATTTAGTTTCCCAAGGAAGATAAGACCTACGTTTAAGAGCTTTCAACATAGACTCTAATACACTGTCTAGGTTTTCAAAGAAGGTATATTTATAAGGATAACAAAAGAGTGACAGAAAATTCCATGATCATAGCTGACCGTCTGTCCATCCTTTCTTCATGGAAATAAAAGTATCACTAAAGTTGAGAAACACACATGAGATGTTTTCATCCCACTGTTTCGATAGGTGTAGATTTTTAACTACTCCTATTTTACCATTCTACAAAATACTGGTCACCTGAAGAAGAACTTGGTGTAGATGGATGGGTTTAATTTCTGGCATTCTGGAGATCTTGACTATCTCGCTCGCCATTTCTCTATCAGCATCATAAATGAATACTACCACATGGGAAGTATTTTTAAACCTTGTAGGAAAAGAAACCTAACAAATGTTTACTATGGCAACCCTAATGTGTATTTCTTCTTCAACAATCATTCTCTTCAAAGAAGAATTTATTATGCATTCATGACCTATTCTTTCTTTTTTGTCCAGTCTTCCTTGTCCTCACTAAACTGCTCAGTAACCCTAGGATTGAGGGTGGCTCTGAGAAAGTGGCATTTCATTCCCTGAATGTATGTGTGCCCTTTCATGTCATTTTTAATTCCCCCTTTCCTGTGTCCTATTTTCCAGAATCAGCAGTCTGTGATCTGATAGCAGATAATTGGACAAACTAACTTCTAATTGTGAACTAATGGTTGTTAATGGGTAATTGTACTCTTTCCAGGGAAATTCTAAAATTCTAGATTCAAAGAGCCATTAGATTGGGAATTTCAAATGCCCTAGTAAACTTGTAATAGAGTGTGATTGGAAATTAATGTCTAAAAGATCTGTTAGTAGATAGTCTACGTTTCTCTTCATTTTACACATAACTGCTGTTCTGATGGATAGAAAAATATTTCGGAGTATTTTTTATAGAATACAGATATGTAATTCAGGGTTGAAGGCAGGTAACCTAGAGAAATGGAGATAATTGCACAGGCAACAAATCAGGAAGATAAAACAACATAGGACAGCAAAATGTCAACCACCAAATTCCAAGATATTGAATCAAGCACATGGTATAGATAAAGATGAAGTTTTAGCTCTCTTTATCTAGAATGGAAGAGATAAATAAATGCTACGAGCACTTCACAGGCCCAGACAAGATGGAGAGGAAGTATTTTATGATGCAGATATAGACTACAACAACAGGAAGGAAAGTAGTAAGGGGAAAGGGTAACACTAAGTTAACAGAAAATATTAGAGTAAGTTTGCTGGGCATAGCCAATATTGGACTCGCATGAGTTTAATTGAGACCAAAGTTCATTATCCAATGACTGTGGTAGACACAGTTCTTACATGATCTCAAATCCTAAGCCAGAAATGTTCATTTTGGTACTCTCAGTCTTCTTTTGTTTATATTATCCTGATTTCCTACTCTTCTTTCACCAATCTATAAGTAACATAGGGGAAGAACTTGAAGCAGGTAAAATGTATGCACATGGGGAAAGGACATCATAGAAACCATTTCTTTAACAATTTGCAAGAAAATTAGACACAGGAAGGTGAAAAATTGGAAACAAATGAAAAATAAGAGAAGAAAATAAATAGGATCAAAGCACACACATGCATGAAGATGTCACAATGTACATCTAATAGGTGCTAAATTGGTAATGCCAGATGTACTGATGCATAGCTATAAGCCCGTCACTCAGAAGGAAGGTTGAGGCTGAGGATCTGTAAACTCAAGGCCAGCAAGATCTTTGCAGTGAATTGAAGCCAGGCTGAGATATCTCCTGAGATTGTCATCTCACAGAATGTTAATATCAAGAAAAATTACTCAGAAAGAATTCAAAATCTGGCACATTCACCACTATGAATAAACAGATTTTTTTTAAATTTCTGTCATACTTATTTAGATTTGTATTCTCCTACACTTTGGATTTCCCCTATTATATCTGGAGCTTCAGCATTTCAGACACATTTCCAGATATTTTCTGGTTAATTTGAGATAAGAGCTGCTGTGATTCGCCTGATGTGGTTGTCTGTAAACAGAGATTCTCAGATATCATCTTCCTGAGAATATAGGATGATATAAAGAATCTTTCTGGGTGTTGTCCTCATTGATTATGCATAGATATGTGAAGTGGACTTCCAGTATTTATGTGTGTGTGTTGTTCTTGTGATACTCTTTTTTTCATATATTTGTTATTGTAATTAATAGAAGGGTTACATGATATCTGCCAGATAGAAGGTGCATTAATTCACATACATTGATACCTTTTCACATGTCTTGATCCCCATTTCCCTCCCCCCCACCCCCACCCCTCATCTTGTTTTCCCCCTTCCCTATCCAATTGCAAATAACTAAATACAAATATATATGACATATCAGGTAACAAAGTGAGATACTGTAATAATATGAGATAACCAAGGGACAGCAAAAGAGATGAGAGATAACATAGTACATTAAGGACAGCAATCATTCATTATGTGGCTTTTGTTTCTATATCCTAGAGGTCCTTTCATTTAGCGTCATACTATATGGCCTTATGTATCAAGGTTTTGCTCTATTGCAAATCTCTGTTAGGAGAGCCCAAGGTTTCTACTGATTATGACAAATGAGGGAAACCATTGAGCCTAAGTTCCTTTGAGTCTGGCTTACTTCACTTAATATGATTTTTTCTGTCTTTCCATTTCCTAACAAATTGGGTGATGTCATTCTTTCTGACAGCAGCAACTGATCTGAGCTTTAGAAACCTATACAAAATTTTCAAGGTTCTTTCTTTCTTTTTCATTTTGCTTAGCAGTACAAGGCTTTGAACTCCGGGCATCACGTCTGCTGACAAAGATCTCTATGGCTTGGGCCACACATGAAGACCTTTTAACTACAGATACTTTGAAAATAGGGTGTCACTTTTTGACCAGGCTACAATGGACCACTATTCTTCTACTTATATTCCCCTCCTTAGATAATAAGACAAGTCTATGTCACCACACTCAGCTTTTCCTCTTGAGGTGGAAGCTCAAAACTTTGTTTCCTGGGCTGCTGTGAAACCACAATCCCTTGACCTCATCATTCCAAGTAGCTAGGATTAAAAACATGATCCACAGGCACTGGGTTCAGAATTTGTAATCTTGATTGTAATTCCTAATCTACATTTTGCCCAGTGGGACAAATCTTAAGTCTCCTTTTCTGGGTCCCCTAATTGGCACCTTTGCATGTTTATCTCTAACTATATCTCCTGAGAGCTGTGAAATGTGTTGGAATTGGGTTTTAAATACCAAAAGCCCCTCATTACACTTATCCCCGCTTTCAACACAAGACTTTGAAGTCAGCACTGCTTTTCTTAACTTTCTCTGCCAGGAATAAAACATTAAATAAATGTTATCTTTGTGAATTCTTAAGTTTGAATTCCCAAAACTCATTTCAAGTAATGTGATTTCTTTATAGTTCTCCTCCCATTTGCAAAGTCCAATCACCAAAGAGAAACAGCTCTGAGAAGAATGTGTCAAATTTCTAGAAGGAAATGAAAAGTTTTATCCTCTATGTAAGAGAGTAAAGTACAGACAGGTAATGTTTCATAGTATTGGAAGGCATTGGGAGGAAGAGAACCAATCTTCACTTGAATTCTCACAAATAAATATTTCAAGTTCTGTGTTTTTGTCTTTTTCATGGGCCTACCCAGGTAAATAGTCCGAACTTGTACTCTTCAAGAAAGAGAAATTGAATTTATTTGTGGAAAAATGATCCCTGGAAAGAGCAAAGAAATCTAATGCAGAAAATCCTTTTTAAATGGGCTGTTTTATATATGGGTCACCACTCACAGCAATTGAGTTCTCAACTTCTGAAGGAAGCTTTTTAGGGTTTGTGTAGCCAGTGTTCCGGATGGTTTGTCTTCAGATAGAAAGGAAAGAGTGATAATTCTCTGGCTCCTGCCTCCCAGTTATCTGTTGTTCAAGAAGCTAATAAATATTAGCTTGCAATTAGATTGTTCATCCTTGGGTGTTCACGATTGCTGAATGCTACCATATTATGTAATAAGATAGTCCCAGAAATTAAAATATTGTCACTAAGGTAAGTGCTGATAGAAAAAGAAAATGAACTGAAGGAATGAAAAGGCACCAGGGTATCAATACTCTTTGAAAGTAGATTTTTAATATAATTATTCTACTTTTGAAAACTACTGAATAAGCCATCAAGGGAATGCAAAGATCTCCAGAGCTTTAACCTATTTTCTTCAATGTTAATAAGATTTTTTCATTCAAAACATTGAATGAAGATTGGTAGGTTTTGGAGTACATGTATAAAGGAAGAAATGTGCCCACCATAAATTTTCAGGTAAAGTAGCAAAGGCAATGTTCTTTTTTATAAGGTAATATTAACAAAAAATCATAAAGTAATTAAAAATAATTATCACAATATCATGATCACATAATAATTTAATTAATATTTATCAAGAACCATAAAGAAATTAAAATCATTATCATAATAGTGTGATCACATGAAAATTTAATTAATTAATTTTATCATCATTTTTAAGTAGTTGTACAAAGAGACTTAAATTTACTATGTTAGTGAGTGCAGTGTATCTTAGTTAATATCACTTCAATTCTCCCTCATCTTTCCCACTCCCTTGCAGCTCCTCAAGTTACCTGGCCCCATTTTCACATTGGTGCTTTGAAAAATATGACTGCATTCATCCACCCTGTTATTTGTTGATTTATTTATTATTTTAATAATCTCATCTCCTGCTTAAAACACATGCCAGTTTCCTAGTGTCTGTTTTGGTTTTAATTTTATTGTCAGGATGATGTATGGAGGGGTTGCAGTTACATCCATAAGGTAGTAAGTACATTACTTCTCACACACTCTTACTTCTTCCCATGTTTTTCTCCTACTTTCCCTCCCCACATTCCCTCTTGAGTTGTAAAATTTATTTCCAACCCATTGTCTTGTGAATATCGGTATTACATTGGTTCACCCTTTGTTCTTTGTCTCATCATCTTGTTGTTCCTCTTACCCTCCCTAATTCAGTAAACAAATGTATATATAATACACCAGATAACAAAATCAGATGCAGTAACAACAGAGGGTAAACCATAAGGGAGAAAAAAATAACTTCACTTAGTACATTAGAACTAACCACCACAAAGCGAAACCTCTTGTTTCCCTATCCTGGAGTTCATTTTTTAAGTTATATGTGAGTTGTGCAAAGAAGCTTCAACATTAGAATCCTCCCCTACACTTCGGTTAATATTGAACTTTAGCTGATATGTTTGTGTAATACATAAATGAACATGCACTAATCATTGAAATAGACTCTTACTTTGTAGAGGATCTGATATTGACAGTAAAATAAATAAGGAAGGCATGGTAAGCATGTGAGTGTTTTCCTAGTCACTCCCAGTTGTCACCTCAGTGCCACCTCAAACTGTTCAATCTAGCAATTATATCCTGATAGTTTAAAATATATATAATGATGCCAAATCTTTACATATGAAATAATCATCCATGCAACCCATCAAAAATGAAACTAAAGGAAACTGAAAAATAATTAAAATTAAAATAACAGAAGTAACTGATTCTGAGAGCCAAACTCTGCAGATTGTTCATAAAGGAAAAGTTGAGCATTCTTGTGTACCTGGAAATATGTAAGTAAAACAATCTTAGGTACAGATCAAAACACTGATTCCAACTCCCTTGGACATTTATTACTTTTTTCTTTCTGTATCATCTACTCCTTGATCTAAACTATCAGACACTAACATTTTTGTGCTTCTCTCGGAAATGCTTTCTATGTAGTCGCGGGAGTTCACAAGAGTCTTGAGCCCCACGAGAAGGATTCTCTTAAAGAGCCTCTTCCCTTAAGTCTCTGCCCTCTTTTGCATCAAGTTCCTTCTAGTTAATTCCAATTCTGAGCTCTGTTTCTTGCTAACTACAATGAAGGTATTGATTTTCTGTGACTACTAATTTCTTGGTCACCTTACAGGTTTCAAACCCAACTCAGTGAATGTTAATTCCTATATTAAATCCTGACTGACTGTTGTTCCTGCTTGCATGCACCAACTCCATTTTTGTTACTAGACGCTCATTTCTTCCATGCAATAACCAACTTAGAGTTTTTCCTTAATTATTCTCCTTAATTAATAATGATGTCTGGGGCCGGGAGTTTGGCCTAGGGATAGAGTGCTTGCCTAGCATGCACGAAGACCCTGGTTCAATTCCTCGGTACCACATACATGGAAAAAGCCGGAAATGGTGCTGAGGCTAAAGTGGCAGAGCTCTAGCTTTCAGAAAGTCCAAGGACAGTGCTCAGGCCCTGAGCTGGAGCCCAAGATTGGCAAAATAATAATAATTAATAATAATAATGTCACAATTGGTCAGGAAAGTTCAGGTATGTTCCATAGTAAGGCTACAGAAGGCAAAATGTTCCTGGAAACCACATATAACAGATGGTGTGTATGTTGGGGGCTGAGAAATGAATGTGCAAGTGGTATATTGTTTCATTTTGAAACGAATATTCAAAGGTTGGCATATATCCCTCATTCTTGTGGGTGCACTGCATTGGTTAACATAGTAGTTTAGTTATTTAGATATTTCGTTCTGGATTCAATGCCTGTATTCCTGATATTTCTCTGAAGTAGGTAAGAAAGCATAGACTTGTTTGTGCATGAGAAAGTGGTATACAATGGTACAGGAAGTTTTGAATTTGCTAACCATTTCAATGTTTGCAATAGTTGGGAGTAAATCTACCTGCTGATCCAAATGAAGAATCAGCAGAAACTTTCTGAGTTATGCTGTAAGGAAGATAAACTGCAGGAATTCTGACAATGAAAGGTAGCCTTGAGAAAAGGGCTAGTATGTAACTGAGGAATTTCACAGTACAAAGGTTAGCTAAACTGGGACTTACAAAATGTGGCACAAGCTCCAGAGACCTAAAATTTCTAAAGGAGAAAAAGTGGAATATTTTCTAAATGTTTGCCTGTGTTCCAAACACCCTAGAAAAACAGAACATTATGGGAAACTGATGTGTAGAATTGAAATAATTTTTTGTTAATATAGAGATGTTAGAGAAAAATATTAAGGCTCTGGAGAGTTGTAGTGTGGATTTGATTTGAATTCTACTGTTTCTTAGTTGCATGATATGGAGAGAAAATGTCTTCTATTAAAGAGTTGAAAACGCGGCTCCAAAATTTAGCATCAATACAAACAAAGCACATGATGTAAAAATTGAAGTATGCAACTTGAGAGTGAAGAGGGGAAGGGGAAAAAATGGGAGGAAATGATAGAGTGGTGGCATAGATCAAGTTGCATTGTGCTCAAACTAACTTATGTTTTTTTTATAACTTAATAGCATTTTTAAGTTTAAATCATCCAGTGTGACCCATGATACTGCTTATGCCTTCAACTTCTGGGTATTCTTCTGTAGGCAATTGCCTCCAATTGAAAAAAAAAGTGGTAAATTCATCCCTTCCTGGTCCTAGATCTGGGGGCAGTTTTAGTGGCTTATGAGATCCACTCTGCAGCCAACCCACCAACTTCATATAGCTTTATTCACTCAGACATTGAGATTATTCCCAATTTTTTCCATAACACATTACTGCATTTCTCCTCCTATTAAGTAGGTGCGGGAAAACAAGTATGGTAAGTGTTCTTATCTCTTTTTCCAGATTGTACAGTAAGAAAGTTGGATTCAATAATCCCTGAAATTGCTTTCTGTGTTCAAATTCAACACTTTATATTCTCAGCATGCTGACATTTCTCATTAAGTAGGCAGCTCCAGTCCATGCCTAGCTCTGCTTGGCTTTCTCACATTCTTGGTCTCTGAGTAACTTAAGAGAATGTACCAAGAGATGCTATGCAGGGCTGTCTCACTTCCGAGTACTGCAGTGGACTCTTTCTGTGGTCCCTTGCTTCCAGCCATGTGTCTTCACATTGTCCTGATACAACACTCAGACAACATCTGTGCTGAATGCCACAAGCTTTGCCTTAGGGAAATATTCACCACTACAGGAAGACAGGCTTTACCTTGCAGAGCTGGTTGGCTGTTTGGGAAAACAAACATGTTCTTCCAGATGGGTTAGCAGAGAATTTCAGAACTGATTCCACATTGGCTACTTTCCAGCTGTCTCTGCAAAGAAGTTGTGAGAGAACAGACTTCGATAAATTTGACCCCAATTGCTTACCTACGATATATACATAGTCCAGGCATATGTTCTTCCTCTTCCATAAACCATTCCTTTCATCAAGGCCACCTGGCCTGATAGAAGAATCTGTTACAGAAAAGGAGACAGCCACAATACCTGCTTTGTTGGGTACATTTCCACCATTATTTAAGAAAATTGTGTTTACTGCTTCTGAGGATTTTTTTTAACCAATCCTGGCTGGGGCTTGTATTGAGGGCCTGAATACTGTCCTTGGGTTTTTCACAAGGCTAGAGCTCTAGCACTTGGGCCACAGCACCACTTCTGGCATTTTTCTATGTATGTGGTACCAAGGAATGGAACCCGGATCTTCACGCATGCTAGGCAAGCACTCTACCACTAGGCCAAACTTCCAGCCCGAGTAATTGAGTTTTTAAACCAAAAGACCAGTGAAAATTCACTATCATTGCCCTAGCTAGAGAAGAAACTTCTCATATATGAATACTACAAATAATAATAAATAAATACAACAATACATCACTTGCTGTCAGTTATGATGTCATAAAGTTAACACTTTTAAAACTACAAACTTAGAAGGCAAAAGCCTTGTGTTTTAGAATCTTGGATTTGTTTGATTCTTTTGCTAAAAATGCTTGTGATTGGTGATGGATTTCTGCTGTTTGTGGCATGTTTGTGAATGTCAAAACATTCTTCTTCACTGCTGCACCCTATGGAACAAATTGTTCAGTAGCACTTATGATTGCAGCATGGTGACAATCATAGTATATGTGTGGTTTTTTGCCCCCAAGTTAAAGGACTAAAATACCTAAAAGCTCTAAGGTCTTGCAGTATCTAGTGGTATTAAAGTTATAGAACTAAGACTGTAACCATATGAGATTAACTAAAGGGCAATAGAAGAGAAGAGAAATAACATAGTACATTAAGGACAACAATCACATAATATAAAGCTCTTGTTTCCATATCCTGGAGATCCTTTCATTTAGCCTCATCCTATATGGCCTTATGTATCTAGGTTTTGAGCTATTGTAATCCTCTGCTAGAAATGCAAATCAAAACAACTGTGAGATTCCATGTCACTCCAGTTAGAAAAGCCAGGATCAAGAAATCTAATAACAACAGATGCTGGAGGGGATGTGGCCAGGAGGGATCACTACTACACTGTTGGTGGGAGTATAAACTCGTTCAACCACTATGGAAAGCAGTATGACGGTTCCTTAAAAGACTAAACATAGAGCTCCCCGATGACCCAGCAATTCCACTACTTGGCATTTACCCAATTGTCCAGAAACTTTGTTACCTGGTATATTGTATATACATTTATTTGTTTATTTGATATAGGAAAGGGAGGGGGGAAAGATGATTGGGAGGGAGTGGAGAGAGGGAAATGAGGACATAAACATGAGAAGGGGTATCAATGTGTGAGAAGGAATGTACCCTCTATCTGGTAAATATAACTGTGAGCCCTCTATACATTACAATAAAAAGGAAAATTGTGAACTACATCCAAAAAACACTACATGTTAGTTTTAAACATGGATGGACCTAGAACAAATCATGTTAAGGGAGGTAAGCCAGGCTCAGAGAGACACATGACAAATGTTTTCTTTTCTATGCAGAAGTTAGATCTAAAATGCACAGGGACATAATAAATCACACAGGTCTCTAGGCATTCATATGCAGTGAGATTAAAGGAGGATACACTAAGTAGAGGAGCACAAAGACACAATGCCTATGTGTATTTGATCATACAAAACAGTATTTATCTAAATGAACCCTAGGAAAAGAGAACAGTAAGTTTATTTTTTCCTTCCTTTATCCTTCCTTTTTTCCTTTTTTCCTTCCTTCCTTCCTTCCTTCCTTCCTTCCTTCCTTCCTTCCTTCCTTCCTTTTTTACTTCCATTTTTTGTTGGTTGGTCATGGGTCTTGAACTCTAGGACTGGGTGCTCTCTCTGAGCTCTTTAGCTCAAAGCCATGCCCCTAACCCTTGAGACATAGCTCCACTTCTGGTTTTATAGTAGTTAATTGGAGATAAGAGTCTCAAGGACTTTACTGCCCCGGCTGGCTTTGAACCGCAATCCTCGGATCTCAACCTCTTAAGTAGCTAGGATTACCGACTTGAGACACTGCATCCAACTTTTTTCTCTTTCTTTCTTTCTTTCTTTCTTTCTTTCTTTCTTTCTTTTTTATTTATTTCTCTGTCTTTTGCTGCTTTTTTTCTTTTTTAATTAAAGAATATTAACATTGATTTTTACATCATATTTCAAATGATGTATTTAACAAACAGGTATTCAAGAAGGGAATCTCTCTATATAATCACTAGCACTTAGATTTTAGAACGTAATCAAAATTAGGCTGAGAGCTTGTATGTCATTGATACATATTAATCTATGTAATAAAACATTATGTCTATAGAGTCATAAGTTTTTATGACTATGTAGTTGTGTTTATCTTGCCTATATATCTTTGTGAATGTAAGAGGAAAGCAAAGAAATGGAGGGACAAAGAGTGAACAAATGCAGTGATGCTACTCATTGAACACTGTGTTGAAAATGAACTAGACAACTTGGCTGGTAAGGGAGGGAAAAACTCAGAGACTGCAAGAGAAGAGGGACATTGTCCAAGAAGAAATGTACTTTAGACTTGACTTATGTAACTATACCCTCTCTGTTTTTAGCATTTTCAAAATTAACAAACTACATATTAAATTAATAATAGAATTTGATTCATGGTTCCTATTTTGATTTTAAGTAAGCATACTTTGTAATAGAAGATAGGATCATAAAAAATTAAGTTCATACATTCATTTATTTAGCGTTCCATGAATTATACATGGGTTTAAAGATTTTATTTTGTTTTTTTAAATTTTATTTTATTGTCAAAGTGTTGTACAGAGGGGTTACAATTATACATACATAAGGTAATGAGTACATTTCCTTTCAAATATTCTTGCCTCCTCCCTCGTTTTTCCCTTGTAGTTGCTGCTTTTTAATTTATTTATTTTTATTTTCACATTTAACTTATAGGAATTCAGCAATATGTGATAGGTGAGGGAAAATGTTTGGGTGATTCCATATACTATTATATCCCATTAGAATTTCTAGAGTAAACAGGTAATTGAGAACAAGTGCTTCTGTTAGTAAGAGTCTAAGAGCTCATTCTTGTCATTTTCACTTCAGAAATATTTACGGCTTCATTAATTTTAAATCAAATTCATCATCTTAACTTTGAATATATTCCTCCAGAATGTATTGTTTGTCACAGAGAATACTTGCAGGATGTTTATGTTCACTTTTGTTACCATTTATAGAGTTCTTTTTTCTCTTTCTTTTTATACCAATACCAGGACTTAAACTCATGTCCTCATGTTCTCATTCAGATTTTTTACCCTACCATTTGAGCCACATATTCAGTTTTGACTTTTTGCTGGTTCATTGGCAATAAAGGTCTTATAGATTGGTCTGCCTGAACTGGCTCCAAACTGCAATTTAAAGATCTATTTGAGGGACAGAATATACGGAATGTAAACATCTGTAAATTTGTATCATAAAGGGAAAACTGTCACAAGCCTTACAAGTCTTTTTTTTTAAATATCCTCCTCAGTTGAGTTTAAGTCCACCTAAATGGCAAATTGTGAGTTCTTTCTACCCGTGTCTTATGTTTCCATGGAGATACATTTCTATGAGTAAAACTCCTGAGTATTATTTCTCCTAACAAGCTTACCCCAGAGGAGGTAATGTATTTTGTCAAAAGTTTGTAGAAGTATTGTACATAGTTACGTTTCTTTCACTGCTCTATGTTATCTGGCTGCTTTCAGATCAAATGTGTTCTCATCTCTTTTTTTGCCATGGAGTCAAATTTGTTCATGAATATTATTCCCAACGTTGTAGGCTTGCCGCTGCTATCCAGTCTCAGTTTTGACCAGGCAAAGCTGTCTGGTCCTGCTGTGCCAGCTGGTGGTCAGGGAATGAGAATAACAACTACCATCTGCCTAAAGTATACCTTATTAAAAAATAAAACTTTATTAGTAGCACAAGGGCCTTTTTGATCTCTGTCTTCATGTCCCTTGCATCTGCCCTGTATTCAATAGAAAATGAAAGCTGAAATTTATGGATATTCATGTATACAAAATTCTCAAAAGTATGAAAAGTATGATTTAGAAGAAGCTTGTTCCAATGCAGTCTACTCTAATTCACACAATCACTACAGCAATGTGGGCTGTAACATTTTTTCATAGAGAGTCTCAAAGTCTATAGTGGACTTGGGCAAACTTGTAATGGTTATACAAACATTATTACGGTATAAGTGGCTCAAAGCCCTAGCCCATCTATTTAGGAGCTCAGAATAACCTGGACAGAAAAGTTCATTAAAATTCATCTCCAAAATAAACAGCAGAAGTTGAACTGGGGACATGTTTCATACAATAGAGTGCCAACTGACTAAGAAAACCAAACAAGCCCAAAATCCTGAATTTAGCCTTAGCATTAAAACCTCAGTACTACGGGCTGGGAGTTTGGCCCAGTGGTTAAAGTGCTTGCCTACCATGCACGAAGACCCAGGTTCGATTCCTTGGTACCACATACATAGAAAAAAGCCGGAAGTGGTGCTGAGGCTCAAGTGGTAGAGTCTCTAACCTTGAGAAAGTCCAAGGACAGTGCTCAGGCCCTGAGCTCAAGCCCAGGACTGGCAAAAAAAAAAAAAAACAAAAAAAAAACCTCCGTACTAATAATGAATGAATGAATAAATGAATAAATCAGCAAAGGATTCCAGAAAAATCTCAGTTGTTCCTTGGGCATAAGGAAAAAGTTGAATGTTTTAATTGTGATGATAGATATAAATAGACAAGTCACATAAACATTTTTATGTGTTTATGTGTACACATATATGAAAGATATGACACATCTATATGGGCATACATATATAACAGAATATCATTGCATTTTTGAAACAAAGAATTTTCCTTTTCTAGTATTCTAACAGAAAAAGATTGTTAAACTAATACTTATATTATCAGTTCTATTTTATTTATAAGACTTATATGCATTTTATATGTCTTATTAATTATTGCTTGATTGTTTAGTAAAATCTTTGGAGACACTATGAGCCCACTGGACAAAATTTCCAGCTCCAAAGTGTAGTAATCAAAAATTATAGGAGTGAGCAGCAATTTACTCATTTTAAATATGCATAGTTGTAGTGTGTGTGTAGGTGTACAGATAGATACATAATTAAATTTATGAACCATTGTTTGAGAAAAAAAAGAATAAAGACAGAGAGGCCAGGCAGTACAATAAAGGAAATCAACTTTTTAAAAATATCTTGCACCTATCTATCCAATTAGTCACAAAGAAATTCTTTTGTACTATTATTGTATACTAATAAAAATTGCAAAATAAAATTATAAGAGAATGTGAAAGTTACAGAATAATCAGAGGCCTAATTTTGCAAGAGAAGAACTTTGATCTATGTATTTTTGTCATCCTTTATTTGGTTACTCTTTTTTATCACCACTAATTAGTTGTAAATATATGCTTACAATGTTTGAATACATTTCTAAGTGCAGAATTTATTGTTCATATTTTCTCTATTAATTTTGTATGATCAATATGTGGATGACTTCAGATGATATTGCCTGACACATTTGTTATGGATCTAAACATTTTTAATCTCAAAGTGTTTTTAGTTTCTTCTCCGTATAAGTTCTGAAATATTACATCTACTGTCCCCCCATATCTCCTCATATCAGATATTCAAAACTTGGAGACATTGCAATTAGAAGAATTGAAACAAAGGAAGCATTAAAAGTTTTCCAGGATACAGAAACAAGAGCTATATAATGAGTGAATGTTATTCTTAATGTATTATGCTATTTCTTATCCCTTTTGTTGTCCCTTGATTATCTCATATTGTTACAGTATCTTATCTTGTGATCTGGTATATTTTATATGCATTTATTTGTTTATTTGAAATAAGAAAGTGAAGGGAGATAAACAAGATGAGGGGAAGGGGACAGGGGAGGGAAATGGGGACAAAAACACGAGAAGGGATATCAATGTGTATGAAGTAATGCTCCTACTATCTGGTGAATATAACTATAACCCTTCTATTAATTACAATAAAAGGTTTGAAAAAAAGAAAGGTTTACTATTGCAGGCTCAATGGCTTGTTCCTGTAATCTACTGAGCAGGCTTAACTCTGAGGATTGCAGTTCAAAGCCAGCCAGGGCACTAAAATCCTTGAGGCTCTTATCTCCAATTAACCAAGTGGCACTGTGGCTCAGGGGTTAAGGTGGTATCCTTGAGCTGAAGATCTCAGGGAAAGGGCCCAGGCCCAGAGTTCAAGCCCAGGACCGACAAAAAAAAAAAAAAAAAATGTTCTTTGCACATCCAATGGCTAGGCCTGAGGTGGTTTTTTTGAGCACTTGGTGGTCACTAACACTCTAAGGAAAATTTTATATTCAAAGAAAGTATGAAGGGCTGACACCTTTTTTAGAATAGATTTGGCATTTTGTGGGGTCAATTCCTTTAGCAAGATCAAGGTAGGATCAATATAGTATGTTGAAGAACTCCAGGAATGAAAGCCGACAAGGAAAGGTTACCACTGCAAAGGTTAGGCTTGTATCAACACCCAGGAGCGGAGTGGTCAATGGTAAACTGATCCAATCTATTTGATTTATACTGCCTTTCCTCTCACACTTCTGCCTGATTTTTCCTCTGACGAAAAAAAGGAAACACTGTTTATTATTCATACACAGAGCCTTGAATACAATTTCTCTATAAAGATCAAAAGGCAGATCTTCAGGATCCCTTCAACTTTGACTATCTCTGCAACTTGATCTACACACATCTACCATTGCTCCACGAGACTCAGATTACACAAATGCATGACCAGAACAGTAAAATGCTCCACAATACTGGACTATTAGGTGAGAGGACAGCCAGAGCACTCTGTGATATTGAGGAGAAAGAATTTAAGGGAAAAAGACACTCCTCTTTTGCCCTCATCCTTTTTATCCTTCACTTTTATAGCTTTAGGTTTAAACTAATGTAGTCAGTGTCTGAATTTGAGCCATTATAAAGGAGAAATTAAAATGGTAAAGGATTATATAGCTGATAAGAAAAAAAGTGATTGTAGGTGTGCAGTAATTATAGAGCGCAACCTCTAGAATCCTGTCTTGTTACACTTACCATTTTGTTTTGTAGTTTAAATTCCTTGAGAATCATAGTCATGATCACATGTGTAGAGATAGAGGATTTATATAAGAAGTTACTATGGATGGATCAGAGAATATTACCAAACTCAACTAGATTATACATGCTTTAAGGAAACATTGAATATTGGGCTGGGATGTAGCTCAGTGGAAAAACGCTTGCCTAGCAAGTACAACGTCCTGGGTTCGATCTCCAGTGCCAAAAAAGAAAAGACAAAACAAAATACAGTTTTAAAAAAAACAACAAGAAAACATTGATTATTAAGAATCCATGGTAAACTTACATGTACAAACCTTTCAGGAAATGTTTTTAAACTTGCTAAACAATATTCAGCAATAAACTATGTAGATAAGGATGGTTTTATAGGCAGAATGAGTCATTTATTTATTCAAAACCTATTAAAAGATACAAGCCACAATGGTTAAGAACTGTAGAAGAAATTTCTAGTACTTTAGAAATTATATAAATTTTGGAAAAGAAATAAACCATCTTTTTTAATGTAAAAATGATTTCCTTATTTATGTACTTCTTAGCACAGTAATGCATCCACTAATATGGCAGTCACTAAACTACAGGGTGATAATGAGTTATTTATAAGCTTGTTTGCAATAATGTCATCCCTTCCTAATTTTCCCTCCTCTTTGTAACGTGGCTCTCGTGTTCATTGAATTCAGGCTGCCCTGTGATTTGTTTGAGAAGACAATATGACATAAATGGTGTCCTCCTTGACTGGCTTGTGGCTGCTGCTCTATCTGCACCAATTGAAAAAGCTGACCTGGAAGAGACCCCAACCCATTAACAGGCTTGTCAACCATGAGTCAAGCATCCAAGTATCAAGCCCCAGGAGTTTAACTCTAAGATGTAGAAGGGAGTTCATTCATGAAGTTGTAGGACACGGACAAATCATTTTCTGAAAATGGGCTAATTCAGAACAGACAAGAGATTGTTTGAAGTCGTTGAGACTGGGTAATTTCCTATGTAACTAGCAATAGTTGATAATACTCACCAAAATTAAAATGCTTCATAAATGAATCTCAGTTTGCTTTAGTAACCAATGATCTTTCTGTTTTATTAACAAGAGTTTCCATCCATAAGGTTAATTATGGTTATGAAGATAGAGCTGTTAATTATGCTGCACATATCCAAAGGCTGTGTTCATGACTTTTCCAAATTGAAGCAAAAATTTAGTTTCTTTAATTTCAAAAGTCTATTTAAAATAATCCGATTATTTCTACTAGCTTCATTCCAAATTTTAAAAAATCCTGTATTGCACTTAAGAAGTAAAATGGGATTAATTTTCGCTACTTATATTTAGACAAACAAAATGTGCTTAGTTTTAAATATTCAAAAACAAATCTGCTATTTATTAATGCCTCTTCTTTTTCCACTGAAAGAAGAGAAACTGTATAGCAAATGTCTAAGACAACAAAAATATAAAACAGGAATCCACAAAACAAGTATATTAAATGTTCTGTCAAAATAATGATTGCAAAAGAATTGCTTGGCAGAACTAACAAATATGTGTGCTGTTTAAGAGAATAATTGAATTAGTCATTTGTGACTTTGAATTAATTTTTAAATTATTTCCATAGTTCATGATCCAAGTCAAAGTATTAGATATATGGGAGAATTTCTGCAAGACATCAGAATTAATAATAATGATAATGTACCATACAAATAAGGAGAAGAGCTACAGTTTACAAGATGAAAGTAACTAGAAATTGTACTAATGTCTATATATATACATATATATATATATATATCTTACAAACAACAGTTACACCTGAAATCACTGCTCCTTTGTGATGTAGTACATGGAAGCAATAATATATATTTTATGAAATGCTATGATGCAGCCTGAGGAAATATTACTAGCTCTACTTATATTGAATAAGTACTAGTGAGCCTTTTACACAAAACTCTAAACTCTGACCTTCAAAAATACTAAGTCAGTGTCAGCAGCTCCCAATGGGTTTCATCATTTTATATCCTTGGAATATTATATATTCTTGAATATTAATAGGCCCTCCATTGGACAAGGAAGTGAATATTCTTTCTATATCCAAGAGGTTTACATTTTGGATACTTGCTAAATATCAGATTATAAATTTGTTCATGATTATTTCTGGGAACAAAGTGTCTCTTTGGGCTTCAAACAGTTAATGATTGTGCTAATTGCCTAATTTACTATGAGCAACACTCTGAGGGTAAGCTGGCTGAACACAAAATACTAAGTGGCAGATATATTGACTCTCCAATGGAAACACCAAGGAACTTGTAGAGGAGTGATTTCTCTCTGTCCTTGCTTACTCTTAGGGATGAACAGAAGAGCAATAAAACTTGAAGCAGCTAGGTTTGTATCCACAACGTATGGTTTCTTTTCCTTTATGGGGATTTTGGAAGGACCTAAGAGACATAGCTCTTAAAAACGGAAAAGTTAAAAGCAAAGTCAATTTTACTTGAATTAAATAAAGGAAAGTATTTTGAATAGCAATTATATATATCCCTGATGCAATAAGGACAATGAATTAAACAACATGTCATTTTCATCAGCTACTTCAGAGTCATAATTCTAACACAAGTCAGTAATTGACCACAGAAACTTCATGGATGAGTGCAGCATGTCCAGTGGCTTAAGTGCAAGTAAAAACAAATTCCTTGATTTGCAATTCTTACGTATCAATTTGTTCAGTTAAAAATATATGATATGGTGTATTTCAGTGAAGAAAGTATGCTTAGAAAGGGAAAACAAAAATAAACACATAAATCATTACAGTCTCATACTGTAATCCTAGATACTCAGGAGACAGAGACCTGATGATCACTTTCAAAGCCAGCCCAGGAACAAGAGACCAGGAGATTCTTATCTCCAATTAATCACCAGAAACACAGAAGTGGCTCTGTGGCTCAAAGTGGTAGAGCCTTAGTGTTGAGCTGAAAAGCTCAGTGAAGTGTCCAGGCCCAGAGTTCAAGCCCCAGGACCGACAAAAAAATCCTGTTATTAAGGAAATAGAGGGGCAAAGAATTGTTTCTGGAATGTCAAGCTAGAGGTTTTGACCCATATAGTGTATTAGCTGGATCATAAAGTACATAATAGATGAAACAACATTATAACTAGATCTATGGTTCCTGTGAAATCAATAGTTCTTTTATCATCAGAGTGAAGCATTTGAGACAATGATAGCAAAATTATCAAATCATAGAAGACACTGGGCAGACAGAGGAAATAACAAAGGGAAAAAAATGAAAGAACTCATCAGCTGCAATTCAAGTGGGATTAGGAAAATAAAATGTGTTCGGAAAATATTTCCCTTATAGGGGAAGAGAAAGAAGTAGTAAAGATTTATAGTACAACAGAGCAAAGTTAAAACAAAAACAAAACACATATTCTTACTGAAACTTGAGAGAGAGAAACGAGGCCAAGATACATTCCTGATTCTCAAGGGCAGCATTGTATTTTGGGGAGGATAAAATACAAGCTGTGGGATAGTCCCTTACACAGTAGAAGGGTTAAACAGATAGGAGCTGCGTGTATTTGAAAAGAACAGAGTGCATAATATAATCTCTGGGCTTGTGGGGTCCTTTGTTTCTGGACAAATAATAAGAAACAAATCATCTTTACTTTTAACAATTCCAACTTTTTGTTTTTTTCTTGCATGGATACAAGCACAATAATGTTGCTTCTATGAGTTCTGAAAGCTTTTGATCCCAAATTGGCTCTTGTACTTTTTTCATTTCAGATATCTCTAGTCCACATATTTGCATTCATTCTTTAAGCTTTGCATAAGGTTTATTATTTGTTTTGCCGTCTGTGTTCCTCATGACAATATAATCCAGACTCTACACAGATTTGACTTGTAATCACCATTTAATGTATCATCATCAAATTGTCCTTTAAGGTTGAATTTCTAGTGATTCAAGATTATGTTACTTGAATTCAGTATTAAATGAATATCATATAGATAGATAATAGATAGATAGATAGATAGATAGATAGATAGATATAGTTATAGATAGATAGATACACACAAATAATGCTAATACACTTGAAGTTCATCTACCAGAATGGAAAGCTTGAAATTAAAACACATAAGGAATTTTTGTTTGTCCCCAAATACTTCATTTATTAAGCAGTAGATCCATAAGTAGCCACATGGGCTGGTGACAGAGGGAGTGTTTCTTGGATAGATAGGGTCGAGATAGCTCCACTGCATTTCTGTTTTAGTCAGCAAGGTCACACTTTGTCTCCTAACTCATCTCTTGACAAGGACTGCTTTGAGCAATAGCCCCATCCAAAGGACAGCTTCCTTATAAGGACAAGGAGCCAAGGCTCTTTGCTATCATGAGATTCAGAGGTTAGCTCTCCACATTTTAAAATTCCAAATGAGGGGCATTAGGCATGACAGATTTCCCCCCAGATTTCTAATAAACAGTAATAGGTCTTTGTTACTTGAGAAAGCTTAAAACAAGAGACATCCATGAAAAGGTTTCTCATGCAGGAATGAGTTCTATGAAGTTTTTTTTTAAGCCTGCCAATGTGTGTTATATAGTATTCACCTATACGTTGCATCCAAAATGATGATATGATTTTAATATGAATGCTGCACTTCATTTTTCAGTGATGAGCTTTATTTTTTTAAGAAAAATAAGTTACATTTTATAGCCTACTAAACACTTCTATCAGCTTTACTGCTAGAGGTAAAAACTGTATAGTTGTGACAGCAGTGTAGTTCATGTTATGGAAATTATCTTTGCTTCACTTAGTTGGTACCTGTTTTTTTTGTTGTTTTGTTTGTTTTTTACCTCATCTCCTAATAATCTGAAGTGAACTAAATGAAGCAATTAAGTCTTTGAATGGAATCATATGGTTTGAGTATGAAATGTCCCACTAAGGCTCATGTCTTGAAGGGTTGGTGGCCAGCTGGTGGCACTATTGAGAAGTAATTGAATAATGATGGCACTAACTTCATAGACTGATTCATAAATAACATTTGTAGCTTAATGAATAATTAGAATAGGGCCTCAATGGAGGAACTACATTATAAAGGATATGACTTGGCCAGTATTATCTTATCTGTATGCTTCTCTGTGTCTCTATGTCTACACTGTCATGAGCTACATTGAAAACACACACACACACACACACACACACACACACACACGCACAACATCTGGTTTTAAAATATTTCCAAGAACAATATTAGTTTCTATAACACATACATAATAAACTGAAATCCTTTGTCACTTAAAATCATGAGAGACATATTTTATTAAATAAAACATTTGTTGTTCAGTGATTATTTTAATGCAAATTCTTCGACGTCAACAGACCTCTTTTGCATAAAGTTGAACCCACAACATTGACTGAAAGCTTTCACTTCTTTAGTATCTCTAGTATTATAATAATCTAGGAATATATTGGATTTTCTTTTGTTATGGAAATATGGCTGTTTCTTCTCTCTTTTCTTCCCGAGGTTCTGATTCATACTTTGTATCCACTGCTTTAGTGACTTTCAGAGTCCCTTTAAGATTCCAGCTGGGAGAATCATGCTTAGCCTAAGATGATAAGTGAACACAAATGATTCAGAGTCATACTGAAAATGCTCTAATAAAGTGTACAGTATTATAAATTAAGTTGGGATAAGCTTAGGTATTTGTTATTATAACCTTTCTTTTTTTCAGGCTGTGCTACTCATATGATCCATTCTAAAATTTCCCTGGTTGGTCATATTTGCTATGAAAAGGAAGGTATGTTAAAGGAAGAGTAAACAAGTTATCTCTATTAATTACTGTTGACATTATTTTTGTATCATAAATCATAGCTATATCCCTTTGAGAGAAATTAATTCTGGCTAACAAAAGAAAACTATGCTAATATACTGCCATGACTGTTTTCTTTAGCAATAAAGGAGGCATTCTTAGGGTCTGTAAGACCAGAAAAGTACAACAACAATATTTAAGCAAATATTTTAATGTGAGTAATTAGCTCATCCGTTAATGTGCTCAGGTTTTAGATATATGTGTCTCAATGGCAAACCTACCATTGTGCTCTCTTAGGACCATTGATAAAAAACTAAATGTATATTGAATTTCTACTGCATCTGTTGAGGATCCTTTGAGTATTTGGTCCTGTCTTAGATATATTTTTAAGGAATATAAATAAGAAATACCTAAAGCCAATTAATAATTATGATTTTCCTTCATATTAGTTATAGGTAATATTCTACCTGCTGAATCACTCAAAGTAGAAGTAGTCTATATGGAAACAAAAGCATTGTGACGAAATCATGGCATTTCTCATTAATGAAGAGAAAATAATTATGAAAATCCAAAATTTATTAGCGATCAATGAATTGGCAATAACTGTTATTTCCACACCCCAGTATTGAGATTATTTTCACCCACTTCCAATAAACGGTCTCTCTTTGTTTCTTCTTAAAGCTAGCGAATATCCCTTGAACTGACTTGAATGTGTCCTAGAAGCAGGGGAAGCCACTGACACCTCTCCTGAGTTCAGTGACCAGTCAGGGCATGGTCACATTTTTCACACTTCAACAAAGAAGCTCAATTCCAGAGTCTCAAGTTTGAATTTTCTCATCCATTGACAAAAGTGCTAGGATGACAGGAAGCCAAAGCTGCCGAAACTCATCCTCCATTGAAACTCCAAAGGTGAACAGCCCCAGAGCTATGGAATGTCACCTCATAACAGCATTTAAATACTGAATCAATTCTTACTGGAAGCAAAGTTTAAGTCTAGACATACTCAATTTTGCATTTACACATACAAGCAATTCTTTCTATTTTAATCATCTGACTGAGATTTGCATTTTTTTACCTGAAACCATTCAAAAAGTTCTCTCTGGTACACTAATGATAGTAGAGAGTGGTGTGTGCTATGAGTCAATAGGAATGCTGTGTTGGAAGCTACACTTGACAGCTAGCAGAGCCAATTGTGTTGACTGCTCAGGAGGCTACAGCTCTCTTTGATATAAAGCCTGATAGTGGAAATGGAGAAACATCAGAAATATCACACTAATTATGGAGCACCTGTGTGCCCCATTACATTTCAGCCTGTTCCCAGGGGAAAGGGAGCTCTCTTGACACCTCTCTCTGCAGATCCATAGAGACTGAGAGGTTTTAGTTGACTCTAATCTGTATTCTGTCCTCCCTCCAAAAATAGGCACTACTGTAAGACTCCATGAAGACTATTTCTATGTCTTAAAATAAAAATATTAAAAAGGCATGTTGTAGAGGGGAAGAAAACTCGTGAACTTTGATCTCAAGCTTACTAATCAGTGGGCATTTTTAGGTTGGCTAAAGTAACTGTATTCAATTGTCTATCCACTGATCTCTACAAATGCCTACATATTTAAGCAGATATATGGATAGTGAGAAGCAAACAGACAGACAGAGAGATTCTATATTCAAGATAGCTAATAAACATAGAAGTACTAGAACTGAAGTTTCTTACATTATGGTAAGAGAGATTAAAAGCTTTGTTTCAATACAGTATTAAAGATTTCATTGAATGAGAACAATACTTTGATGTTTAATGGAAAGAGCAAGGGCCTTGAAGATGCCTACTTCCCAACTACTACTTCCTTTATCTTCTTAAATATGAAAAATGCAAGAAGAGGAAGTTTCATCAGGAGTTTTTTGTCTGGGGAAAATATGTTCCTTAACTGATTCTATCAGACAGATTTAGGACTTAGTCAGAAACATGTTAGAAATGAAGGAAGTGTACATGGAGAACAATCAACAAAAAGAAGGAATTGTCAGTGAGATTCAAAGAACTGAGAAAAGCAAATGTAGCCCACATTTTAAACATATAAATAGAGCTTGGGAAGCATGAAATAGTTTACTAGTGAAGACAATGGAGGGATAAACACATATGAGTGGAGACCTTGGTGACTATTGGTCAAAGGAAAATCATCTAAAGAACTCAAATAATAACAACGACAACAAACAAATTGGACTCGTGAACAGGAACAGCCTAAACCATTCTGTTATAATACCTTTACAGGTCTACTCAGTTTGTAGAGACAATTGAATTTAGTAGGAACAGCTGTCTTGTGACTTGTGTTATTTATTCATTGATTTCTTATCCATTGTTCATGTGGGATTAAATCTTCCTTTTAAAATTCAGCTGAAGTTGGGCCTGATGTGTGGCCTAGTGGTAGATTTCCTGCACGAGTCCCTAGGCTTAACTCCTTGGTTCCACATACACAGAAAAAGCTGGAAGTGATGCTGTGGCTCAAGTGGTAGATCCCAAGGACAGTGCTCAGGCCCTGAGTTCAAACCCTAGGGCTGGCAAAAAAAAATAATTCCAGTTCAGCTGAGGTGAATTTTTACACGCCCCCATTTTATTTCTCAGATTCTTCTTGTATTTATTCCTGATCACATTTATTTTGGCAAATATTCCCTGAAGAGTAGCAATTTCTAGATCTCCAGTATAAACTAAGGTCAGTTGGCACATTATTCTTTTCTTCTGGCAATCTACATTTCCATTGTTGGTTGTAATGAAGTCACTCTCAGCACTGAATAAGGAATGAAGACCACAACAAACATTTCTGCTATTCCAGAAGCTTCTTTGTTACTCATTTCCTTCATAAGACAAATATATCCTTTTAGAAAAATACGTTTTTAGTCATCACTGAAAATGCATATCATGAATTTGCTGTTCATACTTGAATTCTACTTCTAAATTTTTGGTGTCCTGGAATACTCTCATTTTAACCTAGGTATAGCTAAAACAAGTGGGCAGTTTGAGCAATAAATAAGACAAATATAAAAAAAAAAACTAGTTGAAAGATGATCACTGAAGTAGTCATAAAAGTTCACAACTCCATCCAAATATATTGCACTCTTTAGGGAAAGATAGCTGGCATAAACAGATCCAGGCACGATATATGGACTTTGGCGTAATCTTCAAAACACAAAGGGAAAGCGTGCTGACATACCTCCTTTACACAGATCAGTAAAAGTTATGAGAAACTAAGTAGCTACTAAATGATAGATCTGTAATTCAAATCAGAGTTATTAGTGTATAAAACAATTGTGGCTCTGTAATACTCTAATTCAAATTCTAGCCTCTTTTTTATTGTAATTAATAGAAGGGTTATAGTTAATATTCGCCACAGAAGAGGTGCATTACTTCACACACATAGCTCATGTTTTTGTACCCATTTCCCTCCTCCCACCCCCACCCCTCATCCACTTCCCCCTTCCCTTTCCTATTTCAAATAAAAGAATAAATGTATATGCAATATATGAGAAAGGAAGGTAAGATACTGTAACAATATGGGAATAACCAAGGGACAACAAAAGAGATGAGAAATAACACAGTACATTAAGGACAACAATCACACATTATATGGCTCTTGTTTCCATATCCTGGAGGTCCTTTTATTTAGCCTCTTTATGCCCTTTTTATTGACAAGTATCAATCTTTCTGTCTGAAATCCAATAAAGTTGTAATTTCCTCAGTTCAATTCAATGGAATATGCATTTTTTTACTCACAGACTAATTGTTATATCTCATTCACATTCAAGCATGCTAACTGAATGCCTCTCATTATTAGCCTAGGTACCAGATATGATAAGTCATTCCAGGAGGCCATGGCGTTTTCTATTCTAATTTGCAAGATGCTTGCAGGACTCACTCAAAAACCTACATTTTGGACAGAATCAGTTTTTTTCACATCTAATCTAAGAATCTCTGGCCTAGATATGACTATCTCTGCAGCTCAGATGGAAATTCTTTATAAAGCAGAAATGTGTCACCATGTCTTGTTTATGTATTATGCCAAGGGCAATCCTAAGCATAGTATTGACAAAGAACAAATGGCTCAGACATGTTTCTCAAGGTCTCAGTTATAAGAAATGAAGTTTTTCTTAATGCATCTACTTTTAGACCATGTTAGTAGCCAGGTGTTAGTGCCAGGTGGCACTTAGTTAAAAAAAATAGCTATAGATTTTAGAACATAATTAAATTTAAGCTGAGGATTTATATGTCATAGATACATATTAGTATATGTAATAAAAACATTAAGTCTATAGAGTATATACCCCATCATAGATATTTATGTCTATGTAGTTATGTTTATATCCCCAAGACCATGTCCATAATCTTGGGTACCCAAATATTGATTCAAGAAAAAAATGAATTAAACTACATTTGCTTTGGTTTCTCTTTTTAAAAAAAATAGCTATAATGTACCTTGGTCTTGAAAGAACTGAAGAAGGCATTTAGATGAAAATCCCAAAAAAATTTTCTAAGAATTAATGAAATGTTGTTCCAGGTGAGGGATTTATGTCAGCAAATGACAGAGATGTGAGAATTCCTCAAAGGCAAAGCCAGAAGTTCTTATCTGTCATCTTAGTTACTCAGAAAGTTGAGATCTGAGAATTATAGGTCAAAACGAGCCTAGGAAGAAAATTCCAAGAGACATCCACCTCCAATTAAATACAAAATGACAGACTGGATGTATGGCTCACATTGTATAACATCATACTTCAGCAAGACAGTAAAGTGAGAATGAAAGATTCAAAGTTGCAGTGTTAGTACTAGAACCTGAAAAAAAAAAATAAGAGAAGGAGGTAGAGGAGAAAGAGGAGCAGGAGGAAAAAGAGGATGAAGATCCTCAATGTCATCTCTTGAGGCAGATATCTTGAGTTTAAGTCTGGAAATGCTCAAAGGATCACTATCTTGACACAAACCTTGAGGAGTCTAGGCCTACATATGCATATTTCTTTGTGTGAGTAGCATGACTGACTGTAGCTTTTCAGCATGAACTTATCACATAGTCTTCCTTTTAGCAAAGCCAGTTGCTAAAAAAAAAATGATGACAACTCTTCATGTTTGTAATGTGAAGGCTTCACTTCTTCATCAAGTTACTGCTTTGAGTGTGCTGATGAGGAGTCACATAGGTGGACTCTGCCCTATGAAGCCAGGAAAGTACCCTAGTAGCTTCAAACCCCACAGGGTACTTAGATTTTTTTCTTTAAGCTGATAAGTAGATAAGGAGAGTAAGAATTGGTGTCAATTTTGTTAGGCAGAAACATTTCAGCTTACACACCATCCAACCATAATTAACTAACTGAACTGCATGAGAAAAATAGAAATATCATCTGAGTCTAAGGAAAAGATTTTTTTTAAAAAAGCACTTTAGTGAATTTAACAGCTACTTTCCAAATATCTTTGCTCAGTCACCTTCAAATGATGTTGCAAAAGCAGTACCCCTCTTAGTATTTACAATACTAAAACACTAATGTTTCATATACTCCTAGTTTATATTCTATCGTTGTAAGAGTATGAAAATTGTCTGTCTCAACTTATAACTTGAAAATTTGAGAAAAAGAATAAATGAGTCTCATTAAATCTGCAGGCTAATTTAGATCATAGGGCAGGACTCCTGCTTAAAAAATTGAATAAAATGACAAATATAAATGATCAGTTTTGAACAAAATTAGGAACAAAAGCTCATTGCCAAAGAAACATGAAAATTATGACTGATTAATTTCTAGAGGCGCAACAAGGAAGGAGTTAGTAAACAGCATGGTCAAATTTTTAGGGTGCGCTCCCATGCTTTTGTGAATTTTATCTTTGGAGCATGTCCAAGTTCTTGGGAAAAGATGGAGAAAAAACTTCCATTGGGAGAAGGAAAAAGAATTAGGCATATTAAAATACATCCAGAACATTTTATTCTCCTTTTTAAACCATATTTGCCTTCTGAGGAAATTATTTTGTCAGAACCTATTGAACTTGTATTTTACCATAGCTAACTATGCAATAGAAGGCAAATATCCAATTTCAGTTTCTTCTCACGTGAGCTCATCTAAAAGATGGAAAATGTAGTGAAACTCACCAAAAGACCAAGATTTCATTATAGAACTGTGGTCGGCTTCCTCTCCTTCACACCTTACTGTCATTTTTCTCTGATTTCCATCTAACAAAGAAGTGAAATGAAAGAATTAAAAGGCTCAGGGGAAAAAAAAACACAAAACAAAGTGAAGAGAAAAAGAATTCTAAAGGGAATACATATAGTTACCCTAAACATTACACATAATTATACTTAGCCAAATAAATATAAAACCTCACACTCAGAGCCAATTTACTTCAATCCTTTTTTTCTTGACGTACTATACATATCAAGTAAACATTATGAAGCTTGCTATAAGACAAAAAAAACAGAGAGACAACAAGCATATTAGAAGTACACAAACGTGAGTATTTTCAGGTCAGGGATTTAAAACAATTATGACAAATAAGCTGAAAGCTTATTTGGAAAAACTTGACAACGTGCAGATCAGATGGTTATATGAGCAAAGACATAGAAACCCGAAAAAAACTTAATTTTAAAGATACTTATGGTAAAGTCTTACTAATCAAGACATAATTTCTAATGAGGTCATTGCTTATTCTAAATTTCAGGATCTTTGAAGACCAGCTCTACCTTTACTTAGGTAATTCCACATATAAGAGACTCATATATCTTCCAGAAAATAATATAAACTATGCTAAACACATATCTATGTATATCATTATTATGTTATAGTACAAAACAATATCCATTAGAGAAATGAAACATTTGATCAGAAGAATTTAGGCATGGCTAAACTAAAAGAACCAGTCCCACTGAAAATTTAATTGATAATTTTCTTCGTTGCCTGCTCCATATTTTTCTCCAATCTCTTCTTCGATTTAATCTGCAAGCTACCAGAGAATAGTTTTTAGTTATTAGCACTGTCATGATTCCTGACTCAAAAGAAGGAACTGTCTCTTATTTTCTGAATTAATAATAATGTCATATTTACTGTGTAGTAAGTATTCTTTGGTAGTGCTAGTAATGCAAATGCAAAAGGGGTTGGTCCTTTTATCCAGTGTATTCATAGCTTATAAGAGAACTATGACTATCTGGTGAGAAATTATTCATGAATTAATCAGTATTAATCATGTGATAATGAAAATCTAGGAAAAGTATAAAAGAACTAATTGCCCCTAGACCAGTATTTCATGTGTAGCAAGTGGTGAGCAATTGCTAAGAATTTAGAAGACAGTAAAGCCTAGAAGCCTCAGGGCCTAGAAGAAAACTAAACCCAATATTGAACCCCACATTGTTAAGTCACAATATTTCTGAAAGACCACAATGATTAAAATAATTCTGTTGAATATAATTACAATCTCCAAGTGCTTTGCCATATGTGAGTTTTTAGGCCGTGTGTCATACTCAGAAGCAATGATGACAAAGCTATATTCATTACAAATAGTTTTCTTTGCATTATGCCATCCATGTGTGTGATTAACTAGATAAAACAAACTGCTGTTGGTTTTGCTCAATGCAACTTAGAATATATAACATTTAGCTATAATTCTCATCTAATTGCTAATGTTGACATAGATTGAATGGAAAACAAGGTCCTGGCACTCTTCATTTTACCTGAATTTTTAACTCATACAGTCTTTGTGATGAATTTATGATGTAGTATTTTATTTTAGGTATGGAGATGTAGTGCAAGAAATTAAATAGTTTATTCACATTATGCAGTTAGTAGGTGCATTTAAACTGCCTGGTTTCTAAGGTTGTTTAACAAGTTTGCTTCATTTCAGTAGTATGCATTTTTTGGAGCCAGATAATATGCAACTGACAATTTAAGAATCTAGCAATCAAGAATTTGGTAGATCCTGAGCTTTTTCCTGCTTGCAAAAACAAAACAAAATAATGCCCTTCACCATATATTTTTATATGCTATGAGAAGATGGAAGTTTGGGGATCTAAGAGGAAAAAAACAATGTATCAGTACATTATTCTTCTTTTTTCTTCAGATTCTGGGGCTTGAACTTAGGGCCTGGGCACTGTCTTTGGGCTTTCTCAAACTTAACACTCTACCACTTGAGCCACAGCACTACTTCCAGGATTTTCTGGGTATGTAGGACCAGGTAATTATACCAGGCTTTGTGCATGCTAGGCAAGAACTCTAGCACTAGGGCTTGCTCCTTGCCCAAGAACAGTAGATTATTCTTAACAGCAATTATAGGCACAAAATCATTAATTCTTCATTGATTTACAGAGCCTTGGTAGCAGATTGCCAGATTTTACTTGTTCATTCGAAGGATTATATGCATTGGGTTAACTTTGAGTTTAGGGAATTTGACTTTTGAAGCTAACAGAAAGCAAGCTTGTATATCCTTTGCTCCTAAGCAAGTCATTATATCCTCCAAAGCTGTCTTCTATATGAAAATTGTGATTGTGAGTTTCAGAACCAAAAGAAGTGAATGCCTTACTTACAAGAATGCAAAACGACAAAATGTCTATGAAGAATTTCTCTTAACAATTTATACTTCTAAAATATGAGCCTCTTTTTTTTTGTTATAAGTTGGTTGTGTGTTTGCAAAGAAATTCCATGTTGAAGAAGCCTCTGTCCCCTACTAATTATTCTACTTTCTGTTGTAATAACAAAACCTCTAGCTTTCAGAGGGCCTGTGCATTTCTAAAATAGATATTAAATTGTTTCAAGGTCTCTGAGTACTTTCAATTCTCTTGTAAGTTTCTGGCCATAGGGCAAATATCTAAAATGTGTTACAATTGACATATACTTCAAACCATACATGTAATTTCAGTTTTCTATTAGCCACATTTTTAAAGAGCAAAGAAAATAATAATAATAATAATAATAATGTTGATGATATCTTTTGAACCCAATAGATCGAAAATATTAACATTACACTATGTTATTAATATATTACTTACATATATTTATATTTTTCAAACTAATTTTTCAAATTCTTTACATTTCAAACAGATCTCAATTTAACCTTACTGTATTTGACTTTTGGTTATTTTGATGTGCAGCACACTTCTAGCCAATGAGACTTGAGAAGTGATTTATATTATTTCCTGGGTATGTCCTTAAATGAAATAAAAGGTTCTTTTTCTTATCTGTTCTGTTTTGGTGATATAAAAGATAACAAAGGAATGCTGGCACATGAAAGAAAGGTTTGGATTTCAGAAAAACGAAATATATGAACCATAGCTTGATTTTTCTAGGAAGTCACTGTTCTTAAATAATATAAATCATATTATTAATTTACCTGGGCTCACTATCAGTGAAATACAATTCTATAAATATATATTGAGGTAAGAAGTATGGTTAAAGCAATGGAATGTAGCAAAATACTTTTAAAATTATTATCTTTAAGTGATTGTACAATAGAATTTCAATTACTTTTTCAATATAATTTTATTGTCTTATAGTAAGATGTTTTGGAAGGAGGTTTCCTTTTCACCATTCAGGTACATTTTTCTTTTGGATAATGTTATCTCTTTGCTTTTCCCCAGTTTAGCCCTCTCAACCTTCCTACAAATTTAATTCTTTTCCCATATAGTTCATAGTAAATACCATGATTGCACTTGCTTAGTAAATTTTTTAAATGAGTATATTCTCACAGACAGTAGTGCCAGTCAGAAGATGTGCTGATCAAAATCACTTTTAATTAATACACTAGCAATAGATAGTTTAATAATTGATGGATATGTATATAAATATATTGAGATTCAGTGATAATGCATAAAAGAGAATAACTTGCAATCCTAAATCATCTAAAAACACAGACATTTATTCTTTCAGTTGGTATCAAGATTATATTAACTAGGATTTTAGAACTTAGAAAGTGTTGCTAAAGATGTTCATTGCAGCACTATTTAACATAGCAAAGATATGGAGCCAACTCAGATACCCCTCAGTAGATAATTGGATCAAGAAGATGTGGTACCTATATACAATGGAATTCTATGCTGCCATCAGAAAGAATGACATCGCCCCATTTGTAGGGAAATGAAAAGACTTGGAAAACATCATATTAAGTGATGTAAGCCAGACCCCAAAGAACATAGACTCAAAGTCAGATACTGTATCAATATTAGATTGACCAAAGGGCAACAAAAGAATTTTTTGTGTGTATATGTGTGGGTCCTGGGGCTTCAACTCAGCCTGGGTGCTGTCCCTGCGCTGTTCAGCTCAAAGCTACTGCCCTACTCTAGTGATGGGCATTGTCCATGAGCTCTTCAGCTCAAGGCTGGAACCCTACCCTTGAGCCAAGCCCCACTTCTTGTTTTCTAGAGGTTAATTAGAGATAAGAGTCTTAGGTCCTTTTGTGCCCAGAGTTGGCTGTGAACCTTGATCCTCAGATTTCAGCCTCCTGAATAGCTAGGATTACAGGCATGAGCCACTGCGCCAGGCAAGAATCTGAATTTTTATGTGGTTCCTCCAATATTTCATCTAAGATATTTTATTTTGAAAGCTTTCCTTCAGAAAATCTTTAGGGATTAACCTCTTAGTAATTTTATGTAAACCCTTAAACTAGCTATTACATTAAGCTTTTCATTTCATATATGAACATAGAACACTGAAAGCAAATACCTACTCAGCAACATTTACCCCTTTATTGTAGTTACATATCATCAACCTCAGCTGTGTTTTCCTATAGTACTTCTGGTAATTATAGCACATCTTGCCTGTGGAAAAGCACAGAAAAGAATTAGTAGCTGGACAAAGCAGTTGGAATTCATTTGTGGATGAGTCAATAGCACTCTGAAGTATGCTGCTGCATTTCAAATAGTGCCTATATGAAATGGCCTGAAATATACCTCGAAAAAGACAATCAGATCTAATACTCCTAAATAGATGATGTATGCAATGTGTCTGGGAAACCATACAAGCTGGAGTTTTTAATTACCTGGAAGTAAAAAAAAAGTGCAGTTTCTTAGTACCTATGAAGTCAAAATCAGAGATTTGCAACTGTAACGAAAGACACAAAAAGAATAGCAGAAGTTCTAGCCCTTGCTGTTAGGTCATGTTCAGATATAATCCTATTGGATCGGGAGGAAAATTTAATTACATCCTTTCCATAATTCTACTTTCATCTAAATAGCTTTTACTCTCTTACAATTTGTCACCATTAATGTCACCTGCCAACCTCTTCAGCACTGTAGAAATACATCAGAAACCAAAGAAAGAGAAGAGCTAAACTTCAGTATTGAAGACTGAGAAAAGGGTTTGGGTACTGTAACCTGTGAAAGTTGTGCAGAAAGCTTCTTTCACCCCTCAAATCCATGAGAAGTGAAAAGATTTAGAATCAAAGAGGTCTTGTTTCTCTTTGTAAAATAAGTTAGTCATTTCAAGCCAATTCCTCATGGACAGATGTCCAGACAATCGTTGCTGTGGTAACTGTTAACAAACAGGTTTTTGGAAAGTGAATCCAATCTATATGCAATGCACAACCACTCTGGTAGAAGGTGCATGTACAAAATCATGAGAATAAACTGACAATAAGATATGACAATTTGAGAATGTGGAGGGATGTGCAGTGCAATTGAAACAACCACAGGAGTTTACAGTTCTGAGGAAGTCAAAGACAGCTTAAAATGATTCCCATTTTCTATCAGAGATGCATTTTATAGCTAAAAATGAATAAACCTTATTGAAAAAGAAATCACAAAAGTAGATTTGGCAATTTTCCTTCCCAGTATATTTTAAAAACTAAAGAAAGTGATTGCTTCAAAATCCATTCATTATCATATAGTTTCTGTCTATATACACATTTTTCCCTCAAGTAACAGAGCCCATTAGATACAAATATTGGCTATCTAATGTTAAGTACATCCTATAATTTTCCTTTAAAATAATCCACTTGAATATAATTTGCTAATTTTTTCTTCCATATATTTTTATTGTAATAATTTGCGAATTTTTAAATCAAGTTTATTAAGATTTACGAAGTCTAGTTCATTATCATGCAATGTCAGGAAATTTTCAACTGCTTCCTTTGAGTAGCTTTCAATTTAAGCTGCTATGCTAATTACATAATTAATTTCCATGTATGAACAAATGAAAAAACTAGTCATGAATTGGCTTACAGAAATTTGTGATTAGATTTATAGTCTTTAAATATTGATAAAAATTTTAGATCACTTGTATTAATGATGCTGGTGGAAAGGTCTTTGAAAACTTGTTATCTTTGCAGGTATTCTGCAAACAGAAAATTACTTAAAATATTGTTTGGTTTTAAGGTAATAATTGTATCATTATAATGATAGATTTGTTGTTTTCTAGAAATGATTTTAAAAATATTGTCGCTATCTATCAATCAATCTCTCTCCTATCTATCTATCTATCTATCTATCTATCTATCTATCTATCTATCTATTTTTTTGGTTGTGGGGCTTGAAACTCAGTGCCTGGGCCCTGTCTCTGAGCCTCTTTGTGCTTAAGGCTTATTGCTCTACCATTTGAGCCACAGCACGACTTCCAGCTTTTGTGTGGTTAATTGGAGATAAAAGTCTCATGGGAACTTTTGCCTGGGCTAGCTTCAATCTCAGATCTCAGCTTCCTTAGTAGCGAGGATTGCAGGCATGAGCCACCTACATCCAGCAGATTGTTATTATCTAAAATGAAAAAAAAAATCATGTGTTTTAATCTATTGTTACTACTGAGGAAGGCTGTATGCCTAGGACTTATCTCATGTGTATACATCATCTGTTTTTTTTTTAATATTGAGAATACCACTAAGTTGATAGCAGATATAATGCCTTTATTGATCAACAGATTCTCTCAAGCCAAGTCTAAATCTTTACAGAACTTTTTTAAGGGAAAATATCACTAGATAACTTTGAATGCCTGATTTGGCTTAAATAATGTACTGTTTAGAGAACTATATTTTTTAATGCACAGGCAAGTGATATAAAGAAATAGGGCATTTATTTTCCAATAACTGAAGGAAGAAAAGTTATTTTCCAATAACTGAATGAATTTTCATCCTTTCAAGGTCAGAGATTAAAAATACATACACGATTCTAAAGTATCCGGTAGAGCTGAATTGTTCTAGAAAGAGAAATGAAAATCACCTCTGAAGTTACAAACCAATGTTATAAAACCAATGTCTTTCAATTTGTATCTTAGTCCCAGCCTCTTTCTTTAAAAGACTAGTGGAGAGAGAGCATGCCTGGCTGATCTAGCATGCTATTGAAGAGTTCTGTGTTCTATTTGCCTTCCCCTGAAGCACTGAATGGGAGCACAGTTGGAGCACAGTTTAGTGTACACCAGGAAAGCCACTGCTCCAACAGCTGAAATGCATTATCTTGTTTTATACTTGGAGAAGATGAGAGAACAGTGGAGATACATGTTTTGTTTTGGAGTCTTAGTGATTTTTTTTTTCCTCTTCACAGTCCTCGAAAATTTTCAATAGTAAAATACATATGGTACAATTGAAAATCATTTAAGAAAGCATATTGTTTGTTATCTTTAGTTACTAAGGTTTCTGGACAAGATTAGCAGCAAAGCCTAAGGTGACAATTTCTACTGCATCTGTAGTACTTTGTGTTTTGAGTCTCCTTTCTTGACTGCTAGTTGCGGAAGACTTATCACATTTCAATGGATGCCCTCTGGCCACACCCTGCTAGAGTGTGCTCGTGCATGAAGGACATATCTACAGAGCCAGGGCTTTCTTTCAAGGCAGTGTGTGAGAAGCACATGTAATATCTGAAAGATTTCTGTAGGACAATTCAGAGTCTTTTTGTTCCTGTGACAGGAATTCAAATTCATTGACTAACTTAGCTGTAGGTCATAGACGCGACCTCTGAACCAGAGAATTTTACTTTAAGCATGGGAGCTAAGTGTGCGTGTGTGTGTGTGTGTGTGTGTGTGTGTGTGTGTGTGTGTGTGTGTTTGTTCTTCTGAGGTATAAAGATTACAAAATAATGAGAAGGTTAAAGAAATAGCAAATGCTTATAACTTCTCCTAAACTTGATGATGACATTTAATTATAAACTCATTTCCATATAAACAGCTGTCCTGTTAATGATAATTGTGTTAGCTAGAAATCACGTAAGTATATAGGTAGCTCTCTTCTCTCTATTTCACTCTCTCATACTGTCCTATTTCACTTTGTCACTAGGATATTTACTTGGCAAATTTTAATAAATGTATTATTTACCTGATTATTTAAGGATGTGAAAGTTTGAAAATGATATACAACCATCATTAACTCTCTTATTTCCATTCCTTTTGGTACTGAACCTAACACTTGAATGGGAGCGATAGGTTTAGTAAGAAAGAAATGATGGAAAAATTGTACATATTATATAGCGAGGACTCCATATGTTATATGTTCTAACCAAATTCCTGAAGACTTGCTACCACTTGAGCTGAAAGAAATGTTTAAGGCATTATATGAATATTTTTTCTTGATTAGTACTCAGATTAAAAAAGGTTACAATGTCAAAAATTTATGTAAAAGTATAAACATATGGATCATAAGATGAAAAGACTGTGTAAAATTCTAAAGAAAATAAAGTGTGTCTGGCTATGAGTCAAGGCAACATAAAACAGGTTATATGATATATTGATAAAAATTTTAAGATGAACTTTAAGAGCCTGCGATATTAACAAGTCAATGCTGTTTTTAAAGCAGATAAACATGTAATTGTTCTCTTCAAACTATTTAATGTTATCATTCTCAATTGTGAATGTGAGCCAAAAATTAATTAGGAATAAAATACTACATTATAAAGTATAATGATAAAAGCAAGGGGTAGTTGTCATAATATTTGCAAAATTTGGTAGTCTAAAGTTGTTTAGTGTATAATGTGCTCAAGAAACAGTTGAAGATAAGTATAATGATATCTTATGTATAGTCAGTAAGCCTAAATACTAATCCCTTCAAATGTTTTAATTTCCCAATGATTTCATAAACATTTTGCAGTGGGAATAAGATGTTAAAGAAGCATCTTTCAAACAGTCTATGAAGAAAGAAGTGGAATAATGATCAGGCAACCACAGACAAAAACAAAGCCAAGAAAGCATATATAAACAGGAGACCCTGTTGAGTTTCCACTTGCAAAACAGTCTAAAGCCTGTATAAAATCAGAGCATTCCTACGGCATGCTGCGAACTCATCAGGTGCCTGGAGGAGAAAGGCATTGCTGCACAGGTAGAGGCATGGCATGCTCAGATAACACATAAATGAGAGCAAATATTTGGCACAGAACCTTGAAGTTAGAATAACCTTCTTAGGTTGGAATAGTGGGGAGAAGTGAAAATTACAGCAACAAAATTACCTCTTTTTAAGATCTAAGAATATGACCACTGAGTGTTGCATGGTTATAGTGTAAATGAGAGTTCTTGTGGTTGATACACCATGTCTAACCCAGTAGGCTAAATAAAGGGGTCACTCTACAATGCTACACTACTGGTAAATTCTGTATATATTAGCTTTGCCTTCTGTATAATTTATAGCTTCTTCTGCTCTGTTGACTACTGGAGCATACGGCATACATCTCTCACTCCCTCCGCCTTCTCCTTCTCCTTCTCCTCCTTCTCCTCCTTCTCCTTCTCCTCCTTCTCCTCCTCCACCTTCTCCTCCTCCACCACCTTCTCCTCCTCCTCCACCTTCTCCACCTTCTCCTCCTCCTCCACCTTCTCCTCCTCTTTCTTCTTCTTCTTCTTCTTCTTCTTCTTCTTCTTCTTCTTCTTCTTCTTCTTCTTCTTCTTCTTCTTCTTCGTCTCCTCCTCCTCCTCCTCCTCCTCCTCCTCCTCCTCCTCCTCCTCCTCCTTCTTCTTCTTCTTCTTCTTCTTCTTCTTCTTCTTCTTCTTCTTCTTCCTCTTCCTTTCTCCCTTCTTCTTCCTCTCCTCTACTTTCTCTGATACACAGTCTGCGTACTCATAGTTTCTGCTCTCTTTCTTCCAATATTCACTCTCCTCATAATTCTGCCTTCTCATAGAAATGACTAACATTTTCACACCCTGTGTAGAAGAGCCCCTCCCTAGCAAACTCCCACTTAAGGTATGAACAAGTCACAGGAATGTGTTATTTCAACTTTTCTTTGTATTACATGTAAGTGCTATGACAAGGAGGGAACGAAACTTAGCAGATCGAAGCCACAAAGTAGAACTGGTTCCATATTGGAATGAGAGAGAAGTCAGTTCTCCAGTGCTTTTGCTTCTCTGCTCAGAAGATAGTAAAAAAGGATTCAATTAAGTATCCTCCTGTTCCACTGATTGGAGATAAGACAAGATGATGGGGAAGAATGCTGCTAGGAGTTAGAAACCTTCTGTGCAGTGCTAGGGCCTAAAATTGTAAACAAATTTCTTTTATCCCATATATTTTTATTGTAATTGATAGAAGGGTTACAGTTATATTCGCCAGATAGAAGACATGTTACTTCACACACATTGATACCCCTTCTCATACTTTTGTCCCCATTTCCCTCCCTCCACCCATCCCCTCATCTTGTTTCCCCCTTCCCTCTCCTATTTCAAATAAACAAATAAACATATGTACAATATAACAGATAACAAGTAAGATACTGTAACAATATGAGAATAACCAAGGGACAATAAAAGAGATGAAAAATAACAGTATATAAATAACTATAATCACAGATTATATAGCTCTTATTTCCATATCTTAGGTGTCCTTTCATTTAGTCTCATCCTATATGGCTTTATGTATCTAGGTTTTGAGCTATTGTAATCCTCTGATAGGAGAGTCCAAGATGTTTACTAATTACTACAAATGCGAGAAACCATTGAGCCTATATTCCTTTGGATCTGATTACTTCACTTAACACGATCTTTTCCAAGTCTTTCAACTTCCCTACAAATGGGGCAGTCATTCTTTCTGATGGCAGCATACAATTCCATTGTGTATAAATACCACATTTTGTTGATCCAATCATCTACTAAGGGGCATCTGGGTTGGTTCCATACCTTTGCTATGGTAAATAGTGCTGCATTGAATATCATTGTGCTAGTGGCTTTAGTATGTCCTTGTTTCTGGACTAGTGGGAATTGCTGTGTCAAAGGGAAGATCTATGTTCAGTCTTTTGAGGAACCATCACATTGCTTTCCATAGTGGCCGAACAAGTTTATACTCCCACCAACAGTGTAGTAGTGATGGCTTCTGGCCACATCCCAGCCAGCATCTGTTGTTATTAAATTTCTTGATCATGGCCATTCTAACTGGAGTGAGGCGGAATCTCAGAGTTGTTTTGATTTGCATTACTTTTATGGCCAGAAATATCGAGCATTTCTTCATTTGTCTATAGGCTATTCTTATTTCTTCTTCAGAGAAGTCTCTCTTTAAGTCTTTGGCCCACCTTTTAAAGGGATGGTTGTTTCTTTAATTTCTCATACAAAAGAAATAGTCCTTCAACCCCCCCAAAAAGGGAATGATCAAGGAACTTCTAAGACACTGAAATCCAAAAAGTTGACTACAATTTCAGAAAATCTGTCAATAGAAGAAAATACAATCACCTTATAACACCAGGTAC
Organism: Megascapheus bottae; assembly: GCF_031878675.1. Classification (NCBI taxonomy): domain Eukaryota; kingdom Metazoa; phylum Chordata; class Mammalia; order Rodentia; family Geomyidae; genus Megascapheus; species Megascapheus bottae. The sequence continues at coordinate 49,133,197 of NC_143515.1, forward strand.
AATACTTGCTGATGTCATTTTTCACAGTGCCTTAGTGTAAAGTAATCAACACTACACCAACAAGAAATCCCATTAACCAACAAGAAATTAGTTTTGGGTTTTTTTTTTGATCGATCATGGGGCTTGAACTCTGGGCCTGGGCATTATTCCTGGACTCTTCAGCTCAGGGCTACTGCCCTAACTTTGAGCTACTGTGCCACTTCCCATTTTCTGGTGGTTAATTGGAGATAAGAGCCTCAGGGACTTTCATGCCGAGACTGATTTGAACCACGATCTTCAAATCTCAGCCTCCTGAATAGTTAGGATTACAGGCACGAGGCACTTGTACCTGACAAGAAATTAGTTTTTATCTAGTAGCTCTAGACAGTTATGAAAGGAGACCTACCATGTAGCACATAATACCCTTCTTTATTCTGTTCCTTTAATCTCTGCTTCATTTTTCCTACAAATCTTTCATAAACAGGTATCTTTCCCAGAAAGACATACATTATTTCTATAAATAGTATTGTGGATGGTAAATTTATTTTTTACATCTTTCTTGTGCTCCTATAAATTCTATTTTGTCTCATAAAAATTCTCCAAATTTGACTTGCATATGTATTTTTTTTCCTAATCATGTGAGACAAACAGAGCTTGGGGAGGTTCATAATATTTGGGAAGCTCATGGTAGGGATGAAGAAAATCAATGTTCTACTTCTCTGGCCTTTCAGGTAGTGTAACAAGTTTTTGGAGAAAACACTTCCTGAAACAAGAACGCAATAAGTAATTAAGTAAAACGTATAACGAAGAGTTCACTAAGAATGTCTAATGTTTGAATTTTAGAGCCAGTTTGTGTTTGGAGAAAGGAGGCACAGAAGCTGATATATTAAAAAAAATAAAACTATGGGTAGGTTACATTTACCATCTAATAATATTGCAAAGCAACATATTAGAAGCAAATTGGACTGATCTCCAGTATCAGTAAACACTTGAGTTAAAGGGAACTATGGTCAAGGTTTAGACATATAATTATCATCTCTTGGTTGCTCATAAAGCATAATTGCATATTCAGCGCTCTTAGATTTATGAAGAACAAATAAAACCTGCATTAAAAATTGGTTTGTTTTAGTGTTTCTCGAGCTCCTTGCATCTAAACCTTTCTTTTTTTAACTTGGTGTTTATCAGGCACACTCAATTGTTCACTTTTCTTAAAGTAAATAAGTGGATATGCTCAGGTATACCTGACTTATTTAAGCAATGTATGTTGACATTTGAGGTCATTTAAAAGCTGTGTTGTAGTTTCTGAAGAAAAAAATATATATCTGTTCATTGCTTCAATTTAGCCCTACTTGCTATGAAACGATTTAATTACTGCAAACTAAATTGTACTTTTCTCCTTTCTAATGTAGATTTGTTTCTACTCAGACCTTTAATGACTCTCCAAACAATAATGTTTGGCAAAGAGGAATGTTGTCAGTCAAGCAGAACCACAAACATCTGTTTAGAATAAGCTTTCCTTTTAATTAAATATATAGATGTACCAGGAAATTTCCATGCCACTGGAAAGTCTACTGGAGGAACATCAGTTCTACAAACACTGTATATCATTTGCAAAGCTCAGAACCTCTCCTTTCATACACTGGAAAACCAGAGGGTCCACTGATATCATTTGCGAAGTACAAGTGCCTTAATGTCCAATCTGCAGATTCTAGAGTAATTATGCAAGCTCCTAACTCTCAGGGGCATAAGAAAATATATAATAAGTGTATAGGAATCAGGTTATCAAAGAAAGTCCAATTAATGAACAGAGTGTCAAAGTTTCTTTGTTATGCCAAATTTTGTCTCCTTTTAGACAGTTTTGAAAACCACTTTTGCCTCATTTTATGAAAAGACTGATAAAACAATGGCAATGTACTCTCAATTATTCATGAGTCTAAAAATAGGTCACAAGTATGAGTGTTAAATAATTAGACATTGGAGAATAATTATTTTCTTCACAGATGCATAACATCCATGCATTTTTTTCTTTCTATATTTTTTTCTTCAATTTAAAATTTATTTTACTTTATTTTTGAGGTAGGATACATTTGTAATATAAGGTGAGTTTCATTGTGGACTTATTCTAAGCCTTTATGAAAAAATCTCTAATTGTGAGGACCAAAATTTCAAAACCATAAGGAATAGACACATATTTAATATGTATGGATGCAGTAACAGATGGTTAAAAGTTCCAATTTTTCCAGGTGATCTGAATATTGTACAAGAATTAAGAATAATTATCTCTGTAATATACTATCTCTGTCTCTCTTTGTTTCTCCCTCTCTCCCTCCCTCCCTCCCTCTCTCCCTTTCTTTTTCTCTCTACCCCCTCCATACCTCTCTTGATAATGCTGGGGTTTTAAACTCAGAGCTCTCTATATATGCTAAGCTACTTGAGTCATGCTCTAGTATTTTTGGCATTTCAGTTATTTTTTTGCCAGTCTTGGGCTTTAGCTCCGTCCTTGGATTTTCTCGAGGTTAGAGCTCTACCACTTGAGCCTCAGCACCATATCCAGCTTTTTTCTATGTATGTGGTACCAAGGAATCGAACCCAAGTCTTCATGCATACTAGGCAAGCACTCTACCACTAGGCCAAACTTGCGGCCCCTCATTTTAGTTATTTTTAAGATGAAGTTTTTTTGTCCAGTCTGACCTTGAACCTTGGTTCTTTTATCTCTACTTACCTCACAGTAAAGATTAAAGGCATGCATCATTGTGCTTGGAGTATTATATTAATCTTTGCAAGATGCTAAGTAATTATTAAGTCTAAAGAAAGAAGAAATTATTATAGATTAGAATTATCCATTACCCTAGATAATCTTTTCAATCATATCAAATGGCTACAAAATGTTAGGATGATAGTAAGTAAATAGTTTTAGAAAATTAACATTCCATTAACTGATAATTGTCTAAACATTGTGAGTCTTGGCAACTAAACCTTATTTCAAAGCAAGTAAATGCACAGTTACATGCACATGAAATTACCATCATCATTATTATTTTATTATTATTATTTGTTTTGGGGTGAGAGGCAGTTAGGGGGTTTAAGATGGAGGCCTTTTGTGTTTGGCAGCCAGCCACTCTACTGCTTTAGCAGTGCTTCCTGACCTGTGAATGCAATTATCAGTGTGATTCTAGATGAGCATAAGTATTTTTATCAGACATCTAATATAGGATGAAAATAATTACAGAATAAAAAAATAAATTTTACTATGTTTTCATTTTGCTCCAAACTATGGTACTACATTTTAGAACACATGTGTTACAAAGAAAATTCTGGCATGGAAGAATTATTCCCAATTTAGCATTGACCAAAACCTGAGGCATCAGTCATTTTTAGCTGCATTAACATTCATTAAATTCATTAGTTAATGCTTCACTAATGGGATGGACAGTTGAGACTTCATAGTGCAGGCACTTGCACACAGATATCTAAAACGACCTGTTTTAATGGACATGTGTATCTTTCATTCTCGGAAAACTCCATTTCTATGAAATTTTGGATAACTTCTAGATTTCCACCTGTGAAATTCAATGATTTGAAAATACAGCAGGCCCTTGATATCCATGGGTCTATGTTTCCAAGGATACCACTGTTGAGGAAAAGCCATGCATGCTAAGAATTTGTAGAATTCAGAACTGTATTGAGGTTGTAGTACATTTCCCCCATAATGTTTCCAAACTCTAATAACAACATGCTGCCTTTGAACAATGTCAAATTTTCACTCCATCACTTAAACTAAACAACTGTCTTGATTTGGGGACTTTGGGGCTCAATTTGCCTTTTAGGAGACACATTTCCACAAAATTAAAAACAAAGAAAATATTCAGCGGTCAAACAACTATATAAACACAATTGATCATAGTCTAATACTGAAAGCATCTCTGCATCAATTGAGTTTTAGAATGTGATCACCAGAATTTAAGTTTTTTGTCTTTGGAATTCCTTTTGGTTCTTCATTTATTATTATATTCTTGCCATGCTTGGTCAAAACCTCAGGTAATGGATGTCTGCACATATTTTTTTCAACAAATAGTGCAAGACATTAGGGCCCATGTTTATCCTTCTAAACTATTTTTATAGAACATTTCAGGAAAGTTCCTATCCTAGTGTCCCTGTCTACTTCGGCAGTTATTAAAGCACTTCTGTCAAAGACAGGCAAAAATCTGGAACAGCAGCTGAACAAATTAGTCCTGCAAAATGTTCGACCTGTTGCATTCAAATGACTATACATTTCTTGTCTCTACCAGACGCAGCTGAACCTCAAATCATCAACTTAGTTGTTGCTCTGGATTAGAGCTTCTCATCTTCATCTTTGCAAGAACTATTGCAATTCTTCAAGTTAGTGCAACCAGAGAAAATCTCGCTTCCCCAAATATTTTTTATAAACTTGTAGGATTCTACTCTTTTGACATTAGGCTTCCTTGGCTTGTTTCCTTGTGTCTTGGACCACCATCAAACCCAGGACCAATAATACATTCCAGCTGGGAGAATTAACTATCCTATGGAGTCAGCATAAATATCTACTTTGTTCCTTGAAAATCTCTCACTGGGAAAAAATGATTTCCCTTTATTTATATCAAATTGTAATTGCACACATTACAGCCTACATTTGTAGGAGTTAAAATCTTTTTTGTCAAGGTGCTTGGCATAAGTACCAGTGTTTAAGGGTGGAGCTGCCACCCTAAAAGAAGTTACTTTAGTCAAGACATACCTGCTTGTAAAACCTCTTTTTCTAGGGACCAGGGGCCTTGCTCGAATATAGAGTGCCAGTTGGGTAAGAGTAGTTTTTCTGATAAGTTCCCACTTTGGTCAAGTGTCCTATTTGTTTGCTGATTGCTCAGATTAGCTTTTTACTCCTTTAAAACTAGCCAATTATTCAAGACCATTAACCTAAACTCTGATCAATCTGAATAAAGGTTAGTGATCCAATAGGGATAAAACCTAAGCACACTGTGCATCCAGTATGTCTTTTTCAGGGCTTCCTATCAGTAGCATGTCCTTTTGAAGAATAAAGTCTTCTTTCGAAGCTCTTTTTGAGTTGGTATCCTCATTCCTACAGACATTTCCAATAATTTGGAAGCTGGAAAATTTCTTTAGGCTAATCTCATCCTGAAGTTTTACTTTGATCCTACTAAATTTCAATCTCTGTCTTTCTGTTCTTGCTTCTTCTGAGCCAAAGTACTGAAGTACTTACTTCATTTTTAAGGTTATGCCTCTCTTTATTTTCCCAATACTGACCTAATGATAAGATGCCTCCATGCATTTCATATTGTTAGTTTCTTAAATGCTCAATTTTGGAGTGTTACCTCTGTGTTACAACCATCTTCTCAACAATCTTTAGAACCTTTTTAATTTTTTTTATTAAAGAATTTATTAACATTGATTTTTACATCATATCTAAATCCTAAGTGCTAGTGATTGTATACAGATATTCCCTTCTTAAATACTAGTCTGTTAAACATGACATTTGAAATATGACATAAGAAGTCTTTTTAAGCTATGTCAGTGAATGTATGCTGACTTTTCCTTTTCCTGAAGAATGAACCTACAGGTGTGCCCTCCTGTCTTTCATCATCCATTTGTACATAGTACTGAATATTGGTGTTGGTATTATTTAATGTTTGGAGTTGAAACCAAAGATCCATAACTTGATTCAAAGTGAAGTGAATAAAATTTAGAAACACTGGTGGATGAAAATCACCAAACCAGAATGTTTTACTTCACATTTTACTATAATTAGTACAATTGGTTATTGATATTTCATTACATAGACCCAAACACCAGCTGCTTTCCTGTCAGAAATCAGCCAAATATGCCAAGGCAAGATTGGAATTTGGGCTTTCTCATGACCATAAAATTATGTGGCTGGAAACAACCAAGTTCCATCTGGTCTATTCACCTTGCAAGTTTTGGTGTGGATTTTGAAATTACTACATCATTTTTTGTTTTTAAATTTTCCAAAGATAAAGATCCCTGTTATGAAATTTTACACTTAAAAACTAAAATTAATTCTTCATGGTGGTATTTTACTATATTGGATGAGCACAATACAAACAGATTTCAGGGTAAATTGGAGATTTTATAGGTGATCATCTCCACAGGCATCTTGTACACAGGTAACATTGGGCAGAATTGTAACCTGAGGCCTCAAAACTATTGAAATATTCTCACTAAGGGGAAACAAACATCAAGGTAGTACATTTGAATAGACAAAACAGTTTCTATTCCTACTGTGGGGGAAAAAAATCTGTACAAACACCAGGACTTGGGCTGGGAATTTGGACTATTGGTAGAGTGCTTGCCTAGCATGCAGGAAGACCTGGGTTCGATTCCTCCGTACCATATATACATAGAAAAAGTTGGAAGTGGTGCTGTGGATCAAATGGTAGAGTGCTAACCTAGAGGAAGAACCTCAAGAACAGTGCTCAGATCTGAATTCAATCCCCAGAACTGGCACACACACACACACACACACACACACACACACACACACACAAAGAAACACCAGGCCTTGTTTCTTGGATTGCTACCAAGACACTGTCATGCATAGTTTGAAAGTAAATCATCATCACAATCAACTCATTTTTGTGATTGAGTATCTATCCCAAATTGTGGAAGTAAAAGTCAATCATTTGTGCTATTTCTGTTGTAATTTGTGTCACTATTTTTCCAAATAAGGATGATTGTTGATTAATATACACTATGTAAATTTTATTCGTTTGTAAGTAGTGACCTAAAATTACTCCTACCAACCATCTGATAAGGGAATAAGAAGCTGATCAATAATAATACATTAAAGATTTTGCCAGGCCAGTGTTAGAGGACAGATGACATATTTTTAGCTATTCAAGTACAAATACCAAATTATAAACAGTTGAATTAGGTAGCTTTTTCTTTTTTTCTTTTTTCATTTTTTGTCTTTCCTATGCCTCTCATACAAAGACTCTTCAAAAATCAATCAAGTGATTTGAAATTGCTAACTGAAGTATTTAAACTATCATCACTATATAAGCCTACTTTTACCAAGACACAATGACTGTAAAGGAATAAATGTGAATAAAGGAAGTGCATTAAGGAGTACTTTAAATTTTTCCTTACTAAACCAAAGAACAAATAGAGTTGAGTAAATATTTCATTTATCTAATTGAATAGTTACTGACCTGCTAGAGGATGACTTTAAAACAGGAAAAAAAATGTCTATCTGGATGTGTGAGCAATAGCTCTATTTTAATCTATTTTTCTCACATTTTCTGGTTGAGTGTCATTTATTCTAAATGGTAATTAAAGAATGATTAGACATTTCTTATTAACTCTTCCTCCTGACTCTCTTCTTTCTTCAAGCATTGTCTTGGAATTCAGCATCAGGCAGACATCTGAAATTTCCACATGAAAGCTCCGATTAAGCTGACATTAATAGCAAACATGTGACTAATGCTTTGACAGATGATTCTAAATTAATTATTAATGATAGGCCACTTCAGAACATTTCTTGGGAGTAGACAAGACTTTTGTCTTTTCTTTTTCAAAATACCTGTAGAAACAGTGACTTGAGATGGTTTAATCAATTTAGGTTTCTTCACTTGTTAAGGTCTTTAAATTTTTTAATAAAAATAAAGTAAATGTGTCAATTACCATAAACTTACATCTCCGTCTGAGCATCTTTGTGGGTTTTTTCCTTTGAATACATATTTTCTCTTAGGTGATTATATTCACTCATAATGTGAAACATCTACGAGGTTCTTGTAATCACCAATAAAATGACAGAAATTATAGCTCTGTTTAAGATGAAATTGTTTAATTATTGCCTAAAATGTTAAACTACCTCCTATTACAGTATCTTTAACTTTTGGGACATTTGTTCAATAAAGTTAAAGTGTAAAAAAAGCAAGTGAAAGTATGCAAAGGTTGTTGTTTGTTATCTGATGATCTAAGATTGTGGTTTTCCACATCTTTGAGATATAAGATATCCCAAGATAACATAGCTAGTGAAGTCAAAAAGTATTTGAAAATCCCAAGTTAAGGTTTTCTATGTCGCATGGGAAAAGGCTCATATAAAATATTTACAGGGGTCTTATGTGATTCAACAAAACTATCTTTTTTTGCTTTCCCTCCAGTTGTTCTCCCATGCATTTTATAATGCTTTCCATCAAATCATTTTCTTTCATGCTGATAGCATTCAGATTCTGCTTTATTGAGCTGAAGATAAAGAGATAATATTTTTTCTCTCTGCCTTCCCTGAGAAAAAGAGTAAAATCATAAGTGAGTGATGACCCTTTTCTAATCTCCCATCTATCTCTCTGCATTATTTCTTTCCTCTGAGCTCTTATGCACTGTGACAATTGTGCATGAAACCATACTGTGGCCTGTGTGATTCATTTGATTGTTCTTCTCAACCCTGTCACAATATTGCTTTTTAGAGGAAGGTCATGAAAGTTTATATGTCAGATTAGAAGCCCATATGCATATCCTCTGGATTCATTGAGCCAATTAAGAATAATATTTATAGCATTTTCTTCATCAAGCAAAAGAATAATTCTGACGAGTCTTATTAATGATCAAAAAATCTGAAAAATATATATTTATGGAGATGATGAGCCTCACAATTTTACTATTATAGAGGGATAATGTTTAAAGGAAAAAGGTTACTGCAGTAATATACAGCTTTAAAAAAAAACAAAGCCAGTCTTTTATATAGTCTCTACAGTCATCTTCTTGATGAAATTATTCTCACTAGTCACTGTTCATGAAAAGAAGGTTTGAACTATAGAGGAAAAATTACTTTATCTACTGGGTTTGTTTTTGCAAGTCAATTCAATTCTCCATGTGCAGATAATTTTAGATCCACAGCAGAACAAATCACGACTGCTCTAGATTTTAATAATAGTTCTTATTTAGATTTTTCTTAGCCACATGTGACTTCAACAAGGCACTTTAAAATGTTGTAATGATCTTTAAGACACAATATTTGCTATTACAAATATCATTATCACAATGCCTATATCTCAATGAAAATCCAAATGAATTTTTTAAACAATCACCTGAATCTAACCCCATTACTTCAGAATCAGTAGTTCTTTGGTGCCATTGCTTAAAAATCGCATGCATATCTATAGTTGATTGGAAAGATAAAGAAAATGTCAACCTTCCCAAATAGAATTACCAAAAGACAAAATTGCGTTTTTCCACAAATTCAGTCCATTGGAATCACCAACACAGGACATCTGCTAAAAGCATTTCAAGTCCTGAGATAAGCTGCCCTAGGCTTCCTTTAGCCAGTCTTCAATTATTCTTGTTGCTTTTTTTTTTTGTAACCAGTGATCTGTAGATGTGCAAAGTAACACCAGCAGCAGCTTTTGGAGCTTTGATGATAGAATCAAATTCTTCTTTTTTTTTTTCCCTTGATCATGGGGCTTGAACTCAGGGACTGGACACTGTCCATGAGCTCTTCTGCTCAAGGCTAGTGCTCTGTGAGTGCCACAGATTCCAGTTTTCTGGTGATTAAATGAAGATAAGAGTCTCAAGGACTTCCCTGCTTGGACTGGTTTACAATTGCCATCTTTGGATCTCAGCCACCTGAGTAGTTAGAATTATAGTTGTGAACCACTGGCATCTAATGAGGGTCCAGTTCTTTATCTATGGGAATTGCATCTTGCAGGTGACGTGGAGTAAAAGGATTTTACTTGTAAATCTGGCAGGACATGTCCTGACATTCAGGTATCTGTATGTTGAGGCACTCTGCTATGGCTGTGTTATACAGAGTATCAGTCAAATCCACATTTCCCTGGGTAGTTTCTTTAGACATCAGGTGTCCATGTAAACAGCTAGTTGGGAACTAAAAACCAGCTTTCTATGAGGGATGAATCACTTTTGTGCTGGCCTTTGTTCAGTTCTTCCTAGTCTCACCATATAAAACTCACTGAATATAATGAGAGACAAAAGTGGCTCAGACAAAAATGTCTATTTTTGTTTTGCAATCTTTTAACACCAGTGGAAAAGAAACTGGAGGAGGTAAATTAAGTTGAAAGCACCCAAAGTCTAGGGGTAGAGATGTGAAGTAGTACCAGAAGCGTGACAAGAACAAATGGAGTGTAAAACCTCACCTGTTGCATGTAATGGTTGAATGTACAGTCAATATGATTTTGTTATTTGTTTGATTGATTCTAAGACATGAAAGAAAAGTAGAGTTTATGATAAGTCTCCAGTTTGGTCCTGAGGAACTGGATATAAGGTGGTGCCAGTGGAAAAGACAGGAAAGATTAAAGAGAAGTAAGCTGTAGGGGACAGATAACTAGGCATTGTTTTTTAGTCTTAATAATTTTGAGATACCTAGTAGACATACAAGTGTAGGTGGATTCTAATATCTAAACTTGCCTCTAGTGATTTAAATTTTATCACCATTATCCTGAGGTTATTTGAAAGCATTACTATGAAAAGCAGTATATATATATATATATATATATATATATATATATATATATATATATACAAACACATATAGAGCTTCAAATAATTAAAATAACTAAATACAGAAGGGGTACAAACATATATATGAAATATTGTATATCTCTATAGAAATATTCTTATACAATTACTTAATATATTATTATATATGTGCACAAAGATAGAGAATATAATGTACAAATAGAAAGTCATAATTTCAGCTTCTTCACAGAAACCTTATGAAATAATTGCCTTTATTGTAACTAGTTGTTTTATATGAAGACTTGAGCCATAAATAAGTAAATTAGCTTATGTTAACACACCTATTCATTGCCCAGATGGAATGTTTAATCAGGAGGTTAAGTGTGAGAGATGACAGCACTTATGTACTAATACTAACTAAGGAAAGAAAACTAATGTGTAAGAAGAGTCTATATTTTTAGTGTAATATTTGAAATAATTTAAGTGCTTTTGGAGATTAAAGCTAATATTGAATCACAAGAAATAACTCTATAACACTGTTCTTAAACGTTACTAGCATACTATTTTTTCAGAGTACATTTAGAACTTGAAAAAATGGATACTTGGTGCTACTTTTATTGTATTTGTATAACAAATTATTGCTATTATTTTGATACAGAGCATTGATTTTTAAGGCCATTTTACCAATATTTATGCTAGCTAACTTCTAATGTTGTATTGGTCCCACCATTTTTCTGTCTTTTCTTGAACTTCTTTTAGCGTGAATTCTTCTAGTCCCACAGTGTCACATCTAGAGATATGGGTAGAGCTCTTAGCTCATTTTAGGGCTACTTTCTAGGAGAGATAACATTTCCCAGAATCACTTATCACAGACAGAGCAATAGTGTTTTTGTTTTATCTAGAAAGCAAAATAACTTCTGAAATCCTTAAAACATTATATATGGGGCCGGGAGTTTAGCCTAGTGGTAGAGTGCTTGCCTAGCATGCATGAAGACCCAGGTTCGATTCCTTGGTACCACATACATAGCAAAAAGCTGGAAGTGTTGCTGAGGCTCAAGTGGTAGAGCGCTAGCCTTGAGAAAGTCCAAGGACAGTGCTCAGGCCTTGAGCTCAAGGACTGACAAAAAAAAAAAACCCAAAACATTATATATATCAAAAAGGTTGACGTTTTCTATGAAACAAATAAAGCTCCAGAGAGTAGAAACATGGTTCTTATTTACTGGAAATACATGTTTATTTGTTTGTTTTCTCTCATCTGGTGCTGAAATATGCCTCTCAGAGCACAGTTCGTGTTCCATAGGTGTGGCTCTCAAAGAACGCATAGACAACATATATTCTGTATTTTATTCTGCACATGGTTAATTTCTGTTACTTATTTATATATTTTTATTTTACTTGTTTTCCCTTTTTTTTGTAATGTATTGATTGAGTTATTGATTGATTGTCTATGGGCCTTGAACTCAGGGACTGTGCCCTGCCTCTGACTTTTTGTGCTCATGACTAGTACTCTACCACTTTGAACAATAGTTTCACACTTCCAGTGTTTCACTTTCATCCTCAGGCTGTCTTCAAACTGTCATCCCCAGATTTCAGCCTCCTGAATAATTAAGGTTACAGGCGTGATTCTCCATCATCCCACTTTACTTACATTTTTAACTTCAGATCTTGAGGTAGCCTTATCATCATTATGGTAATAGTATCTATGATCCTTGAATGATTTTATCATTTATAAAGTTTTTCTCACAATTTTGCTTACGACTCCTGAGATCTAAATATCATTTAAACAATGACATTAGATGCTTAACAGACAATCCAGGTGAGGCTTCTGGGCCTTCCTCATGAATACCAGTCATAAACTTCAAACTATAATTGCTTTTAATAAAAGAATTCTGGATTCATTCTTTTATTTACGTATTCAGAAAAGGCCAGAGATGATGAGGAAAGCATAAAATGAAGATGAAGAAAAGCATAAAAAGTGAAACATGATCTAGGCTGGTGGATCACACCTGTAATCCTAGCCTACTAAAGAGAGAATCATGGTTCTAAGTCAACCTTTTCAGCTAAGTCCATGAAAATTTTATCTCTAATTAACCACCAAAAAAGGTTCAAGTGGTAGTGTGATATCCTTGAATACACACAAAAAGTGGTAGCTACTGAGCTCTGAGTTCGAGCCCCAAGATCTCCCCATACTCTCACCAGAAAAGAGGAAATGATGATGACCAGAATTAAATTGTGATTAACATATTATTTGGAAGCACCAGTTTTATATGCAAAGAAACCTATGATAGATGTACAAGTATATAAAAATTAAATACTAATAATCCCTGGCTTCAAAAAATGCATGACCTTATAGAATTAATGCAACTTACTATAATGGAGGACACAGCTCAAAAGAAACACAGCAGACACTGCCTTCAACAATGCTTAAGACAACACTGATTCTTCATTTAGGTAACATATTTAAGAAATAAATATGTAATGTAATTAGTCCACAATATCCCAATTCCCTATATCTCTTAGATACAAAAAAAATAATTCGTTCTGAGAATATTAAGAGGAATTCATACTATAGAATTCATGCAAAAATTCAATATTAAAGGATGTCAGTTATTTCTTTCATCATTTTAGCTTTCTATTTAAAATATTCATATTCATTGGAAAGGTGACATAATCATGCAGTAGAACTATATTCACCCATTCCTTCCTCTGCTATCAATCCACCATATTCCTTGATTGAATTCAAAGTAGGTAACAAACATAATGGCACTTTGTATACAAATCATACGTATTTGTTCAAGTTGTTCAGGTAACATTTACCTACACTGAAATGTACAAGGTTTATATGAGTCAGTTGATGAATTTGTCAGTTGGATACAGTAGCACGATAAAACATATCTATTAAGATACAGAATAGGACTTGGCATAGTGAACTTTAGTCATCCCAGCTTGAAGTAGCAGGATCTCAAATTCAGTCCAATCTGTGCAAAAGCACAAGTCTCTATGGACTTACATGCAGATCAAGCAGTGGAATGTTTGCCTAGGTTGCACAAAGCCAGAGTTTTATTTCTTAATATGGCTCCAAAGCAAAGATACAGAATGTTGTTCTGAACCTAAACTGTAAGACAGTCCTTAGGATTTTGCACTCTATCCTCCAACCAAAGCAATAAAATAATTTTTCTCATTACTTTCATGATAGATTAATTGAGCCTGCCCTAGAACTTCAGTTAGGTGGATATATGTTATAAATAACTGACTGGTTTGGTAATTTTTATTCACAATAGTGGGGACAACTCATTCATGTTTCATGAATCAATGGTTCATTCCTTTATTTACTAGTAAATATTTTATAATATAAAGATTCCAACAGGTTTTCCTATTCTTGCAGTCTCTTTTTTGCTTTCAACATGTGATACTATGAATATGAAATGTTTCTAACTGCTTTATTGGGGAAGCACTCATCAGCAATCCCACTAATGCTGATATTTTGGGAGGTTCTGGAAATTTTAGAAGGTAAGACATAGCTTTAGCAAGTAGTTCAATGGGCTCTTGTCTTTAAAGATTATACCTAGTTCCTGTCCCTCCACTCTGTTTCTTGGCTGTCAGATGGTAAATAGCATTTGTCACATGCTCTCACCCTCAAAAAATTTCTGCCTCACAACTGTCTCTTAGTCAACATAGCCAACAAATGCAGGACTAGTGTCTCTAAAACTGTGAGTCAAAAGAAAAAATTCTTCCTTCCTTAAGTTGTTTATATTAGGTTTTCAGCCACAGTGGCCCAAAATTTGACTATTACACAGCTCTTAAAAATAAAGCTTCTGTGAAACACACATTTCATCATACACAGATATTGGGTATAATTGACCTTTTAAAAGGCAAGAATAACAGAATCTATGTCACAGAAGTTGATTAGAATTAAATACACAAATACTCCTTAGAGGTATTAACTTAGCAGCCAGCATGTAGTATGTATGTTATCGTCATATGTTTCTTTTTTTTATTGTAATTAGTAAAAGGGTTACATGATATTTGCCAGATAGAAGGTGCATTAATTCACATACGTTGATACACTTTCACATGTCTTGGTACCCATTTCCCTCCCCCCCACACACCCTCCACCCACATTTTGTTTTTTATCAAATCTTAAAAATTTAGCACAGATAAGATTTATAAAATATAACTGGCCTTAGATTTTATTAAGGTTCTGAAGACTAGGATTAAATCCATTTCATGAATTTTATAGATGGGAATAAGTGAGTTTTCACCAAAGCTGTAAACTTGATTGAGAGAAATCTGAAAGGCCTAATATTCAAAACATACAAGAAACTCGAGAAACTTACCCCTCCCAAAGCTAATGAATCAATCATTAAATGGGCAAAGGAGGTAAGCAACAATTTCTCATAAAAAGAGGAAAGAACTGGAAAAAACAAACAAACAGAAAACACCTAAAGAAATGCTAAGCATCCCTGGCCACAAGGAAAATGCAAATCCAAACAACTAGATTCCATATCATTCCAGTGAGATTGACCAATATTGTGAATTCTAACAACAATAAATCTTGGTGGAGATGTGGGGATAAAGGACCCCTATTGCACTGTTCGTGGGAATGAAAACTACTCTGGACAACACTGTGGAGGATCCTCAAAAATTAAAAATAGATTTCCCTATTAACCAACCATAATACCCCCAGGGAATCACATGATACTGTAAAAACATTTGCACATCCATGTTCACTGTTGCACTACTCACAATAGCCAAGCTGTGGAAACAGCCCATAAACCTATAATAAATGAGAGAATTCCCCAAATCTGGTACCTATATACAATGATATTTTGATATTAGAGATAACAATATTCTGTTATTTACAAGGAAATGGATGGCACCTAGAACAAAATCAAGTTAAGTGAGGTAAGCCAAGCTCAGAGAGACAAATAGCATGTGTTTACTTTCATATGATGAAGCTACATTCAAAATACTCTGGGAGAGGGACACAAAGGTGCAATGCTTATATGTTGTTAATCCTACATGACTTTCAGTAACTTTTGGAATTGACTTCTTTCTGTAGGCTGTGGGTACCTTCATTGCCTACTAATGGATGAACTGTTTTTGCTATTCTGCCTCTACTACATCATGGAATGGTCTTAAATACATTAGAGGGAACTCATGAAACATATTTCATTGCTAGTAAGTGCTGGTGAAGTCTTGAACAATAATTGCTTGCATATCAATAACTCATGTTGTAATGTCAGGATACTTTCAGAGGCATTACCACTTTAAAGATAATTGGCATCTATACAATATCTGGTAGTAAAAGAAAATCTAATATATTTTGATTCATGAATCACTTTCACACTGCAAAATTGAAAATGACTCTCTTTTGGTGGTTCTAGAGATTGAACTCCGAGACTTTGCTAGGCAAGTGTCCTATCACATGAGACATATTTCAGGCCTTTTATTTTTTTCCATGTATTTAGAAGATAGAGTCCTACAGTTTTGTCTAAACCATTGTCAACTATGATCTTTCTACTTCTGTATCCTAGGTAGCAGGAAAGACAAGTGTGTGTCATAATGTAAGGCCAGTTTTGAATTTACATTTTCAATATTCTCTACATGTTTAATCAAAATTGAAAATGTTCATCCATTAATTTTGCATAAATAATTACATTTTTCAAAACTTAAATCTACTTGAAAGAAGGGTACTGTTTTATAATATTATGAACCCCTCATTACCTATGTGAATCAAATAAAATTTTGCTTCTGAGTTTGCATTCATTCTTTAATAATGTAGTGCTTTGAGTGAACTAGAGAAATGAATCTGTTTCTGTCACATATTTATTTATATATTCACAACCTAAACTTTTGTATAATGACCTTCCAAAAATACTATGCAAATGTTGTGATATACGGCCGCTATTCTAATTTTGTGAGATTTCTGCTTATTTTTTTCTTCTGAAAGTATAAAATAGGAATCATTTCTAAAGTTTGAAATGAAGAGATATGAAGCTTGCATTTAAATACTTTACCAAATAACATTATTCTGCTTACTTAGTAATTTTAGTTTAAATCATAAGAAAGACCATTTCACATTCTCCGTTATACATGGATCGATTCCTTGTATAGGCTCCAGTGATTTCAAACAAATATTGATTTTATTTACATTTAGAAAGTGACAGGAGTAACAAAAGCACACAAAGCTAGTGGCGTTTATGATGCTTTCTTTAACTAAAAAGCCACTTGTCGTACAGATCTGTATCTTGACAATACTCCCTAACATTGTGTGCTGACTATAGGCCATTTTTATTTCTTCTTCAGAGAAGGAGTCTTTAAGTCTTTGGCCCATCTTTTAATGTGATGGTTGTTTCTTTGAAGATTAGTTTTGGAGTGATTCAATTTTTTGAGCTGTTGGTATATTTTAGATATGAGGCCTTTGTCCGTTGTTTGGTTGGTGAAGATCTTCTCCCATTCTGTAGGCTTCCTAATTAATTTACTAGCTATGTCCTTGGCCTATAGACACATGAAGAAATGCTCAACATCTCTGGTCATAAAAGAAATGCAAATCAAAACAACTCTAAGATTCCACCTCACTCCAGTTAGAATGGCCAGGATCAGGAAAACGAATAATAACAGATGCTGGAGGGGATGTGGCCAGGAGGGATCACTACTACACTGTTGGTGGGAGTGCAAACTCGTTCAACCACTATGGAAAGCAATATGGCAGTTCCTCAAAAGGCTAAAAATAGAACTCCTCATGACCCAGCAATTCCACTACTTGGCATTTACCCAATCATCCAGAAACAAGGACATACTAAATCCACCAGCACAACAATGTTCACTGCAGCACTATTTACCATAGCAAAGATATGGAACCAACCCAGATGCCCTCAATTGATGAGTGGATCAACAAGATTTAGTATTTGTACACAATGGAATTCTATGCTGCTGTCAGAAAGAACAACATTGCCCCATTTGTAAGGAAATGGAAAGAATTAGAAATAAATTGTATTAAGTGAAGTAAGCCAGACTCAAAGGAACATAGACCCAGTAGTCTCCCTCATTTGTCATAATCAGTAGGAACCGTGGGCTCTCCTAGCAGAGATTTACAATAGAACAAAATCTAGAGATAGAGGCCAAATAGTATGACACTAAATGTAAGGATCTCCAGGATAAGGAAACAAAAGCCATATAAAGAGTGACAGTTGTCCTTAACGTACTATGTTATCTCTTATCTCTTTTGCCATCCCTTGGTTATCTCATATTGTTATAGTATTTCACCTTGTTATCTAATATATTTTATATGTGCTTAATTGGTTATTTGAAATTGGATAGGGAAGGGGGGAAATCAAGATAAGCGGGAGGAGGTTGAGAGGGAAATGGGGAGCATGTCATGAGAAAGGGTATCAATGCTTGTGAAATTGTGCACCTTCTATCTGGTGAATGTAATATAACCCTTCTATTAATCACAATAAAAATATAAAAAAATAAAATGACAAATAAAAAAGGAACAACAACAACAAAAACATTGGGTGCTGACTTGTTTTATTTGAGAGAAGAGCTACTAAATAATATTCTTTTCTCAACCACTACTTCATAGGGATTAAAAAAAACCCAAAATTTCATTATTTAATTTGCTTTTATAACTGGGAATATGACTTAGTGGTAGAGTGTTTGCTTAGCATACGTGAAGCCCTGGGTTTGATTCATTGGTATCACATACACACTAAAAGATTGAAGTAATGCTGTCACTCAAGTGGTAGAGTGCCAGCTTTGAGAAGGCTCAAAGACAGTGACCAGGCCCTGAATTCAAGTCTCAGGACTGGCAAAAAAAATTGTTTTGCAAACCTTGGGCTCTCCTAGTAGAGATTTGCAATAGAGCAAAACCTAGATACATAAAGCCATATAGTATGACCCTAAATGAAAGGACCTCTAGGATATAGAAACAAAAGCCAAATAATGAGTGATTATTGTCCTTAATGTATTGTTATCTCTCATCTCTTCTGCTGTCCATTGGTTATCTCATATTGTTACAGTATTTTACCTTGTTATCTGATATATTGTATATATGTTTATTTGGTTATTTGAAATTGGATAGGGAAGGGGGGAAAACAAGATGAGGGGTGGGGGTGGGGGGAGAGAAATGGGGACCAAGGCATGAGAAAGGGTATCAATTTACGTGAAGTAATACACTTTCTAGCTGGTAAATATAATGTAACCCTTCTATTAATTACAATAAAAATATTTGAAAAAATGTTTTTGCTTGTTGTGTAGTTCCTGTATTTATTTCATTCACAATTAATATTCTAAACCTGCATACAGATGTACATTCAACTACCTGTGAATATGACAAATGTCCCTCAAAACAAAATAGGGTGGCAGACTCATAGACAGAGATAAAGTATTGGGAATAAGAAAATGGAGCTGTTCAATAAGCATCCTAAAGATGTGTTAAAAAACACCAGGAATATATATTTTATATTCGAGATGGTTGAATTAGAAAGGCATAATGTTAATGTGTGTTACAATATGCTTGTGTTTAAATTTTACTGTAGGCTGGAGCTAGTGGTGACTCAGATCTTAGGAACTTCAGGTCTGAAGATTCCCTTTCAAAGTAACCTAGGCAGAAGAGTCCTATCAACTCATGCCCAATTAACACATACAGACATACAACAACAACATCAAAACCAGGAAGTGGATCTGTGGCTCAAGCAATAAAGTACCAATCTTGAGAGGAAATACAAAGAAACAATACTCAGTCCCAAAGTCCAATCCCAGTAACTGTACCAAAAAAAAAATTACTAATTCCATCAACAAGTGTTTTTTGTTGTTGTTTTTTTGTTTTGTTTGTGTGTGTGTTTGGTTTTGTTTGTTTTTTGCCAGTCCTGGACTTGAGCTCAGTGCGTGAGCACTGTCCTTCGGCTTTCTCAAGGCTGAACTCTACTACTTGAGCCTCAGCACCACTTCTGGCTTTTTTCTATGTAATTGGTACCGAGGAATCCAACCTGGATCTTCATGCATGCTAGGCAAGCACTCTTCCACTAAGCCAAACTCCCGGCCCTTCTTTTTTGTTTTTTTTAGACATAAAATCTTTTGGTTGTGATAAAGATGCCTATTTTATAAGAATGGCTAGATAATGTTTATTTTATATAATTAAGAAAAATTGATTGTAAGCCTCAGAATTACTGATACAGTTGATAACATAAAATGATATTTAGGATTTATTGATCATTTACTCACTTCTTTTGCTAACTACTTTTGGTTGGAAACATTTTCTGTTTGATTTAGAAAATGTGCAATATACAGCCACATGTTTACAATAGAAGTGATTATGACCAGCTGCTTCGATTTGAATCCTGATGCTAATGCCATTAGCAATTCACTAAAAACAGATTCATATTATTAACATTATTAATCATTCAACATTTTATGGAAATAATCATGATTGTATACTTTATCATTAGAAACCGCGGGTGGGGGGGAATTAGTCTAAAAGTTATTCTGAAGCTTTGAACATAAGAGTGCTTTTTATAACACACAAATGTATCTTTCCCCCAGGACAGATTGAATGTTACAAGCAAAAAGGAGAATAGTGTGGTAATCCGAGGGGGATAGACTTTCATTAGAAAGCATTCATTGACCCTAGGAATTGTGAGGCGAGACTACCACAGCAGTGGCTGAGAAGGAAACTCAAGTCACCACCCACCATGGCCCAACTTCCTCCTCTAGCTGCACACATACTTGGTGAGGTAACTAGACTTTGCTCCAGTAGGTGAATCTGTTGTAGACACCTTTCATGGTGGCAGGCATGCCTATATCTCCTTCAATGACCAACTCCATTCTCTTGTTAGATCTGTAGCAAAACTATCCATTTTTTAAAAAATTAAGCTGGAATCCCCCAAACATCACAGATAAACAATTCTGGATAATACCAGTGGGGAAGGTTTGTGCCAACCATCTTACTATTTTTGTAGCTTAATTTTTTTATTTCCACTCATCCCACGAGAAGAAAATATTTCAAAAAGTATGGACTTTCAGAAATATGACATTCATATTTATTGGGACAATATAGCTGGATATTTTTTTAATTTTAGGAAAACAGTCACAAATGAAATGACCTGATTGGCAGTAATAATGATGCAAACAAAGAGGAGAACTAGTATAAAAAAAATGTATGGAAAAAATGTAAAAAAAAAAAAGAGGAGAACTAGTTCTCTAAGCTCTCTACCAAAGTTAGTTTATTTTAACAAGGAAGAATCTAGAGAAAATGTCTTGTCCAAATTTCTTTCCCCTTCTTGTCCAAATAAATATTGCCTATTTGTTGACACTTCGTGACCTAGCATTTCTGGGATTTCTAAATAATCGGTAAGTACTTGTAGAAATTTAGCAAAAATCATATGCCTTTCCCTTGTACATTATTCAGTTTAATAATTACCCATGAATCTTAAGGAATGGCTGTCCGGATGACCCCACCTTGGTGAAAATGGATCTTGGACAGTGAAGATAGAATACAGTTCCCTGTTAAAGGCATAACAGTGATGGGGAAGTGAGCAGTATGTAATCAAGAGAAGCCAGAGCCAGGGTATTAGGGCTGAGACTCCTGAGTAGTTAACTGGCCCAAAGCTTTGGAACAGAACACAAAGTTTTTCTGCTGGAATTATAAATAACATGGGCTCTTGAGTATGATTCGTTATACAGCTGCCATCTCATGGTCTGTGGGCCATGGACAGAATGATGAGGGACATGAAGATGGCCCCAGAATCTCTTTCTCTCAGCTGCTGCCTTCCCATGTCAATGCCAAGTTACTGTTCAGTGGGGCTTAACCAGCAGCTCAGCAAAGGAAAGTCCTTGGCTGTTGGACAATAGCTCACAGGGCAGAACATAGGGCACTATCTTACTACCTATCTGGCTAGAGAAAGCAAGTAAACAGACCTGTGCCAATGAATGGGCAGCCGCATACTCTTACTGATCTGCCTGAATTTCTCTGCTAGTCTGGTGGTAGACTCAGTTAAAAGGCTCAGGGTAGCCAAGTGCTAAAATGGACAAGAAGAGAAGCCAAGGAATCTTCTGGCAGTGATGAGCCAGGACTGCAAGAACACCCTTGGAAAAGTATGAAGAGCTCCTTGTTAGCCAAAAAGCCCAGATGAACAAATGCATACATTTCCTATCTTCATCTCTCAAAGATGGTTCCAGGTGACACAGCAACTCATGACAACTACTTTTCTGGCTCTTCACACTCAAGCTACAACATGCTGTATTATATATTTTTTTCTGATAGAGATTTATTTATCTCTAGGGGGCAAAATTAATCCAGTGAGACCTGGTTCAATACACAAATTGATTTCTAAACTTAGGCAATTCAGCTTACTCACTCAAAGCTCTATTGAGGGGACAGTACTTGGGCTTGAATGAAGGGCCTGAGTATTGTCCCTGAGCTTTTTTGTTTATGGCTTGCACTGGACTACTTGAGCCTGCTTTATGCTGGCTCTTTGGAGATGAGAGAATCAGATTACTGTACAGGCTGACTTCAAACGAAGATCATCAGATCTGATTTCTGAGTAGCTAGAAGTACAGGCATTAACCATTAGCACTTAGCTTTAATTTTTTTCTCTAATGGCTTTAAGTCACATTTTCTGCATATGGATTATTGGAATAATAAGAATGACCAAGGAAATTAAGAATGAATACCAGTTCAGACATACAGCCATGGAGTTCTTACAAAGAGACTTTAGGCACAGAATTCATTCTGTCTGAATTTTAATGTTTTCTCATCTCTAAAGTGAAGAATATAATATATAATGTTGAAACGAAGACCAGTTTTAGTAAAATATGTGTAGCAACCACAATGATCACTTTTAGATCAAAATGTTTCTGGTTAACAATCAAGAGGAAATTCCTGGTATGACTGAGAGCAGCAATGGTTAACCTGTGAGATTATTCTGCTTGATGGGAAATAGGTATGAAATGATCTTGATCTGTATATGGCCTCATAAAACCTCATTTCATATAGAATACCTTTTAAATTAATACTTTGGGTCCCTCTGGATATTTTAAAACTGAAGTTAATTGGAGAGAAAGGGATGGTGTTAGCAACTTACTGAACTCCCCGCTAATCTTTAAGCCTTGTTGAATACTAGGAGAGGAATATCCAGAACTCTATGCATTAACATATGTGTGATTCACTGCAGCTTTCAGATAATAGGCTAATTGTACATTCAGCTCAGCCTGTCTACATGCAAGTGCCTTGAGGGATAAGTGGGTTGGAGCCAGAGTCAGCTGATGCAAACAATCACAGGTGTGAAAGTTAATAATAATAAGAGTAAAGAATCAGCATGAGAGGAATCCTTTATTAACTTGGGTGATGGTAGATTTCTTCTTGGTTATTCAAACCAATTATGACTCCAAAAGAAATGATTAATCAGTATCTACAATTTCATTATTATTAATTTTATTTTTCCCAGTACCAGTACAGATGTGTTGATGGGTAATTGCTTTTTAGATTTTATTATAGATGGTCTATAAAATATCAGACAATTCTATGCAATTCTCACAATTAAGTTCCTTTCACCCACTGAGAAAACAAATACTCCCATACTGCAAAACAAATAGTAAAATTAAGCATTCCTAATGGCACCTCTGATAAAACTGATGTTTCCTGGGATCTAAGTAAAGAGCAACTTAAAGTGTCTACCAGGTAGTATTCCTAGAGGCTTTTGTTTTTTTTTACTGGATCTAAAACAATTATACTTAATATACACTGGAAACCTACAAATTGAGGCCAATTGAGGACAAAAATACTAATAATACCTTTTTTAAGTTAATACTACTTTTAATATGATATTATGCAATATGTTGGGACCATCTTATAATAAGGTCAATAGTTAATTATAATGTGATTTATTAAGTTTCCACAATAAATTTTGTTACCACAGATGTTTGATTATATTTTAAATTAAACACATTTGTCTGAACTTTGTGAGAAAATATAAAATCTCATAAAAGTAAATAGAAAGTTCAGATGTTAAATAACCTTGTCATCAAATACATTATACTCATCATATTAAAACTGAAGTGTAACTGTCAGTATACTAATGCTAAGATATAAGATATGTGTAAATCAATCTGGCTGCTTCTTAATGTTTCAAAATCCTAGATTTGACTTTCAATCTAATATTTGTATTCTAGTTGTCTTAAGTTGTGACTCAGAATCATTTCCTAAGAATCACTAAGTAGGGCTGGGAGTTTGGCCTAGTGGTATAGTGCTTGCCTAGCATAGAAGAAGGCCCGGGTTCAATTTCTCGGCACTACATACATAGAAAAATGCCAGAAGTGGTACTATCACTCAAGTGGTAGAGCTCTAGCCTTGAGAAAGCCCAATGACAGTGCTCATGCCCTGAGCGTAAGCCCCAGGATGGGCAAAAAATAAAAATTCATTAAGTAATTTTATTGGAAGTAATGTAAGAACACACAACAAATACTTATATATGGTCCTAGTGATAATATACATTATATATAAAACATGTATTTAAATATTTTTTAAGGTCATCATGTATTATAATTGATGGTTATATCTGATGTGCATGTTATTTTTTCCTACTTCATTGACAAGAAAACCAATAACCAACAAGTTTTAATCACTTTGAGAATCTTAAAGCTAGTAAAGAGCTAATTCACAATACCTATTTTCTATTTTCTATCACTATAGAAAAACATGTCCTTTTCTCTTTATTTAATACAATATCTGTACCAAAAGGGTGATCTTTGTTAAAATGTTCTTGTATTATTTTCCATGTTTAACAGGTCATACTTTGTTGTATTTCACATTTCTTGATGACTAGCAAGTACACTAACTCTCTTTTCTGTTTTGTTTGTTGTTGTAGTAGTGAGTACATTTCTTAGTAAAAGTTGTTACACCCCTTCCTCATTTTTCTCCTACTATCCCTTTCCCTGGGACTCCTCCATCCCAAATTGTAAAATTCATTTCCAATCTAGTGTCTTGTGAGTATGGCTGTTGCAATGGTTCATCTTTTGTTCTTGTTTCACCATCTTGTTATTCCATTTCCTTTCCCCATATCAGATAAACCTATATGCAATATACATAGTATTAGAATCAGAAACAGTGGCTACAGAGGATAAACAGAAGGGGAAAAGAAGAACTACATATGGTACATTAATAACAACATCAACAACAACAACAAGATAAAACTTTTGTTTCCATCATGGAGTTCATTTTGCTTACAATTATTTCTATACTTATATGTACATTGTGACCCTCTGCTAGGACTGTCATTATAAATGAGAGAAACCACTGTGCCTATGTTTCTTTGACTGGCTTACTTCTGCCTGGTGGAAGCATACAACTCCATTGTGTATAAATACCACATCTTCTTGATCCAGTCATCTTCTGAGGGACATTTGGGTTGGCTCCATATCTTAGCTATGGTAAATAATGCTGCAATCAACCATGCTGTGCTGGTAGCCTCAGTGTGGCCTTGTTTATAATCATGTGCATAAATGATTGCTTTTTGAGAAATCTCCATACGGTTTTCCAGAGTTGTTGAAACAGTTTGCATTCCTACCAACAGTAGAGTATCATTCTCTTTTGGCCATATCCCTACCAGTATCTCCTATTATTTGTTTTCTTGATAATGGCTGGGGTGAGTTGTAATTTTAATGGGGTTTTGATTTGCATTTCTTTTATAGCCAGAGATGTTGAATATATTTTCGTGGTTATTTTTATTTCCTCTTCAGAGTAGACTCTTTTTAATACTTTAGCTCCTTTATTAATTGGATGGTTGTTTCTTTGAGGATTTTTTGCTGGGAAGGTTAAATTTTGGGGGCTATCTAAAAGACCTTTTACTGTTGTTTGGCTAGTGAAGAGCTTCTCTCAATCTGTGGGCTTTCTATTTATCTTACAAGCTATGTTCTTTGCCATGAAGAACCTATAGTTTAATATGACTCCCCCCCCCCATCTTTTTTTAAAATCAGTTGCAGGGCTTTAATTCTCGGCCTGGTACATTCCCTGAGCTCTTCAAGGAAGTGATCTATCACATGAGCCACAGTGCCATTTCCTTATCATCAATTATCTAGCCTTTCTTTGGTGTTTCTAGATCTTTATTTTGTGAGTGTCAACCTGTACCAGGAGCTCTCATGTTCCCTATCCCTTCATGTAATATTTTCAATATATCTGCTCTTTCCTCTAGGTCTTTGATCCATTTGAATTTGATTCAGGTGCAGGATAATATATAAGGATCTAATTTCAGTTTTCTACATATAGATTGCCAATTCTGCTAGCAGTGTTTGTTGAAGAGGCTTTCTTCTATCTGATCATTTTGGCTCCCTTATCAAAGATTAGATGGCCATAGGTGTGTGGAATCATATCTACATCTTCAACCCTATTCCATTGGTCCTTAGGCCTGTTCATGTGACAGTACCAAGCTGTTTGTATAACTTCAGCTTAGAGTTTGGAGTTTGTTACAGATATTCCTCCAGCACTGTCCTTTCTGCCAGATGAATTTTTAAATTGCTTCTTCTATGTCATTAAAGAATGTTGTTGGGTGATTGGTGGGTACTGCCTTGAATTTGTAGATAGATTTCAGCAGTATTGTCATTTTCAAAATGTTAATTCTCCCAATCCAGGAACATGGAAGTCTTTCTATCTACTTCCTTAAATCTGCTTTAACAATTCTTTTTAAGTTTTTAAAGTTTTCACTATAGAGGTTGTTCCTCTCTTTTGCTAAATTAATCTCTAGTTTTTTGTTGTTGTTGTTGTTTTGAGGCTATATACTGAATTAAGTATGAACGTAATTAAGGAGGCAGCCTAGAAATCACTGGAGGCTATGTATTCTGGAATGTACAGAACAGCAGTGTGGAAGAAAAACCAAAATGGGGATATGAGAAAAAAGAAAACAAGAAGAAAAATAAACATAAAAAGATATAAGAAAGTAAAAATAATAAAAATTAGAAAAATTAAAAGTCATAAGTAGAGAAAAAAATCTTCAATTTATTTAGGGGATCATGTGTCTCCCCTATGTTCACTATCCAGTCTATTGATGGTATCTTTGAAATTCCTGCAGTGGACAGTTTTCTTTGCAGCTTAGTTGGGTTCTCAAATCAGTTTGTTTGAGTAGGTAAAAAAAAAAGTTCTGCTTTACAGACTTAGAGGTCTTTGTGTCTCTCCTCTCAGACTAATTTAATGCAGGAAAGAGGTGGCTGCTTTCTATATCTTGTTGTTGCTTCCAGTTGAGCTTGACTGTGGGTGGGGTTTTGGTGTGTCTGGAAAGAAAGGAAAAGGAAGGAATAGTCAGTGATACTCTCTTTTGGCCCAACATGGAGCCACTCTGGGCTTATAGTCTGTCCAATTTTTATCATCTTTAGGATTTTCCAGTGAAATTTTACTGAGTTTTGTGTTTTTAACTCCTGTAGCCTGCTAAGATGTCAATTTAGCTGCTCTATGTCCCTGCAGAGGGACAAGGCTGCCTCTTACTGAGCTCACCAGGTAAAGAAAGTTGTCCTCCCTAGGAGAAGCTTCCTTCTTCTGGGCCTGGCAGCCTTCCTCTGAGTGGAGCTGACCCTCACTGGTGGGATTTCTTTGCCGTCTTGAAAAATGGCACAGCAGTTGCTGTTTTACCATCCAGATTTTTCTACTAACAGGTCTTGCAGTGTCTATGCCCGTTTCAAAGATGGCATTCTTTTCAGGTGGGGGTGAGGGAGGACTAACTTCCACACACTTCTATGGGAAGGAGTGAGGATGTCTTTTATGGAGTATGCATGCTTTCCCTTGGGTTTTCAGACCATCCACAAAATATCCGTGGCCAGAAGATGTGGATTTCGGCACCTAGTCATCCTGTTTGTGCTGAAGGTGAGTGAAAAGTCACACACACTCCATCTCCAGTGTCTTTGTTTTGGTTCTGTCTGGCCACTATAAGGCCTGCTGCCTCTGATACTGGAATGTGCTCAAATCTGTCTTGTGCAGGCTGAATTTTTCCTCTCTGGGCACAATCTCAATACGAGTATGGCTCACTTGGTGTGGTTGTCTAGCCATGGACCTTTTGGTGAAATGCAAACATTGGTTTCTTGGAAATAGCTGAGTTAGGTCCCAGTTATACCCCTATCATCTTCCAGCTTCTCTTTCATTTCTTTCTAAGTGCAAAAGGATAATATTTATGTCTAGTTCCAAATAAAGGGAGTAAAATCAAAGAGGAAAGCAGGTCTCAGAATGTAGCTTAGCGGGATAGCATCTATTTAGCATCCCTAAGTTTCTAGATTTATTCCTCAGAAAAACCAAAAGAGTTGGCATAGGGAGGGTAGTAGCTGCTTACTTACAATTATTTTGCTAATCATTATCACAATTACTTTTATGTAATTCCACAATCTGTACTGAAATTCAAACTGGTATTGTAATTTACTATGCAATAACTGGAATTAAGTTTTTCTCCCTTCTACTTCAAGTCAATAATATTTAGAGAATGTAAATAAAAAAAGTATCAGGGTAAAAACGAAAAAAGAACATTTACCAATTGCTATCAAAACCTAATTTAGTAAATGTTAACCTTACCAAGATATAGAAATGTACTATTTTCCTATCAAATAAAGTCATTTAATTACTAAATGTATAGAAGAAGTGGGAAGTAGAGTTGCTGCTGGGCTGCTATAATTTCTTTCTACATAATGCAGATATGAATCAGAACTTGCTATTATTGCTGGACAAATATGTACAAATATTATGCATCAATCAAAATAATCATAATTGTTTAGAATAACAGCATATTATGTAACAGAACACTCAGCGTAGAGAAGGAAAAACTGAGTCAAATCCTCCTGCCTCTTTCTTAATAAGGACCAAGAATCACAACAAATCAGAGGAAGGCTGGATAAGTGGGACTGCATTAAACTGCAGAGCTTTTGTATGGCAAAGCACATTGCTAGTAAATTAATAAGGAAGCCTACAGAATGGGAGAAGATCTTCACTAACCATACAACACACAAAGGTCTCATATCTAAAATATATCAACAGCTCAAAAAATTGAATCACTCCAAAACTAATCTCCAAAGTAACAACCATCCCATTAAAAGATGGGCCGAAGACATAAGGAGAGTCTTCTGAAGAAGAAATAAAAATGGCCTATAGACACATGAAGAAATGCTCAACATCTCTGACATTAAAAGAAATGCAAATCAAAACAACTCTAAGATTCCACCTCACTCCAGTTAGAATGACCAGGATCAAGAAAACTAATAACAACAGATGCTGGAGGAGATGTAGCCAGGAGAGATCACTACTACACTGTTGGTGGGAGTGCAAACTCCTTCAGCCACTATGGGAAGCTGTATGGCAGTTCCTCAAAAGACTAAACATAGAGCTCCCCCATGACCCAGCAATTCCGCTACTTGGCATTTACCCAATCATCCAGAAACAAGGATAAACTAAATCCACTAGCACAATGATGTTCATTGCAGCACTATTTACCATAGCAAAGATATGGAACCAACCTAGATGTCCCTCAGTTGATGAGTGGATCAATAAGATGTGGTATTTGTACACAATGGAATTCTATGCTGCTGTCAGAAAGAATGACATTGCCCCCATTAGTTAGCAAATGGAAAGACTTAGAAAAAATCCTATTAAGTGAAGTAAGCCAGACTCAAAGGAACATAGGCTCAATGGTTTCCCTCATTTGTCATAATCAGTAGAAACCTTGGGCTCTCCTAGCAGAGATTTGCAATAGAGCAAAACCTAGATACATAAGGCCATATAATAGGATGCTAAATGAAAGAACCTCTAGGATATAGAAACAAAAGCCATAAAATGAGTGATTGTTTCCTTAATGTACTATGTTATATCTCATCTCTTTTGCTGTCCCTTGGTTATCTCATATTGTTACAGTATCTCACTTTGTTACCTGATATATCGGATATATTTGTATTTGGTTATTTGAAATTGGATAGGGAAAGGGGGAAAACAAGATGAGAGGTGGGGATGAGGGGGAGGGAAATGGGGACCAAGACATGAGAAGGGTATCAATGTATGTGAATTAATGCACCGTCTATCTGGCGAATATAATGTAACCCCTCTATTAATTACAATAAAATATATGAAAGAAAGAAAATACAAACATGAAAAAAGAGCAATATGTATCACAATGAAAAAATGTTGAAAATATTTCATAATAACTTAAATGTAAAATGAAAAGATATAAGCAATAAAGTGTTCACGGCACCATTGTCTGAAACTGAGAAAACGTAAGTCTAATCTAAATGTTCAGCAATTGGCTAACAATTAAGTAAATTATACTCCAATCTGTCAATGAAATATTATGCAACCATTAAATACAATTATAAAATCTGAAAAAAAAACAAATCCTCCTGCCCATTTCACACATGCTTATGTGGTTTTCCATTCTTATTCCACCCCCCCCCCATCAAACCCAAGCCCATGTTTGACATGGAATTGTGAGGCTGGAAATGATTCTAAGTTGAATGATCCATGAGTAGGTAAACTTAAATGAGAAAAGGTGACATTTATGCTTCCTCCAAACAAAAATGAGAGTATTTTACCTAGAATCTGGTAAATATGCATTATAGACAAAGGAGAAGCATGGTTATCTTGTCATTTTTCAGAAACAAATTATTCAGTTCATCTAGTATAGTATGATTACAATGGTCCTATAAACTATAGATAGAGTGATAATTGAAGATTGCAATTTTGAAACCGAAATTTTCTAATAGATAAGTATTTTGTAGGTCATACAAGTAGATGAAGTAAATACAGTTAGCATCATCACATTTACTTTTTAGACAGATAGCTTTGCAGAAGTACCAGTATAACCAATAGTGTATGTAAGCTTAGCAGTAACTTGTTTAGTGTTACCTAAGTGGGCTTTCCAAGGACAGAGTTCATATAATTTAATTTGTTTCTGGCATATTGCAAGCATATAGATTTTTGCTGTTTCACTTAAGAATAGGCAACTTCCCGATTTCCTGGTTTAATTTTCTCTCCTGGGTCATACTTATACTATTTACCTAAGGAGTTTAAGTAAATGTTCATTTTTTTGTATTATGATAGGAAGAAGATTTACAAATAAACACTCAAGTATGTAGGTCTGCACTGAGAAAAGCACGAGGTGGCAGATTATGGGTAGGGTAATTATGAGTAGGCATTCAGCTTGCTGAACAACATCGCAGTTTGAAAGAGCAGTGGTTATGCCAAGGAACCAAGAGGAGAAAGTTGTTCTAAGTAAGGAAACATATCTTAGAAACACTAAGGTGGAAGAAGCCCAGGGAAATTTGAATATACCTGGGTCAAGAATGAGGAGGAAGGAGAGGGTAAGAAAGAGACTGATGAGAGAGACTGAGGCAGAGGATTAAGAATCTTGTAGGCCACTCAGAGGACAAGCCTTCTGCAAGTACATTAACTAGGAGATCATGACCTACAAAATTTGAAATTGATGTGGTACTCAGAACAAGGGACTAAACATCTAATTAAAGCTTTTTAATGCTAATGAGTGTTTCCAATTAGCAGTTCTAAGCAATACTCACAAAGACTTCAAAGGAAACAAGCCACCTTCAGTTAAGCAGCAGGTTTGCTCCATTTTTTTTCAATTTTATTTCTTTCCACCCCCCCTTGCCACACTTAAGCTTCCTTGAACTTAAAATTCACTTCATAAATAATTGAAGAGAATGGACTGGAACAATCTTAACAACTATTGTTTAGCAGTGTGTTCATTTACTAAACCAAAAGAAATGCTTTATAAAGAATATTGCAGCACTAAATATAGACATTGAACTTAGAAATATGCAGTTAATAAGCTGTGTTAGGAATATGGATAACAGTAATAATTGGAAAGGTTTCTTAATTTAACATATAGCTAGTCTTGAGGCTGAGCTCTTCATTCATTTCCCACTGATAGAACAGCCTGAGCCCGAATGAGCTAGATTTCCTGCCCCTTAAAATGACGTACATCGCTACAACTTCTAATGAAATATCCTTGCTATAATTTTTTTAAATCCTCTTTCCTGCAAGTAAATTATCTTTAAAATGTGTCTGCAGCCTTGATAAAAAGCCATGTTTTTATAAGCAATGATGACTTTTGCTAGGCAATATAATAAAATAAGTAAGCTTGGGTTTATGATTTTCTCTTAAAATTTTTACATAATGCTGTCAGTTAATGTTTAGTTTTCTTTTCAGATATATCTCTTCCCATTAAATTACCCCTAATGTTTGTTGCCTCTGGAGCATTGTCTGTGGCCATATGCCCCTAGAATTTCAAGAATCTATAAGCACTGAAGAGATAGTTAAGTATTTTAAGGGAGCTAACCTGTATTTTTTTTTCTCCTTTGCCCTCTGGGCTTCTAAACAGTAATACTAATGTTTTCACATACCATAGATAATGGTCACATATTTGCATCTGCAAATTAAATTCAGGAATCCCAAGATGTCACTTTCCTAACAAGTAAAAAAAATCCCTTTGCCTAAGAACTTACCTTTAGGTCTTGTTGCCACCTGCACAAAACAAAAGCCAGTCTATGCTACTTATATGCTTTTATTCAATTCCATTTATTTTTCTAGTCACTCAGCATCTCCATAACTTTGGAACGATTGCAAACTTACTGTATTTAGTATTCATGACTATTAGAAGAAGATAGAATATTTCATGGTGGACTTGTTTCTACCACTTATATAATAAAGACTTAAGTATAAAGGACATTTGATAACTCTTTCCTGATTGACTGCAGATCTTATCAGATAGTGAGAATTTACTGATAAAGTGAAAAGCAGAGACCCAGTTCAAGTAGGGGATGTGTGTGTGTGTGTGTGTGTGTGTGTGTGTGTGTGTGCGCATGAGTCTGTGTGTTCATTTTGGTTTTCACATGCTAGAAATTTTTAAATCCAACTTGAAGCAACCAGATAATGAACTTTCACAGGGAGGACAACATTAGGTGAACAGATGTTATATTACCAATGAGCCTGTCTTGCTGAAAGCCAATGAGTTACAGAGCCCCGCTTGACACTGTGTAAGCACATCAGATAATTCTAACTCTAGAGGCTCCGCTCCCCATTTTAAGAATGTTAAGTGCCATATTTTCTCTGTTGTATAGCCACAAGCTCTTCCTCTGTGCAGCAAATAACCCCTTTGCTTTGTTTGTACCACAATATGGGCAACACTGTCCCAGTAAGAATCAGCGTGGGGTGAGAGGTCCCCCTCCCACAATTCTTTAATGGCCTGCCAGTAAGTCATTTTGGCTGTATTGGTGTTTCAAATACTTGTGTAATTTCAATTCTCATTTTTCCATATGAAGCTTAGTCTTCAATCTGTAACAGTATTTTTTTTTCCCCAACTCTAACCTTCAAAACATAGTTGAATTGAACAATCATGATGAAGAGGCTGTTGGGTGAGAAAGAGACCCCAGTGGGGAGCTCTTACTTGATACTTTGGATTTAAAAGAAAGGAAGGAAAGACTTGGGTGTGGAAATGGAGATAGAATTTAAAAATTAAGAATACTGACACCTCCTATATTTCAGACTCTGCTCAATATTTTATACATGATGAACCCACAAGTCATTCTTTCAAACCGCTGAGGCACCATTTATCACAATATGGCATATAGGAAAAAATGAATTTCAAGATGCTAAATAGTTTGGCCCCAATTCACATTAAGTCACTAGTTTCTGTTGTATGTGTTTCTTGAGGAGTAAGATAAAGAGAGCACATAGATCATGGGATATAAGAACCTGAACAAGAGTTAGTTTTAAAGGCACCAAAGAGCTGTTCAGATACAGACATTTCCAAATTAAACTCATTTGGTTTGAATTTTCTAGCTGCATCATGGAACACCCAAATTTGCATACTTTCCCAGGAATGATTTTACTCAAAAGAGGCAATATTTCAGAAAGGTTTTGGATAGTTGAAATCTGTATTGCATATGAAAGAATCTAACTTGTCTCTTGCTGTCAGAAACATCTCCCTGTAAAAATGTCTGAACGATTAAGTCTCTCAAATACAATAGAAGACTTAATTCAGTCTTGCTAGGTACCTCAGGGACTCTTAGGTCTCTAATGAAAAAGAATGTGCATACACCCCTTAAAGTAATTGCTGATCTCAAGTATGGCACAAAACCCTTTATGTGGAATACACTTGCTTTGTAAAATACAATGGTATTCCTGTTGATATAATTAGATGTTGTTATTCTATGAATCTAGTCTCTGCAGGTTCTACTGTAATAAAATATTCTAATATTATACATAGTAATTACTAAGCCAATGTCTAAGTGCATGTTTCTTCTTATCCACCCACACCTACATAGTTCTAATGTTTTCAAAATTAAATGTCATTATTCTTTTATTCTGACTACTGATTTTTTAAGATTTTTCTACTTTGTGATCTTGCTTGAATGATGTAAATATCAGTATTTATCTTTGTTCTTTTTCTTGTTAGCTCTGTCCATCCTCCAAAACTTTAAAAATAATTTTGTTGATATTGCACATACTAGCTAAATGACAGACTCGCAGTAACTTCTGACTAGTAAAAGAAATAAATGCACAGAATAGTTGTCTCAATTTCAGGTGGAAACTTTGTCTCCTGCCAGAGATTAATATTCTAGACAGACATAAAACCCTAATGTGCCAGACACTGCTCTTTGCTTACTCAACATCTTCCTGTACTAAGATACTACAATTTTCTTCAAGAAGAGCCTATGCTCAGATCATCCAATGTGGGATAATTATATAGTTCAAATGAAAGCTCATCTAAAAATCTCTTAGATAGGTAAGTAGCTACAGATATCTGTGATGGACTTTCTTCAGTTGCTTAATGCCAAATCCAACTATAGCCAGGACTACTGTTTTATGATTTTTAGAATATCACTCATCAACTTGTCCTCTGATTTGTTTCTTTTATTCTTCCCAATATATTCCATGGGTGATAATCAGCATTATACTTTCTGGACTGATAACTGTCAGTCATATGTTGATTTGTACTACACAGTGGTAATGCTATGGAAATAAATACAAAAGAGAATCCAATGTGGGCTACTTAGAATGGAAATTGAAAATGTAAATGCACTGTTGTTCTTTAGTCTCCATGACAATTCTCTCCTGTGACATCTCCTATTACTAATTCCTCATCTTAGTCAGTTATAGAAGCATTGTGCTCTCCCCTCTCATTGTCTTCTAAGGATCCTCTCCTAAGAAGATCAGGTATTCATTACTTGAAACTGGATTGGACTGCATCTTAGTCAATCAAGGATTGAGGGATATGGGGTATAGGTCTTACTTCTGCAGAGTTTATATTGTATTGGAAAGGAAGAGTCTAAAATAAATTTTGAAATTGACATTAAACTAATTATCATAACTGTTGCCATGTAGACATAATAGTAAGGAATTTAATTGAGGCTGGATGAGAGACATTGACCAAGATGCACTGTACATACCAATTGACAGCGTGGGATTGTTTTACAACTATGTTTTTTGAATTTTCATTTTTTTAAATATTTTTTATTGTAATTAATAAAAGGGTAACATGATACTTGCCAAATAGAAGGTGCATTAATTCACATACATTGATACCCTTTCACATATCTTGGTTTATTCCAACCTTTCACTTTCAAAAAAAATGTTTGTTTTTTTGGGTAAGATATGTCTCTTGAAGACAGCAGAATGACGAATCTTGTGTTTTGATCCAACTAGACGGACTATGCCGTTTAATCGGAGCGTTAAGTCCATTGATATTGAGAGTTAGGATTGAGAGATATTTATTAGTTCCTACCATTTTTAAAAGCTTTCATTAGGGCCTGTGTCTTGACAGTTCTTGTGGTACTTAGATGGTATGATGTTTAGGTGCCATTTCTTTCCCTGTATTTCATTTATGTTGGTTTTCTACGTGTAGAACATCTTTGAGAATTTTTTGTAATGTTGGTTTGGTTGCTACAGGTTTGTTTTATGGCCTCAGATGTGGTCTATTTTGGAAAATGTTCCATGTGCTGCTGAGAAAAAACGTCTATTGTGTTGTTGCTGGGTGGAATATTCTGCAGATGTCTGTTAGATCTAGTTGGTCTATATAGTTGTTCAGTTCTAAGGTTTCTCTGTTGAGTTTTTGCCTTGTTGATCTGTCCACAGGTGAGAGTGGTGTGTTAAAGTCACCAACAATCACTGTGTTTTGATCTATGTATGGTTTCAGTGAAAGTAAAGTTTGCTTGATGAAATTCAGAGCTGCGGGATTTAGTGTGTAGATATTTAGGATCGTTATGTCTTTCTGGAGGAAAGATCCCTTTAGTAGTATGTAGTAACCTTCTTTGTCTTTTCTTACTAATTTTAGTTTGAAGTCTATTTTATCTGATATGAGGATGGCAACTCCAGTCTGTTAAAGGGGCCGTTAGCTTGATAGAGTTTATTCCAGCCTCTCACTTTCAAAAGATGTTTGTTTTTTGGGTAAGATGTGTCTCTTGAAAACAGCAGAATGATGGATCTTGCTTTTTGATCCAATCAGACAGACTATGCCTTTTAATTGGAGAGTTGAGTCCATTGATATTGAGAGTTAGGATTGAGAGATATTTATTAGTTCCTACCATTTTTAAAAGCTTTTATTAGGGCCTGTGTCTTGACAGTTCTTGTGTTCCTTAGATGGTATGATGTTTAGGTGCCATTTCTTTCCCTATATTGCATTTATTTTGGCTTTCTATGTGTAGAACATCTTTGAGAGTTTTCTGTAGTGTTGGTTTTGTTGCGACATATTGTTGCAGCTTTTCCCTGGAATGGAATGTTTTTATTGTTCCCTCAGTTATGAATGAGAGCTTAGCTGGGTACAGTATTCTTGGTTGGTAGTTATTTGACTTAAGGGCATGACATATATGCTTCCAGTCACTTCTTGCTTGCATGGTCTCTGCTGAGGAATCTGGGGTTATTCTTATTGGTTTGCCTTTATAGGTGATTGATCCCTTTTCCCTGGCTGCCTTTAGGATCCTTTCTTTGGTCTCTATTGATCCCGTTCGGGTTACAATGTGGTGTGGGATGTTCTTTTCTGGTCAGGTCTGTTTGGGGTTCTAAAAGCTTCTTGTATCTGGATGAGCCTGCCCTTCTGGATATTTAGGAAATTCTCTGAGATTCCCTGAAGTATATTTCCAATACCATTGACCTCTTTCTCCAGACACTCCTCAATACCAATTAGCCTTAAATTAGGATTCTTAATTGTATCTTGGACCTCCTGAAGCGCTCTCTCATATTTCCTAAATTTGGATTGACTCATTTTCTGTTCTTTCTCTATAACAACTAAATTATCTTCAGCCCGGAAATTCCCTCTTTTGCATTGTCTAACATACTATCAAAGCTATCTACTTTATTTTTCATCTCCCTTGCTTCTAATTGCTCATTTTTGATGACTTGCATCTCTTCTTTTAGATCATGTATGGATTTCTTTAGCTCCTTGATTTCCATTTGAGTGGTTAGCTCAGTAGCTTTATTTTCTTTGGATATTTGCTGGAGTTTGGTCACCTTTTTATTTGTGGATTCTATGAATTCATCCATTTTTCTTTGAAAAACCTTTAATATGGCCTCCTTTATGGCTTCTCCTTTTTCACTTATAACCTTGTTTATGGTTTCTTCTTGTTTAGCTATGTCTTCCTCCCTTATCTCTTTCTTTATATTTACACATTTTTTCATTAATGATGTTTATCAATTGCATTTGTATAGCACTTGGAAAACTCTCCTCTAGGTTTGCCAGTGACTGTTCCATTGTCTGTTTATATTGTGTGGGGAATGTTATTCCTTGATTTGACATTTTTCTTGAGTTTCTTGTTCTGCCCATTTGAAAATGGGACCAAGATTAATACTAAACACGATTATAGTTTTTCAGATATAACCAACCTAGACCTCTTTAGCTGGCAGACACTAGATGTTCACAGTTTTTGATTGGTATTATCACTCTTTCTTTTTGTGCACTTACAGACCAGTCTAATACAACCACTGATAACCAATTTATGACCAAAACAGTAAGCTTCTCAATTCAATCTCTATTGTATTTAAGCCCCTCTGGACCTAGAGTATAATTGAACACCTAGATATACAGTATTGCTCAACAGCCATGAAGTGTAGATCCATGCATTATAAGGGTTGAAAGATGATCAGAGGACCAGAAATAGAAAAATAGTATGAGAGAGAACAGGGGAGGTACAAGAGGAATAATGTAGGAGTGTAAGATTATTATAGTAATGAAGAAAAGGTATAGCGTAAGGATAGCTGACCTAAGTTGGTAAGCAGGTAGCATATTTGAGTACAAAGTTTGGAAAGTGTTAGGTAAAACTCGTGTTGCTGCACGACTAGCTCTCAGCCCAACCAGTGGCCTCACAGTGGGCAGTGGGATGGATCTGTGAGCTTCAGTCTAAGCATGCTGGGCAGATGGTTGGTTTTCCTGTGCTGCTTTCAGGGTCCGGCCCCCGGCCAAGGGTCTGTGGTTTGGGAGTTTCCAGGGGCTCTCAGCAGGACCAGCAGGTGTCTGCTCTGTTCCCAGGGGCAGGGCCCATCCGAGGACATAGGCTCCAAGGGCAGAGCCGCTCCTTTCTGATTCTGGGAAGGTGAGCCTGGCTGCTGGTCGGCCCTTCAGTTCCCTGCTGTGTTTCTGCTACTTTGGCCAGGAGTCTGTGACTGGGGGGGGGGGGGTGGTGGCTCAGTTCTGTCTTGCTCAGGATTCCCAGCTGGAGGATGCCCAGCTCAAGATTTGAGGGGGACAGATGCTGGCTCCTATTTTCCTGCACACCCCACCCACTGTTGTAAGGCAGGGTCTCAGCGTCCCCCCTCCCCTCCAGACCTAGTGGCCTGGGAGAGGGACCTGTTGGGCGTGTGAGCTGGGATACCTCTGCCCCCTTTGGTGGGGTTCTTGGTTTTAGTGCCTGCCCACCTGTCAGTCTCTAGTCCAAGGCCTGGGGGAGGAGCCTGTTGGGCTGGTGGGAGCTGGGACAGCTCCGCCTCCCTTGGTGGGGTGCTGGGTCTTAGCATAGCCAGCTTGTTGGACTCCAGTCAGACACCTGGGAGAGGAGCCTGTTGGGTAGGTGGGAGCTGGGACACCTCCACCTCCCTTGGTGGGGTGCTGGGTCTTAGTGCCGCCCACCTGTCAGTCTCCAGTCAATGGCCTGGGGGAGGTAGCTGTTGGGGGAAGGGACAGGATTCTAAATTTCTTGCCCTCCTGCTCGTGCCATTCTTTCTCAGGCAGGGTGGAGGGGTCTGCGTTAAGTTCTGCTTTCCCGATGGGTTTGGGGACGAGCTGTGCTACTCATGCCTCTGCATTTGGCTGTGGGTGCTGCACGGTGTTGGGAAAGTTTTTCACTCCCCTTGGATCTCCTCCACTGCCTGTGATCCGCATCTGGGTTCCACTGCTTGCTGTTCTGGTTCCATGTCTGGGTTCCGCTGCTTCTGCAGTTTGCTGGCCCGGTCCTATGTCGGTTTCTGTGGTGGTCGGGGCTGTCCAACCTGGCGCCCTCCGCTGTGGCTTTTGGAGGCTCAGAACCAGCTGTGAGGGGTGGTGGAGGGGTCCTCATGTTCCATATTCTTTTAGAAAGTTGGATGTAAGCTTTATCTGGATTTCTTTTCTGGTTTGAGTCCTTCTCCGTTGCTTTTTGAGTTTGTCGTTGTGGATTTTTTAAGGTAATTGGCTCGTGGGACTCCCTTGTTCTCTTTTTGTGAGAGAGAGCTAGGCAGCATCCCTATTGTCTCAGCGCCATCTTCCAGAACCTGTTTTACAGCTATTTTACAGATAGTTAAATACAGGATCATGTCATCAGCAACAAGGTATAGTTCTCCTTCTTTCCCTCTAGGCATCCCCTTCATTTTTTCTCTTGCATTATTGTTCTTGCTGGGGATTCCTATACTATATTGAAGAGGAATAAAGAAAGTAGACATCCTTTTCTTTTGATCATTGAAGCATTGTTTACCTTACCATAGCCAAGATATGGGACCAACCCAGATGTCCCTCAGTAGATGAATGGATCAAGAGAATGTGGTGTGTAAAAGCACAAGGGAATCCTATTCTTTGTCAGAAATGATATTACCTGATTTAGAAGGAAATGGAAATACTTAGAAAAATCATATTAAGTGAAATAAGCAAGGCACAAAGAAACATAGATTTCATGGTTTCCCTCACTTGTAGCAATAAGAATATGCCTATAAATTTACATGTAAACACTATGGAGAGTATAGGACAAATTGACAGGATTATAAACACACAATAAGACTAAAGATAGATATTCTTTTTTATTAAAGAATTTATTAACGTTGATTTTTACATCATACTTTAAATGACAAGTTTAACAAACAAGTGTTCAAGGAGGGAATCTCTATTTACAATCACTGGGACTTAGTATTTAGAACTTAATCAAAATTAGGCTAAGGGTTTGTATGACACAGAAACATATTAATTTATGAAGTAAAACATTATGTCTATAGAGTCATAGGTTTTTATGTCTATATAGTTATTAAATTTCCATTACCGTGTCCATAGCTTTGGGTATGCAGTTACTGAGTCCTTGCTCTTGTACTCTTTGGATTTAATAGCCACATATTAAGGATACTATGTGCCTTTTGTTCCTTAGGTCTTGATTTGTCTTACTCAACATGATTCGCTCTAGATTCATCCACTTCCCTGCGAATGCCATTATTTTATCTTGTTTGTTGGCTATGTAGAATTCTATTGTATATATATGCCACATTTTCTGTATCCATTTGTCTGCAGTAGGGCATCTGGATTGTTTCCATCACCTGGCTATTGTGAATAGTGCAAAGATGAACATAGCTCAGCAGGTGTTCTTATAATGTCTTGGGTCATGATGTTCAGGATAGATGCCCAGAAGTGGTATGGCGGGATCGTAGGGAAGGTCTATTTTCAGTTCTTTAAGGAACCTCCACACTGCTTTCCAGAGTGGCTGAACTAGGCTACGTTCCCACCAGCAGTGTACTAGGGGACCTTTTTCTCCACAACCCCGCCAGCAACTGTCAATGTCTGAGTTCAAAATCTTGGCCATTCTTGTTGGGGTAAGGTGGTATCTTAGGGTTGTTTTTATTTGTATTTCCTTTATGACCATAGATGTTGAACATTTTCTCATATGCTTTTCTGCCATTTTAATCTCTTCTTCTGATAAATCTCTCTTTAGTTCCCTTGCCCATTTGACCCAACAAAGTCCACTCGCAAACTTCTAGAATAAATAAACTACTTTAGCAAAATGGCAGGATACAAAACTAACCTTCAGAAGTCAGTAGCCTTCTTCTACACCAACAATACACAAACAGAAGGCCAAATCAAGAAAATGATCCCATTCGCAATAGCCCCCAAAAGAATAAAATACTTAGGAATATACTTAACCAAAGATGTAAAGGATTTATTCAACAAAAACTATAAAAGCCTAACAAAAGAAATTAAATAGGTCTCTAGGAAATGGAAAGACATCCCATGCTCATGGCTAGGGAGAACCAACATAGTGAAAATGGCTCTACTTCCAAAATTTATATACAAATTCAATGCAATCCCCATCAAAATCCAAGAGATATTCTTTACGGAAATAGAAGATATAATCCAAAGATTCATGTGGAACAAGAAAAGACCTATAACAGCCAAAACAAT
Organism: Megascapheus bottae; assembly: GCF_031878675.1. NCBI lineage: Eukaryota > Metazoa > Chordata > Mammalia > Rodentia > Geomyidae > Megascapheus > Megascapheus bottae. The sequence continues at coordinate 49,174,227 of NC_143515.1, forward strand.
TCTAGACAAAAAGAGCAATGCTGGTGGTATTACAATACCAGACTTCAAACTCTAATGTAGAGCCATAATAACAAAAACTGCTTGCTATTGGCACAAAAACAAACCAGAAGATCAGTGGAACAGAATAGAGGACTCAGAAATAGAACCACATACCTATAGTCAACTTGTATTTGACAAAGGAAGCAAAGATATATAGTGGAACAAACACAGTCTATTCAATTATTGGTGCTGGCAAAACTGGGCAGCCACATGCAGAAAACTAAAAATTGACCCTAGCCTTTCGCCATGCACAAGCATTAACTCAAAATGGATCACAGACCTCAATGTGAAACTGTGAAACTGCTACATGACAAAGTAGTAGAGACACTGGAACTCATAGGCACAGGCAAAAGATTTCTGAACAGAATCCCAGGGTCACAACAGATTGGAGAGAGACTCAATAAATGGGACTACCTAAAAATATAAAGTTTCTGTATAGATAAAAACATAGTCGCAAAAGTAGAGAGACAACCAACCAACTGGGAAAAGATATTCACCAACAATACATCTGACAAATGCTTAATATCCAGTATCTACAGGGAACTCTAAAAACTAATCCCCCCAAACCCAAAGATAGATATTCTTAAAAGAGGATCACAAAGGCACAATAGCTATTTGCATATGATCATTAAAATGATGCTTATTAAATGAACACCAAAATGAAAACAAGACTGTTTTATTTTTAATTTTACTCTTTGTGAAGTTTTCATTTTGTTTTGTTTTGTCCCTTTTGTCAGTTTTTCATTTCTGTATTTTTTTGTATTGTATGTAAGTACATCTGGTTTGGAGAGAAGAAGGGGAAGTTCAGAAATTGTAAGACAAATAATGAAATAATTCAGCAATGATACTCACTAAACACTGTGTTGTAAATGATCTCTACAAGTTGTGAAGGAGGAAGGTGGGAAGGAAAAAGCTTGGAGACACTGTTCAAAATGATAGGGCTGGTAGTTTGGCCTACTGGCAGAGTGCTTGCCTAGCATGCATGAAGACCCGGGTTTGATTCCTCAGTACCACATACTCAGAAAAGGTTGGAAGTTGAGCTGTGGTCCAAGTGGTAGAGCTATTGCTTTGAAAAAGCCCAAGGACAGTGTTCAAGCTCTGAGTTCAAGCTCCAGGATTGTCAAAAAAAATAATAAAAAGAAGTGTACTTATTACCTGACCTATGTAACTATAACTGCTCTGTCCATCATTTTTACAGGAAATTAAATAAATATGTAAGTTAAAATAAATTGAAAAAGAATTTAAGAATCCTTTCTAAAGGAGATGTGATAGAGGAGACACAAAGAATCCATGTCGCTGGGAAGAGAATAATTTTGCTTCTGTAGTGATGGTCCTGGAAGACCTCAAAGCACTAGTAATTTGGGACATCTGAACAAAAGAGAATTTGCCAGCTTCAGTGGATAGAAAAGATAAAAGAGATCAAGTTGTACAGGAAGGCTGGAAGTGTAAGTAGGAGTCAAACACCACACGGTATGAACTGTTAAGATCATGTACACTTTACTAGATTTCAATTTATCTGATCAGGGGATTTGACTTAAGGTCAACATTTTTCAAACATCAAACAGTAAATATAAACAGAATAATTTAGAAATTGAAAGCATTTCTGTGTCAGTCAAACTGAGAAAACAAAACCAAAAAACAATTTAAAAAACCCTAAATTTTCTACTTGTTTTTTTTCATGTATTTTAATTGTAATTAATAGAAGGGTTATATAATATTTGCCAAATAGAAGGTGCATTAATTCCCATACATTGATACCCTTTCACATGTCTTGGTCTCCATTTCCCTCCCCCCCACCTCCACCCTTCATCTTGTTTTCCCCCCTTTCCTATCCAATTTCAAATAACCAAATACAAATATATCCGATATATCAGGTAACAAAGAGAGATACTGTAACAATATGAGATAACCAAGGTACAGCAAAAGAGATGAGAGATATCATAGTACCTTAAGAACAACAATCATTCATTATATAGCTTTTGTTTCTATATCCTAGAGATCATTTCATTCAGTGTCCTATTATATGGCCTTATGTATCTAGGTTTTGCTCTATTGCAAATCTCTGCTAGGAGAGCCCAAGGTTTCTACTGATTATGACAAATGAGGGAAACCATTGAGCCTATGTTCCTTTGAGTCTGGCTTACTTCACTTAATATGATCTTTTCTAAGTCTTTCCATTTCCTAACAAATGGGGCAATGTCATTCTTTCTGACAGCAGCATAGAATTCCATTGTGTACAAATACCACATCTTATTGATCCACTCATCAACTGAGGGACATCTAGGTTGGTTCCATATCTTTGCTATGATAAATAGTGCTGCAGTGAACATTGTTGTGCTGGTGGATTTAGTATGTCCTTGTTTCTGGATGATTGGGTAAATGCCAAGTAGTGGAATTGCTGGGTCATGGGGAGTTCTATTTTTAGCCTTTTGAGGAACTGCCATACTGCTTTCCATAGTGGTTGAACGAGTTTGCACTCCCACCAACAGTGTAGTAGTGATCACTTCTGGCCACATCCCCTCCAGCATCTGTTATTATTCGTTTTCTTGATCCTGGCCATTCTAACTGGAGTGAGGTGGAATCTTAGAGTTGTTTTGATTTGCATTTCTTTTATGACCAGAGATGTTGAGCATTTCTTCATGTGTCTATAGGCCAGTTTTGTTTCTTCTTCAGAGAAGACTCTCTAAGTCTTTGGCCTATCTTTTAATGGGATGGTTGTTACTTTGAAAATTAGTTTTGGAGTGATTCAATTTTTTGAGCTGTTGATATATTTTAGATATGAGACCTTTGTGTGTTGTATGGTTAGTGAAGATCTTCTCCCACTCTCTAGGCTTTCTAATTAGTTTACTAGCTAAGTCCTTTGCCATACAAAAGCTCTGCAGTTTAATGCAGTCCCACTTATCCAGCCTTTCTCTGATTTGTTGTGATTCTTGGTCCTTATTCAGAAAGTTTCGACCAAATAACTATTTAAGTTTTCTTGGTCTAGAAATCTAGTCATATTTTGAAAGATGTCTTCCTTAAAAACAATTACATTTGATTTAATTTTCTTGAGTGACACATATATTCTACCACTAGAAAACAGAATTGACTAGTGAAATCACTTAACTGTCCTGAGATTTAATTTTTCAGCTGTGTATTGAGACTAAATCTACTTGCCCTCACAGTGATGTATGGTAATTATATATGAATCAATTAAATAAAAAATTAGTATAAACTATCCAAAAATTTCCAGGAGCCAATGTTTTATATATGTCCCATTTAGTTGTAATATTTAGGTGAATATTGCTAGCTTCTCAGAGGATCTACTTGGTTATACTTATCATTGTGTCTTCACTATGTCTCCAGCTTTCTCTTCCATCAATTCATGTTGGAGTTCCAGAAATTTAGCATTGGAGAATTAAACTGCTTAAGATATCTATAGCCAAAATATAATTTTCTGGAAGTGTTCATTTTTTTAATTACATTAGCAGTAATAGTGTTTGAACATTTTCTGGGAAGGCTCGCTCACTTTGAGCCATCTCTCCATTCTAATGCTAGAGTTTAAACTCAATTGTTTGCTCAAATGTGCATTTTGCATAAAGTTTATACACTTATATCTAAACACTTGAATGTTCCTATATTTCTTGCATTCTATTCATCAAGACCATATATCTGTATAGGATTTAAAATACATTCATATACAAAGAGAACTAACTTGTGGTTAGTGTTTTTCTGGTGGAATAGAAACCATTCTTTAGGAGGAATAGAATTACTAGTGGACTTACAGGTATTATAGAGGGAAAGGAGTGGCACAATGAGGCCATTGAAGCCTTTGTGCAGTCTTTAAAAAGACCTCATACATGTAATCACTACACATTTTCAGGATAGCATCATACATCCACGATTACATGTTTCAAATGTTCCTTTTACCAAGTGTAGGCAAAAAAGGAATCTTCTAACCTAAAATTAAGTTCGTTCTAGGAAAGGAACAAGCCGGCTGAAGAATTCACTACAGTTTAATTTTCTTTACCTGAAAAAAAAGAATTGATTAGGCCATTCTTATAAGGCCCCATTTCTTTCTCTCTTAGATCAATATAGCATATTGATATAATTATTCCTTTGACTTGTTCAATGGCATATAAGAAAATGTTTATTTTCACTTGCTATGGGTAAAGTGATGGTAAGGTGTGCTACATTTTTAACCACAGGGCAAAGGATGATCAGAGATTGGTAACTTGAACTTGGGATCCATGTCTTTCCTACTTCCAGATTCTGTAAGAGGAGTTTTACTAAATCACAACCACGTCTAGATGTTGGTAAGAAAGTTTTTATTAAATCACAATCGCATACATTTGTGTTCCTGTAGTCTGAGATCACCAACCTCGAAAGCGAACACTTGCCTTAGGGAAATCCTGCATCCTAAAATATTTACTATCTGCCCACTCCTGCTTTAGATACAAGAATAGCATAGATGCTACATATGTTACAGAAAAGAATATGAGATGGCAGGTGGAGAGTCACTTTGAGAGTGAGGTCAACCAAGTAGTGTGAATAAAGTGAGTAAGGTGAGAATGATCAAGAAAGTAGTAAAGATGTTAGCAAAGACAGGAAATAGATAGCCTCGGTGCCAAAGAAGCAGAGTACAATCACTGGGCAAAAATACCTTCATAGAACAGGAACCAGGGGAATATAAGATGATGCGGTATCCTTAGAGAAAAAAAGTATAGTTGAGTAAAAGAATATTGTCCTTGGGAAAATAAGAATGGGCTTAGTTAATGACAAATAATAATAATAATGAAACATGTTTAAATCCAGGGTGGAGATAGGGTAGTTAAAGATAGGGTATAGAAAAGAGGCACTGGGATAGAATACAGTTGCAGAGCACCATGTACTACCAAAATTGAGATTGACAGAGGATCTATCAGAGTGATAAAAACATAGTACAGTAAGAGAGTATTGTCCTAAGTGATCAGGGTACATTTTAGGGAAGAGGCATAAGTGAGAGATGGTGTAGTGGAAGAGCTTAGTCTCAGGGATTTAAGCATTAATGTGGTCTGGAGTACTATGTTCTCAAGAAATGGAGGACAGCCAACAGGGGATCTGAGTGTTATCATGTGCTAGAACACAGTCATTGATAGCAAAATGGAGTCAGGGAACAGGTCTCCATTAAAAGTAGAAAATTGAGCTGGGCATGCTGTCAAACACCTGTAGTCCTAGGTGTTTAGGAGGAAAGGGTAGGACATTCATAGGTTGGTCAGTCCTAAATTAGCTTCAATCTTTTCCAAAAAAAAAAAGACATTGAGGAGCATAGCTCAAGTAGTAGAGAGCTTGACTTGGTAAGTATGGGGTTGTGATATTCACCCTCAGTATCATACAAAAAATAATAATAAGGAGGAGAGGAAGGGGAGAGAATACTATTTCAGAAGAGAATGCAGGCAGAGCTGACTGGGAGGAGAGTTTTGGTAAAGTGCTGGCTGTAGCCTTACATGTAGCTGGTTTTTGGCATGGAGTCACCTAGGAGATTACAAAGCCTGAGAGGATGAACCAAATCAGAATAAGATGAATGAAGGTACCAACTTTGAGATTTAACTTAAGGTCAGAGACTGCTTTCCTTCTGAGTTCCTCACCTCATCCTTAAAGAGTCAAATACCTATTTTAAGCCAAAAACTCTGTCAAGTATTCTTCTGCCTACTGGTTGTACAATTGCCTAGAGGAAGGACAGGTGTTATTATTATGGCCCAACAGAAATCAAAGAGCTACAAATACAAAGGTGAAAGTGGCTTCTGCGTGATGCCAAGGTATGGGAATCATGGGAAGGCTTATCTCCAGGTGCCTGTAATCTGTGTCTATGCAAATAATAATGAAAATGATTGCAAAAATCCAATCTATGTGTGCCTGAAGCCTTTGTCATTGTATGCAATGTGAGTTGAAATTCACTATGAATTCGGGAAAGAGTGGACTTTTCTATAATGAGAAATAATGCCATATTCAAAATGATTTGTTAGCCTTTGAGAATAACAATAATTTTGTACAGTAACTTAAACCTTGAGTGGTTGGAAGATTTCCTCTATACTGCAAGCTTTAATACAGTTCAAAAATAAGCCTAATCAAAATCACATAGCATAATTGCCTGTGATGCATTCATAATTATATTTACCAGGGATATAATACACAACATACAACACACACCACACATTTACACACACACCTTCACACACACATACACACACATGCACACATGTTCAGATGCAATGCAATGAGTCCTCCCACACATGAGAAACTTAGAAACAACTTACAGAGGTGGTTATTAGAAAGGAAATGCTAGGGCCGGGAGTTTGGCCTAGTGGTTAAAGTACTTGCCTAGCATGCACAAAGACCCGGGTTCAATTCCTCGGCACCACATACATAGAAAAAAGCCAGAAGTGGTGCTGAGGCTCAAGTGGTCGAGCTCTAGCCTTGAGAAAGTCCAAGGACAGTGCTCAGGCCCTGAGCTCAAGCCTAGGACTGGCAATAAAAAAAAAAAAAAAAAAAAAGGAAATGCTATACTACTGTTAAAAATAATTCATTTTATAATCTGCTATAAATTTGTGGTATTTTTTTCACTTATACTGTACATTATCCAATTAGATTTAAGCAGTTTGGCTAAATGATCTGAGTGAATCCAGCTAGTAGGTAACATTTATTGCTTTATAAAATGAAAGTAGAGTGAAGTTTTAAAATGGAGAACCATCTAAGAAGCCATTTGGTTAAGGTTTTAGAAAACACAATTTTTCTTGGAGTCCATGAACTCTCAGGAAGCTTTAATGTGGGAGGTAGGTACAAAGATCTTATGTGCTGTTTACCTGCATAGCTTTGAAAAGACATGGAAAAGAGAAACTTTATTTTTTGAGTCTAAACTTCACCCAGAAGCTACAACACTGACAGTCAGTGAAAGAAGAGAGCAGTAGAGTTCAAATCATAATTAAAGAAAGCTTAGAAGTCAGTAGAAAGAAAGTCCTTCAGACCCCCAACTTATTCATTACTTAGCCAAGAATATAATCAATATGGTGTATTCTTCGGAGAGAGGCAACTTCTTCATAGGTTTGTTAACCATAGTAGGATCTCTGTACTTCCATCACCTTTCACATGACATTTTAACTCTTCTTTATGAATCTATATATTTCACCCAAATTAATCCAGCCACCAACAGCCTTCAGACTCATACAAGTTCTCACCTGTGTGTGCTTTCTCTTTGCTAGGAAACAATTTTCCATCACACATCATGATCCATTTTGGGCACACCACTTAAATTTGATTTGTTCTTCAAGACTTGTCTGAATATCTCAGGCTAAGTGATATTAACTAAGCTTATTTTATGTTTTTTTCTATACCTTTTGTGAAAATTATAGCTTTAATCTTGCCAAATTATTGAAGAATATGTTTTAATTCTCTATGATGTAGATACATGTATTAAGAGATTGCATATCTTCATTTACACATTGACTAGTGAGATATTTGTGAACACACATATGTGATTTATATGCCTCAGGTTGAATAATGGAAAAAAGGGAGGAATATTAATCAGACTATTAGATATGATATCAATGTCAACTGTAAGAATAATAATTAAGTCAAATGTCAAGCACTAGATTAGACCAGAGAAACTCCCATGTCAGATTTATCTGTGTCAATAACTCACTCTCTGAGGTCTTTTGTCAAAAAATCTTGGATTTTTTTGTATTTCATAGTCATATTTCCTGATTAACTCAGGCTGAGTAAAATTAATCATTTTGGCTCACCTTGCTTATCTTATTCAGAAAAATGGAATTTCATAAAGCTTGAGAGGCAAAACATTCTTCTTTTCAGGTTCTATATCCTACAACAATGCCATGTCAGGCTTGCTTCTATTTTCAATAAAATCTGGTGATTCCTTTCCTTTTTTTTCCTCCTTTGTGAAAGGTCATAGTAAATTTTGGCTTATGTTTTGTAGTAGGCTCTAAATGCTATCTAACTGTGTTTATAGTTTACACCATTAGTCAGAGACTTAAAGACCTGATTCCCTCCTGAGCCTCCACTCTCATTCTACTTCACACAAGTGTTTTCTCTGTTAGCCAACAACAATCAAGCTATTACTGTACATATAGAATTGTCCATGGTGCTAAAGACATGGACACAATCATCAGTGTTTGCAGTGAAGAAAATCAATTTCAAATAGAGAGACAGGTGCAGAATGGTGACAGTTCAGTTGGAACAGGTTATGTGGTGCTGTGGGAAAATTAAGGAGGAGACTAACTCCTCTATTAAAAGAAGGTGAGTCATTTGGTATAACATAGTGAGCCTAAATGAGAATATAATAGATCATAAAGAATTCTATATATCAGTATAAGAAGTTTATTCTTTGTAATTTAGGTGATGGAGGGCTAAGAAATCTAGTTATAGATTGGCATTAGAGACTAAAGTACCCTTCTAAACATTTAACTGGTGTTTTCTGGGAGTAGCTGATTAAAGTAAGTAAAGGCAATTCAAAGAAGATACGTAGAGGAAATTTTAGGATGAAGAAACCTTGAGTCTAGTATTAGAGTATCAAGTTCCTTTCATTTGACCTCATATGTGAAAAGAATGAGCTTTGTTATAAACTAAAAAATGAAGGAATAAAAGAAGATGACACAAGTGAGTTTGGAAAAGGAGCTTTGACTGGAAAACTTAAATTAATAGACAAAAATATTTTGCATGACCACTGCACTCTATGTGATGAAGTTGCTACCCGGAGGTCACAGTTCTGAAAGCACTAAATCCATGTATGCAAGAGGAGGAAATAAAATAAAAGAGCAGCAGATGGCTGATATCAGGTTTCTCACCATGAGCAGAGGAGATTGCAGGAAATGAGAAATCAAAACCTAGAATCAACTCTGTGCTAATAAAGGACAATCAGAGCCACTCATGTTCATACAAAGGAATAGAAATATGTATATTCTAGAATAGAATATATATATTCTAATATATATATATACACACATACCTACATATCTGTATGCGTCTATACTATAAATTATGGTGACTAAGAGTAATTCACTCTAATTGTCCTACCAACCACGTGATTATATCATTCCCCAAATTATAACAGTCATTCTCCTTGGAGAAGTTGCATCACACCATCCAACAAGCTGATTGGCTGTGATGGCAAAGAAGGGAACATAAGATACTAGATTGCCTAGTCAAAAGCATGTACTGGACAAATTTATGTACAGACTATGAGACATCCTCAAGATAATGAACAAGAAAGTTGTTCTGTACAGCTTTCCTTTGTGATCAGATTTTCTTAATATTTTTGGGTGGTGGGCTTGATTTGAATAATGAGCCTATTATAGCTGACCATACTGTAGCTGGGATTACAGACATGAATTACTAAGCCTGACCCCACCTACACCACTTTTGATAGATGATTCAGTGATTTTCATCTCTAGCATTTAATGAATTTCTAGTGATGGAGGGACAAAAGAAAAGCCCTTAATAAGTATTTACTGTTAGACTTGTTCAAGATTGGACTGATCTTTTTCTTTACCAACATTTACCTTTATCTCTTCAGCTAAATCCCGAAGTCTTTGACATAGAGAATTGGATGTATACTGATGTTGTGCACATGTTAATATTCAGACCTATGAATAGCCTAGGTATTCACCATGGGCTTAAGACTGTTTCTTAGGGAAAAAATAACTAGAAAGGATCATAGCAGTGAAGGTCCCTCTGTCATATTCCTCTCCTTTCCCATTATCTCTACTACCATTGGAAGTGGTCATTGCAAATAAGGGAAAAAAGAGGAAGATATCATCATGTATTTTCTCCATCTACTTGGGGTGATGAAGCCTTCACATTTAAATTTCCCCAGGTTAAAACCATGTTTGTAGATAACATGTTGTGGCCTCTGTGGTTACTTACAAAGAGTTAGCAATGGCAGCAGCATCTAAGCTTCCTGTGGGAATGTCTGTGAAGAATGCCTTCCCTATCAGTAGACTCTTGGTCACTGCTCTGAAGAGCTAAAGGAGTTACTTTGCTACCTTTCAGTAGCAGGCTTTACTTTTCAGAGGTCGACAATTCCAGAATAATGCAAAGCACCGAAGCCTGTGTTCTGTTTGTTTTATAATTAACAGAGGCAATTGTCCAGAAACATTATATTTCTGTAAAAATGTTTGGCCATCAGCTTGCCAACATACTTGTGGTAGGCTAATTGGAGATATATAACTCTTGTAGAGTTATCTCTTCGAAGACACGGTTGCTAGTGACAGTAGGGTAAGGAGGTTATTTGAATGCAAATACATATCACCTAGTACAGGCAGCTAAAGCTTCTGGGTGATGATACAGCAACAATTAATCAATAGAAAATAACAAAAATGAGGAACAATCCAAGTATCATACCAGCATCATACAAACTTGGGTTTAGTGTATTACTGAGAGCTGTGCAACTTTGCTACATTTTCCCTCTGTCTAAATCCAATAAGTACAAAATTAATTTCAAGGTTTTAAATAATCCACCAAAGAGATGGTAAAGTGACCCTCCAAATTTGCAAGGTATGTCTCCAAACTTGGGGCTGATGAGACATAGAGGGAAAGAGTTATTAACTAATATCAGACTCTGAGGCTATCTGAAGAAAAGCAAGGGCCAATTCTGAGGCATATGAATACAAATCACCCAGCAGGCATTATCCTCATGCCATTCTCAAGTCATCGGCTTGTTTGACACAATAGCAGGATTAGGCCAGAGCCTGTGGACAGGCTGCAGCCTAGAAAATGCAGTTGCAAGGTTATCTCTTGAGATGCAAAACACAGCGATGAATGAGAGGAGGGGGGTTTCAGAACCTAAACAAAGTGAGCAATCTACTAGAGCTTCTCTGATGAGTCTTTATAAAACACTTGAGCAGATGCCTTTCTTTGCCTGTCAGTGGAGAAGTCAGATGATCCATTTTTAGGGATATCTGAGAATTTCACAGCTAATAAAACTTGTATTGCTGACAACTGTGAATTTAAACAATGTCAAATGCTTGGTGCTGGCGCCTCACACCTGTAATCTGAGCTACTCAGGAAAGTGAAATATGAGGATAGTGGTTCCAGGCCAGCCAAGACAGAAAAGTCTATAAGACTCACCTCCATTCAGGCACCAAAATGGAGCTGTGGCTCAAGTGGTAGTGATAACCTTGAGAGAAAAGCTTAGGAGCAGTGTTACGGCCCTGAGTTGAAGCCCCAGAAGGGGAATGGGGAGAAAGGAGTCAGGCAAAATGACTAGGAAGGGGTTAAACTATATCAACTTTTATTAAATATTAGGTCATTTATGGAGAACTTGGTCTGTATAAGGTGGTATAAGCCTTGTGTGAACATTTTTTTTTTTTTTTGCCAGTCCTGGGCTTGAGCTCAGGGCCTGAGCACTGTCCTTGGACTTTCTCAAGGCTAGAGCTCTACCACTTGAGCCTCAGCACCACTTCCAGCTTTTTTGTATGTATGTGGTACCAAGGAATCGAACCTGGGTCTTCGCTCATGCTAGGCAAGCACTTTAACCACTAGGCCAAACTCCCCGCCCCGGTGTGAACATTTTGAAGAAGTACTACTAGAGATCCTGAAGACAATGTGAGTTTTCTTAGTAATGTGCAAGGCATTTAATAAACAGAAATATACAAGAGCAGAATGTGTTAATTTCTTGATGCCAACACACATCATATTACAATGGCTTAATATTTTACCTCCAAAACACCTAATGGATCAAGCATATTTCACACCAAGATGTGACACTAAATGTTGAATAAAAGGAAGAATTTTTGACACACTGACTGTTTTAGATCCTGGCTCCAGCCATCACTTGCCCTAAAAGTTCGAAAGAATTATACTGGCTTTATATACCTCACTTTTCCCGTTTATGAAATGGGCAAGTGTAATGGCTGCTAGTGTTATGTTTCTAAAGGGAAAATTAGTGAATGCATAAAATGTACTTAAGCCAGCTTCTGCCACAAAGGAAATACATAATGATAGTAGTTATTATTTCACATGAGCTATTTGTTACCATTTACTATAGAAATAAGGATGTTTTGAGTTTAGAAAAAAACAGGAGTAAGCCAATACTAGTTATTTTTTGCTCACTGAATTTTGCTTTCAGCTTTGTTTACTTAGCTTTCAGTGAATATGGATATGCATCATTACACATATATTGTAACACAGGTAAAGGCATGTCTGCACTCAGTACATATACATTATCACTGAGCCCGTGGACAAAGATAAGCATGATTAACTAATATTGTTGCTGTCCAAATATTCAGCTGCATTTGATACTTCTTTTTTATGGAAAGACAAGAGAAAAATGCCTATAAATTATTCATTATATCAATCTGATGATAGCTCAGCAAATAAGAAGGGCGATGGGATGCTAAAAAATAATTGTTAAAACAATAACATTTGCCACACACTTAATCTACTACACACTTGATTTTACCTAGTAGCTTAAATTTTGGACAAGTATATTTCTCTAATTTTGTTATTTATGTTACTAATCTTTAAAATAATTTACTTTTGGGCCAGGAGTTTGGCTTAGTGGTAGAGTGCTTGCCTAGCATGCACGAAGACCTGGGTTTGATTCCTCGGTACCACATACATAGAAAAAAGCTGGAAGTGGTGCTGAGGCTCAAGTGGTAGAGCTCTAGCTTTGAGGAAATCCAAGGACAGTGCTCAGGCCCTGAGCTCAAGCCCAGGACTGGCAAAAACAAATGTACTTTCTGTGGTATTTTTAATAAAGTTCATATTGATTTTCATACTGAAAATAATGTATTCTCAGATACTAGCTGCAGACTTGTTAATACTTTAGACACTTCAACATACAAAACATGTTTGGATATATAGGGACACAACAACAAAATATTATTATAGTTTTTAGGACCAAGAGGAATGTGGAAATACTGTTTGTTTTTTTAAAACTCAGTCTAAGAGAGACTTTAAGAATAACTTCCAACTGGAATGTCTTTTTTTTTTCAGCTAATGAAAATATGTCTCATTTTCATTGTCCCACAAATTGTCAAGGTAGACCTATAAGTAATTGTTCATTTGTGTTGCGATAAACACTATTTCCATGAATGATTATGTAATTACAATTTATTTTGGCCATTATACAGAAAAGCTACCATAGCTTTTGTCTCAAACATTTTAAAGCTATGATAAACATGATTCTTCATAGCACTGTAATACATCACAAAATTACAGAGACTGCCTTTCTAAAAGCATCCCATTAAAGAGAGTGTTGTGCGACACTGCAATGAGAATCACTAAGTACAGGCCTTAAATGAAGTCTTTTGACTATTTGCCTTCTGAGGAATTTCACTAATATCCTACTGTTTTTGAAGCAATCAAAATGCAAATCAACATTTAAGGATACTAGATCTGGAGCCCAGATTTGAAAAGGTATCACTTGACATTCACTGAAGTTGCTTGCTTCTTTTAATTGAATGCTTCTTTGTAGATGTACCTTCTGATTAATATCATTTACTTCAGACAGTCTTTTATTGGCAGATAGAACTTTTGTTTCTGTGCTTTTCATGCTAAAATCTAATTCTTTTCCCAACTATGCTTGAGAAGAGTGTGCATCAGAAAAAAAAGGTGAATTGTTCTACATCTTTTCAGAGCTAGATGTTTTCAATATTAAGATGAAGTTTAAGAATCTCTCCAGGAAGCATTGAAGAAAGTGGTATTGATATTTTCTTGAGGAAAAAGGACTAGCAGAAAGCTACAGTGGTATTGTTCTCATGCACTGACTCTTCAACCATGAATATATAAATTGTGAAAAAAGGACTTCTTAACAAAGAGATATCCAGATGGTGTTATGGCAATCTAAAGGCTTCTAATGGAATTATGTGATGCTTCTGCAACTAATGTTAAGGCATTTCATCTCATTCTGTCTGAAAATGGGCTAGTGTTATCTCAGACTGTAATTACTAGAGGTAGTATAATTGTTCAAAGAATTGATAGAGGCAAAATTCCCTTCATAAATCTCAGATTGTTTAAAAAGAACATAATCATGATCCTTAGGACTTGTATTAAAAATAATATTTCAGTTCAAATGTAATTCTTCAATACAGTGGCATTTTATTATTATTTCCCAATATTTTACTGCAGAAGACACAACTGGATGAACTATCACACTGGATGTTACATGTTTAAGTGTTCAACCCTTTTTTCATTCTCTTTTTACTGTAAATCTTTCTCCAATCCTCTCTAATATTCACAGACAGAAAAAAGTAGGTGGTTTAAGATTTACCAATTGATTAAAAAGTCAAAAATGGTCATTTGAGACTGAATCTCTTGAGGAAAATTGGGAATATGAGATGAGCCAGGAATCTAGTTATCAATAAAGCAGAATAATAATTCTACTGAAATTGGATAGTATTATAGTCATGTTAAAATAGGAAAATTCATAGAAAACTTCAAATCACTAAAACCTAAATATACACATATATTAGAACTAAAGCTTTCAAATGTTTGGAGCAATCGGAACACAGCACCTTATACACATGGCATTTTCCATAAGGATTATTTGGATATGAGAAGCAACAGGTGAAGGAAGAGTTTTCTGCCCTCCCATTAATTGCATAAAAGAAAAGCAGACATTTTCTTTTCATATCTTATTGTGAAAGGAAGATGAAGTACATATTAAGTTTGCATATTTAGTTTGTTAACTAAAATAATCCTTACTTTCCATTGCTGTCCTCAAGTATTCTTTACTTGCCTTCTATGATTTATCATCTTTTCTTAAGGTGATAGCTTCAGCATGCTTTTGATTGCAGCTAATATTTATGTGAATTTCTATGCATATAAAATATAAACATATTTCAATGCACTTTTTTGCCTTTGGTAATCTATCTTTTGGTGGTTTAATTCACAGGTCCTTAATTATTGATCCTATGAGTATCAAAGAGTCACTTATTATCTAATCACCTATAGCATTTTCAGATTCACCAATAATAACTCATGAGAAAACTCTGTTCCTGTCAACACAGCCAGTGCAGTCATGCTTGTCCTGACAGTTTTCCCCTGTTGCTCAGATAGCACATGGATTTTAACTCCCCTTAATTTTACTCATCCTTCTCCTTTTGCCTGGCATTCAGTGTCTGGGACCTATACAATGCTTTCCCTGTCTACCTCCTCCAACCAGAATGATTCAGTTTCCCCTGGATCACCCACTCATTGACACATGATATGTGTTACCATGTAGTCTTATTTTTGAAATATATGTTGTCATTCTATATTTCTAAAATTTAGTACTCATGCTTCATACATTTGTAGGCCCAGTTTTTTCACAAAATCCCAAACTTAATCACCATCAGTAAAGTTTGCCCAATTAGTTTGTCATATTTGTCCAATTAATTTAAAAGTTAAGTTTTGTGGGGAATTTTTTTGGCCAGTCCTGGGGCTTAAACTAGGGGCCTGAGCACTATCCTTGAGCTTTCCTCAAGGCTAGCACTCTACCACTTGAACCACAACACCATTTCTGACTTTTCTATGTATGTGGTACCGAGCATTTGAACCCACTAGGCCAAAGCTTAACTCCTCAAAATCATTCTTCAGAAATTATTTGCAAAGACAAAGTTGTATCAGTGTAAGGAGACCAGATTGTTATAGCAGAATATATCACATCAAATAAGTTATAGATTATTTGCAATGGACATATAAGATAAAAACTTACGAGTACCTGATTTCTTTAGCCATCAGGTAATAAAATTACAAAAAGTATCACATGGGAAATAGCAATATCAAGTAGTTTGATTAATGACCTTCTACCATTTCTTTGTTTATCTACTTATTTAGGGAGTGTTTAGTGATCATTGTTTCTGTGGATAGGAATGCAAGAGGATAATAGCTTGTCCCAGAGTTCCAGTCAATCTGGAAAAACACTGAACTATTACTTACTGTGCACCAGTGCAAATTAACATAGGTGGATCTTTCAGGGAGATTATATCTTTGAATAAAATCATAAGGAAAAACTAACTTGAGTAGCCCAAAGATTACCAGGATGTTACCAGCAGAAAAGAGAGAAGGTGTTTCTTTCTCCAAAACGATTTAATAAAAAGATTGCCCACCGTGGCCCATGGAGGAGATTCCTTCAGGAATGCAGAATTTCTCAATGAGTATTTGAATAAGGTATTGGGAGATAGGGAGGAATACAATGCATTTCTCACTGATTGAAATCAGTATCTTGAGGACAGATAGAAACCTCGTAATTTAAATGTGCTCCCTTGTTATGACCTCATTTAAAATACAGGTTTTTGTTGTGTTGTGTCTCAATAGCTGAGTATAGACTACCTATGTAAGTGTTTGGAGGGTAGTAAAAGCATGCCAAACTCTAGGGAGACTATATGCCTTGAGGGGGATAGAAACTGGTCTGTTCTATGTTAACTGACATGCTCTCATTTGTGAGCTCCATTCTCATTCTAGAGAGATCATCAAATTGGTACAAAGTTTGCTAAAGCAAATCACTATGAGAGGTGAGGTGTCTGTCTCCTAAGGCCTGTCCAGGAAATGTGTATTTTTTTTAAATGAACAAAAGGAAAGGTTGAATATAAGCATTTTGTTTATTGCTTTAATTCACAACCTGCCTGAGTCACTGGCTTGGGGAGTCATAATTTTAAATTCCTGGACTTGAATGCACTTAAAAATTCTCTTCACAAATGTGAGGTGGGAAAAAGGAAAGTGTCAGGTGTAAAAAGGCAGACATACAAATAGCTTACTCAAGTGGGAATATGACTGTGTTACTAAGAGAACAAAATCAACTTGCAGAATTATATATTTAAAATACATTTAAAATCACTGCTGTGACAACAGTGTCCAGCTAATCAAGAAAAAGCCCTGGATTCTTTCTCTGTTTAGAGTATATGTTGTCACAAAATGTCTTTGTGAGCACACATTTTGTTGAAAATCCATTCTTAGAAGTTGAAGCAAAATCAGAACATACAACTGGATTCTTTTTCTTAATTTTTCCAAAAAATAGTCTAAAATATTTTCTACACTAAGTAAACTTTCCATATAAAGAATAGCCTATACAAAAATATATACAGAAAAAAAGCTTTATGCCATTTAATTCTATATGCAATTCCTTTCAATAATGAATCAACTTGGATTTATTGGAACAAAAGTTTTACTTATTTTTCTTTCCTCTTCAGAGAAGTTTCTCTTTAAGACTTTAGCACACCTTTTAATGAGATGGAAGTTTCTTTGAGGATTTGTTTTTGAGAGATTCAATTTTTTGGCCTGTAGGTATATTTTAGATTTGAGGTCCTTGTCTGATGTATGGCTAGTAAAGATCTTTTCTCACTGTGGGCTTTCTATTTAACTTGCTAGCTATGTCCTTTGACATGTAGAAGCTCTGCAGTCCCATTTGTCCAAATTCCTTTAATTTGTTGTGCTTCTGGGTCTTTGTTAAGAAAGTTTTGCCCAGTGCCAATGAGTCCTGCTGTATCTCCTATTTCTTCTTGTAAAGTTTTCAGGGTATCTGCTTTTACCTCAAGGTCTTTGATTATTTGAAATTAATTCTGGTATAGGGTTATATATAAGGATCCAGTTTTAGTTTTCTACAGGTGCTTAACCAATTCATCCAGCACAATTTGTTAGATTTGATGTCTTTTTTCCATGTTTTTTTTGGCTTCCTTATCAAAGATTAGGTAGCCAAGGGCCTGTGGGTTGATATCTGGGTCTTCAATTCTATTCCATTGGTCCTCAGGTCTATTCTTTTGCCAGTACCAAGCTGTGTTGATTACTATAGCTTTGTAATAGAGTCTGAAGTTTGGTATTGATATCCCTCCATCACTGTTCATTCTGTTATGGATTGTTTTTGCTATTCTGTTATGGATTGTTTTTGCTACTTGTATTTTTGGATTGCTTTCTCTATTTCATTAGAGAATGATACTGGGATATTGATGGGTATGACAGTGAATTTGTAGATAGCCCTTAGCACGATTGCCATTTTTAGGATGTTAATTCTTCAGATACATGAAGATATGCTCAACATTCTGACCATACAAGAAATGGAAATTAAAACAACTTTGAGATTCCACCTCATTCCAGTTAGAATGGCCAAGATCAAGAAATCTAATAACAACTGATGTTGGCAAGGATGTGGCCAGGAGGGATCACTACTACACTGTTGGTGGGAGTGCAAACTTGTTCAACCACTCTGGAAAGCAATATGGTGATTCCTCAAAAGACTAAACATAGAGCTCCCCTATGACCCAGCAATCCCACTCTTTGACATTTACCCAAATTCCAGAAACAAGAACATACTAAAGTCACTAACACAACAATGTTCACTGCAGTGCTATTTACCATAGCTAAGATATGGAACCAACCCAGATGCCTTTCAGTAGATGAATGGTTCAGGAAGATGTGAAAGAATGCCATTGCCCCATTTGTAAGGAAATGGAAAGACTTGGAAAAAAATCATATTAAGTGAAGAAGCAAGACCCAAAGGAACATAGGCTCAGTGTTTCCCCTCATTTGTAATTAGTACACAGCTAGGACTCTCCTAGCAGAGAATTACAATACATCAAAACTTTTGTACACACAGTCATATAGGATGAGACTAAATGAAATGAAGTCTAAGTTAGGGAAACAAGAGGTTTATCTTTGTGATTGTTCTTCTTAATATACTATGTAAACTTATTTCTTTTCTCTTTTTTCCACTATGATTATTCTCACGTGGTTACTATATGTGACTTTGTTACCTGGTACAGTGTATATACACTTACTTGTTTATTTGAAATGGGGAAGGGAAGGGGGAAAACAAGATGATTGGGAGGGGTTCGGGGAGGGAGAGGGGAACAATAAAATGAGAAAGGGTATTAAGGTTCGAGAAGTAATATACCCATTACCTGGAAAATGTAACTGAAACCCCTCTATACATTATCCCAACAATATTTTTTAAAATAAAGATGTCTACTCTCTCCCTGTACACTGCCCATGCTCAGATCATCTGAGTTCTTGACCTTTGTGACTCAAAGCATATAGACTATAAGGATTAAAAAACAACAATGATAAAAAAAATTTTAAAAACTTTTCCCTTTTGGGAAAATCTAAAGGTTATGGAGGTGGGAGAACTTATTTTTTTTTTCAAATAAAATAATAAAATAATAAATAAAGTATTTTACTCATGATATTAACGGCTTGTAATTAATTCCTAATAAATGTTTTGTTAGCTGGGCGCAGTGGCTCACACCTGTAATCCTAGATATTCTGGAGGCTGAGATCTGAGGATTGAGGTTAAATCTTGTGTGATTGTTGTTCTTAATGTGCTGTTATTTCTCTCTCTTTTTGTTTTTTGCCCTTTGGTTAATCTCATTTTGTTACTGTATCTGACTTTGTCACCTGGTATATTGTAAATACGTTTATTTGTTTATTTGAAGCAGGAAAGGGAAGGGAGGAAAGATGATTGGAAAGGGGTGGGGGAAGATAAATAGGGACAAGAACATGAGAAGGGGGTATAAATACGTGAGAAGTAATGTGCCTAACTACCTGGCAAATGTAACCGTAATCCCTCTACTCATTGCCCCAACAATAAAACAAAACAAAACAAAACAAAAAATCAGCCTGGGAACTAAATAACATAAGACTCTTCTCTCCAATTAATCACTAGAAAACCGGAAGTGGGACTGTAGGGAGGATAGCCTTGAGCTGAAGAGCTCAGTGTCAATGTCCAAGCTCAGGGGTAGAGCAGTAGCTTTGAGCTGAATTGCTCAGGGACAGTGTCCAGGCCCAGAATTCAAGCCCCATGACAGACAAAAAAAAAAAAAAATAGGATAATAGCCCCCAAATTATTAAGGTCTTCAGTTTTTCTGTACTTATATATAGCTAATATTAATTAAAGAAAATTTATTTTTTACTAATCTTATTAAATGAATATAGTTTTCTTTGCAATTATTTATCTTAAACCTTGTAAGACAGTAGAGAGTAATCTAAATGCCATACCCATTGTGAGGATACCTATGAGTCTCCTTTGCTAATCATTTCTCTCCAGACTTAGGCTTGTTAGACAGGCACTCTACTATTGAGTGCAGTCCTTTTCTGAAATGTTTAGTTTAGTTTAGTTTAGTTTTGTTGAGATAGAGACTCATATTTTCTCTAATCCCATGTCTATACATGACTCATCTTATTTATTGCTTCCATCATAGTAAGGGTAACAGCAGTGTCACCGGGCCCAGCTTCTGCCACTGACATGGAGTCTTACAAATCTTTGTTTGCCCTGGCTGGCTTGGAGACCCTAATAACTGAACCTCCTATTATCCAAACTTATTATCCAACCCTGTGATTCAATCCTGAGACCCAATCCTCCCACACTTCTGAAAGGACTGGAGTGCCCCCTCTGCTTCCCAGAGAAAGTCATGTGAACATTTTGTGCAGGGTAGCCTAGAAACACAATCTCCTCGATCTCAGCCTCCCAGATAACAAAGGATTACAAGTGGATCCAGAGATGTATTAAAAAATAAAATAAGAAGAGCAATTGTTATATAAGACATTATAGGATTATTCAGTGAGCCTCTATTAGTATGTAAAATTTGGGGCCAGCACAAGTTTCCTGAATCTCTAAGGGTAAATGAGACTAAGGAGATGTGCATGACAGGTACTTGAGAAAAAATAAAAAGGAAAAGGAAAAAAAAAAAGAAAGTGTTGAATGTAAGATTTCTCTGTATATGAGATGGTATCCAAAATTCTGCTGCAGTTTAGTAGGTGCTGGGAGCTCATTTGTAATTCTATGCACTTCAGGTAATAAAAAGGGGAAGATCACACAGTTTTAAGCCAGTTCTGGGTTTTAAAAAATATTTACAAGACCCTAATCAGCCCATATTGAAGTCTGGTGACATGCCTCTCGCTCAATGCCACACAAGAAACTGAGACAGGTGAATCAGTTGGTATAGAAGCCAGGAGATTACTTCTGAATGGAAAGAAGCTGTGTCTTATGCAGCAGACTTGTCATCCCAGCTGACAGAGAACTGAAACCAACAGACAGAGGCCAAGCAAGATCTGCACCTAGACAAGAAGACCTTTTCTCATAAACAGCTTCAAAAAGCACCCCCTGGTTATATTCTCAGCTATAGCATATTTGCCTAGAAACTGTGAAATTTTGAAGTATAACACTAATCTCATTCTCTCTCACACACACAAAATGCACACATAAATCTTAAGTATGAGTCCATGCTGAAAATTCATGTAATATCAGAATAGTTAATGATTTATAAAATAGCTATAAGGACTATAATACAAAATATCAAAACAACACATCCTGCATTGAAGTATACTGTTCATGATAAATAATTTTCTTAGTCTACTGCTCACACATGATATTTATAATCTACAAAAGATACAAAATATTCTTGCAAATAAATAGCATAGAAATGTAATTTTAATTGTCTTAGTGACAATACTATAATACAGATGGAAATTAAATTGATATAAACACTGAAAAACAACTCAATACATGGTTATCTCTTAGAAAGCTAAAATCTATTGACCTACAAACAGTCAAGATTAGATTAAATTTCTAAAAATTAAAGCAACAATGCCTTAAGTTAGAGATACTCAAAAAACCTAAATCTCTGTTGATATTCCTGAGTAATATGTATCAGTATTATTGGTTAGGAATAAGCATTTTACATACCAACTTAACTGAATCAACTTAAACAGCATTTTGCATGCACTAATATTGTTAGTGAAAGAATGCATACCTGATTTAACACTGTATTTTTTTCAAAAGGAGATCATTGTTCAAAAAAGAAAAGTGGAGTATGACTGGGCTCACACTTATAATCATAGCTACTCAGGAGGCTGAGGTCTGAAGATCAAGGTTCAAAGCCTGTCCAGGCACAAAAGTCCATGAGACTCTTATCTCCAATTAGCCACCAGAAAAATGGAAGTGGCACTGTGACTCAACGGGTGTGGTGGCAGCCCTGAGCTGAAGAGCCCAGGGACAGAACCCAGGCCCAGAGTTCAAGCCCTATGACTCACAAAAAGAAAAAAGAAAAAGGGGTGCAGGGTTTCATAGGTAGGGGATATTCACAAACATATTAACATGGCAGTTTATCAATATGTATTTTGATTCATGCATTAACAAGATGGACATACTTTAATAAGTCTTCCCCTCTGCGTTTCAGATTCCTCATTCAGTAAATAGTAAAAGGGAAAAAAAAGGTTGTGAAAAGTTGTTTTATTTTTAATCTTAAATATCTTAATTTTCCCAGTATCTCTACAGCTACAGAAACGTAAGCTCTCGTCATTTGAAAATTGGAAGTACTGCATTTACTAGAAATTAGAATTCTACTAGATTTCACCCAATGTTTGCCTTGTTCTTTCTTCTTAGTTACAAAATCAAGCTACTTGGCAATAGCCTGAAACAAAACCAGATGATATCTCATATGTGAGAACTCCACCATGGAAAAAAAAGAAAGGCTCACTCTGTCAAACACATTTTCTTTCCATCAATCTTGAAGTATGATGAGCTTCATCACTTTTAATAGGTCTGCAAATTCTAATTCCAGATATATGACATCATTTTAACAAAGTCATTGTTCTAGAAACAAAAACATATTATATTTTCAACCATATCCAAATTAACTCTAATATCTAGGCCATATATCAGGCCATTTGAAAATACCTGGTAATTCTACCCATATTTTTTCTCATCTGTACTTATCTCATAATTACTAGTACAGAAGTTTAATGAAATATAATTGCCTATAGTTTAAAGAAGTTTTCAACATTATTAATGCTTCTTTTTTAATTTGTCCATCCTCCATGTTTCAGAGGAGTTTGTGCATCAGTAGTTAACTTAATTTCCTTTTCAGTTAATCAAAATAAGAGATTTAATAGCCAATCATATTGTGAGTGAGTATAGGACCAAACTGAGTTATACAATTTCTGCCATTTTGGCATTTTGCTTTATTGTAGATAAATATATGATTTATATTCAGCCTTTTGAAAGATAGTAAGATAAATCAGAGTCTATCATTACTATTTCAGAGATCCCCAGGAGACCAAAGCCACCATAATTAAGGTTTTGTACTAGAACATACACATTTCTGAATTATAATACGTTTTCATGTGGTTTTACAGGTTCTAAATTCTATGCTGGCTCTTGATACAAGACTTCTGTATTTTTATTTAGGTTTGATTATTATACTAATAAGGAAATTCAACTACTCTGTAAATCATTTATATTTAGAAGGCATTCTATATTGTTTAGAATGTGTAGGAGTCAAAAATGTTAAGAAATCATAGGAGTTCAATACAAGAAGTTAAAATACAGTATATTATAAAAAGTAGACTGGGGGCCAGGAGAGTTGCCTAGTGCTAGAGTGCTTGCCTTGCATGTACAAAGACCTGGGTTCAATTCCTTGGTACCACACACACACAGAAAAAGCTGGGAGTGGTACTGCGGTTCTGCTATCTTTGAGCAAAAGAAGTTCATGGACAGTGCCTAAGCCCTGCCTTCAAGCCCCAGGACTGGTTTAAAAAAAGAAGAAAAGGAAAAATTAGTCTGGGAGAAGCACAAAATATTCTATCATGAAATTGTATTAAAAGTATATTTTAAAAGTATATTGCTTATAATAGCAAATGAATAAAGATAACAGGCAAGTCTATACACCGTGTATACCAATTGTTTTTCAAAAATATATAAATAAATATGCATGCAAATATGTGTGCGTTTACAGATATAAATGTATGGCTGTCAGGAAAAATAAAATAAATATAATGCTTATTATTTCCTTTTTATGTGTATATTTACATTATGTATAATAAAATAAATACAATGCTTATTGTTTTCTTTTTATGTGTATATTGATACTATTCTGTATAATAAGGACGAGTATTTTTAAATGAGGAAAAAGCTAATTTCCCATTTGAAGCTTCTCAGAATTTTTCCTGCCATATAATTTGACATTTACTCTTAAGAACTTACTTTTCTTTTTGAATGGCTAGAGCTTTGTCATGAACAAAATCCAGAAAGTTTATATTGTAGCTTGAAAGATTTATTTTCAAGTTCCCATTAATAAATCCAAACTAATTTTTGATCACTTTGCATTTTGCAAAAGATTTTTTTTGTCCTACAACACTAAAAAAATCACAGCAATTCACTTGCTATCACAAACAGACATATAACTAGAAAATTGTTTTCCTGTTAAATCTCTGTTTGGGCAGGTTGTTCGCTACTAAAATAATTTTATTATCTGAATGCACATACTCATATATTTATCCCTTTGAGTATTGCTGATTTATGTTGTTCACTGAAGGCAAGAAGAAAGTCACTATTTAGTAGTTCCAACTGTAATCTTACCTACTTAGGAGGCAGAGATCTAAAAATTTCAGTTTGATGCCATCCCAGGCAGGAAAATCTTTGATACTCTTATATCCAATTAAGCAGACTCAAGCAAAAAGCTCAGGGATAGCAGTGAGGCTCTAACTTCAAATCCCAGGACTGGCACACACATATAAATTAAGCAAAAAAGAATACATGAAAAAGTGTGAGGAGTGAATTGATGAACTATAGGTATAGAAATTGCCCTGAGAAAAAGTGTGTGCGTCAGGAGTTTCTCTAGAACCACTGTATGAGCAAGAAATCTAGTGATGTTTCCTTGTAGGCAGATTCAGAAGTTATTTTAGGTACAGAGCTCATCTCTCACTCTAGGGAATTGTACCTCATTCAAGTAGGAAACTGCTGCATGACGTAGATCGACAATTGTTGCAGCAGTAGTGGAAATGGCATTCTGTCTTTCAGCTGCTAAATTGGGTAGGTGATATTTTGGGGAGAAATATGTTTAACTTCCTTCCTTATGGCTACTGTCATTTTTTTTATTCCTTAAGAGCTAGACATGGGCTTGTGTTTGAAATGATTCTAGGATTCTTTTTTTGACTAAACATAGATTTGAGTATTTTTCCCCTTCCTTTTTTTTGTGGATGGCTGAAGAGGGGTTCTTACTTTTAAATAAGAAATTTATACAGAATCTATGTATTTATGTTGTTACAACGTGAACAACTTTTCTGATTTATGTTAGTAAAAATGTGTAGAAATAAAAGTAAAATCATTTCTCTGTGTGTACATTCAGAGGAAATCTTATTAAAATTATTAAATGCACTTAATAGAAAACAGGTCTCTTTTTATTTAGATATTATATTTAAGATCTTGCAGGATCAATACATCCTTATTAATTGTGTTTACTGATTTCCTTTCAAAAGTAGAGGATAATAATGACTATTTCTAGCTTTCCATTTCTGTCATTTTTGTCATCAATGCAGAGAGTATATATTAAGGGTTTTTACAAACACAGTAATCTCCAGGAGAACTTGGCCGACTTTCTCCATGACAGTTCTTTTGCATTCTTCAACTTTGCAAGGAGAATGAGAGAAGTGGGTTGGGAAAAAGCCTTATAGAAATGAAATGATTCTCACAGTATGGTCTAGAACCTCTTGCTCATTCATATACAGATACACTATGTTACAATTTAGTTACAGCCATATCCTCCCACATGTATACACTTAAGTAAAATTCATGAGCATGGAGCTTAGAAATCCACATCTTAAACAAGTTATTCTAATTACACATTTTTATTTTTTTGTTTTGCTTTTAATCAAGCAAGAACAAAAGGGATGACAATCCTCTCTAAAATATTATTATTATCATTATAAAAATATAAAATATAATTATAAAATATAAAAATAAAAATATAATTATTTTTATTTTTGCTGGTAGTGGGGCTTGAACTCTTGGCCTAGGCACTGTCCCTGAGCTCCTCAGCTCAAGGCTAGTGCTCTACCACTTCCAGTTTTCTAGTGGTTAATTGGAATTAAGAGTCTCATGGATTTTTTTTTTTTTTTTTTTTTTGCCCAGGCTAATTCCCTGAGTAGCTAGGATTACGATGGAGCCCCTGGAACCCCACTGGTCTACAATTATTCATTATTGTACTATTCCCTTGATATAAACTAACACACACAGAGAACCTCAGACATGTAGGCCTAGAGCACAGTGGCTACAGAACAGTGTATTTTTCTTCTGAATAATGAAACTAATAGTATCTAATAATTGCTGAGTGTATATCACATATCTAAACCATGAAAGAATAGTCTGATTCAGGTGAACATCCAATCACTACTTGAAATATTTGTTTATTCTTAACTTTACTGATGAGAAAGCTGAAGCAAAGAGCAATTCAATAAGTTATCCAAATAACGTAGGTAATATGTAGCAATGCCTGGATTTAAACCCAGGAAGTACAACTTCAGAGTGCATATCTTTAAATGCTGTGGTTCAATGCCTTCAATTATATAGTACAAGGATTGCGAATGGGAAAAACATAACTGGTTGGAGAATAGAAAAAGAAGAGACTTTCAGGTAGAGATAGGAGGTAAGGAGATCAGAGAAGTTTCCTGAGAAACTGGAGAACAGAGCAAATAAGGCAGGGTTTTGAGCATATTTTGCAAGTTGTAAGAATTGTAACTTTAAAAGAATCAAAAAAATAAACTAACACACACACACACACACACTCACGCACACACACTAAACACAAAACAATAGCTAAAAGAAGAACTAATATATGGCATTTAATAGAGTGTGTTTTTCACAATCTTCAGTAACTCTTATCTATTTATTATCATGAGCCCACTCCATTAAATATTAATATTTCTTTGAACTTAGACAAGAGTTTTATTTTCATCATTTAGTGATGAAAAAGAATATTACAGAGCTAGAAATTAATTCTGACAAATGTGTTTGTTGTATCTTAGAATGAAAAGCGATCTTTTAAGACATACTATGACAAATGAATTGCAATGTTATTTAGTGCCTTTCTCTATTAATGCAAATTTATTTTCATGAATTAGAGGAATAAGTAAGAATGACTTCTTGGATAATTTTTTTTAAAACCACCAGGTGAAAGACAAGAATTTGAGACTGGCTTTTTCCCTACAGACATGATTCAGATTCATGTCTTGAAATTCTTAGCATACTCAGGACACATTTTTAAATCCAACTTGAATGTGAGAACTAAAGGCAAAACATCTCATTGTAGAATGATATTTCTCTTGGATTCTGAAGTGGGTACAAGTGGAACTGTTAAATTTTACCAATTTAAGATGTGAGAGACTTGTCTATTATTAACAATGCCAGTTCACCTTTAACAGGCTGCTGGAGAGACAGTCGACTTCTCTCTCTTTCCTGAAGGAAGAGAAAAGAAGATGGAGAATGGAAACTTCATTTAAGGTTCAAAATTCAATGGCCACACCATTTTCAGGTGGTGACTTAATTATGTCATTCAGCAGTGGTAAGGTATCTAATATATACATATCACTTGCCTGCTAATATTAGCATGTATTATAGCTCTGATATGAACAAAAATGTCTAGGCAAGGTAAATATTCAAATTTTTTGTTAGCTTAGAATTACCAATATAATGAATTCTTAGTAATTTGTTATTTATTGATTTTAATATCATTAAGGAAAAATGCTGTTATCCTGTTCTATTTATTATATCATCCCCACCTAGGTATTCCTGAATTCACTGATAGAATATAATATCTGCCTCTTCCATGGATATTTTAGAGATCCAATCTTTTAATGGAAGTTAAGATAACATACAAACAACCTTGGTATTTTTTTCTTGTTGGTTTTAGTTTTTGCCGGTCTTGGGGATTGAACTCAGGGCCTGGGCACTGTCCTCGGACATTTTTTGCTCAAGGCTAGTGCTCTGCCACTTGAACGACAGCACCACTTCCAGCCTTTTCTGTATGTGGTTCTGGGGAATTAAACGCAGGGCTTCATGCATGCTAGGCAAGCACACTACCATTAGGCCACGCCCCTGGCCCAACCTTGGTGTGTTTTTAACTCTTGTTTTAGCACTGTAAGGTGAAGTTATGTATTATCCTTGTGGAAGAAGTTCACACAAAGGCATTATGATTTACAAGGAGATCAAGGGTATGAAAGAGCCTGTCATATCTGTAAGTACTGGGTCACAAATTGGGATTTGTGTTTAAGTCAAGGGCTGTGGTTCATGTGTATGATCATAATTACTTAGGATGTGGGAAAGCAAAGGATTGTTGCTTGATACCAGCCTGGGCAAAAAGTTAGTGAGTTTCATCTCAACCAGGCATGGTAATGAGAACCTATAATCTCACCTAGCAAGAAGAATAAGAAGGAAGATAGTACCAGACAAAAGAAAGATGAGACTTTATCCAAAAACAACAAAAGAGTTACAGAATGTGGCTCAAGCTTTAGATTATGCTAAGCAAGCTTAGTACTGCAAGAAAAAATCACATCTTTACACTGATAAACTTACATATATACATTTATATTGATACATATATATTTATATTACATTACAGCATATTCATTTATAAGATATTATATATATATATGTGTTATAAAACTACATCTCTATATCTACTTGTTATTATTGGATAACTGATCAATTCTTTGGAAATGGGTTTCCTCAAATAATCCAGAACTAGCTCTGGAATCCTCCTTTCACTTCTATGTGTTTTCATATACATCCAGACTGTTTCATATCTAAGATAATTCAGTTGCCTTTCCAATCAATGCATGGTCACAAATATAACAATTATGAGTTTTACACAAGAAAAATGCCCATTAGGTATCTTGTCAGGAAACTAAGCACATGAAGAAGACTGGAGATTGTTTATGGACAAGGTCTGAGTTCCACTCTTTCCCATATTCTCATATTGTATAACTGTAAGAACCTGTTTTGACTCCAACTGATCTCAGAAGGATGCATTTCTATATCTGGAATTGGAATGGACATTCCCAGGCATTTCTCAATGTAGCCAGCCACTGGCAATGTTTTATTTATTGCTCCAGGATTAAAGGGCAGAAGAAAACCCATGGACAACTTCATAAAATATGTACTGCTCAGCCTAAATAGAATGTTTGTGGCTAAATGATATTTGACACTGTTGCAAGGCTAGCAATTTTTTGAGAAGATGCCTTAGATCAACATACTCTTGCAAGGAAGAAACAGAATGTTCTTGTATCATTGATGATACATATCTTTTCAGAAGGAAAGTAAGGACTTTTTGATACGTTTTGGTTCATCAGACATGATAATTATATTAAGATTTGGACCTGAAAAAGAATCAGGGTGTCAGGTTAAGATGAGCCCGAGTTTCTGCCTCTGTCTCTGACAGTTGACTAGACACACTGGGTCAGTGTCCAGTGGCCCTCCCAAGCCTTAGCATCTTCATCTGTGAACAGGGGATATTCTATTGAAAAGTCATTCAACAAGTTCTCTGCTGACGACTTGCCGAACACGGAGCCATGATGCCCATTTCATATTGTTGGAAGGACTCACAGAGCTGATGAGAAAAGTGGAACAACTAACTTACACTTTAACAAAATGGATACTAGGAAACTGGAATTTGTGCTGTTGATTGGAGGACCCCAGGAGGGCAGGCAGAGAAATGGAGAGACAAGGGGTCTGTAAACATACTCCTCACAATCTTTACTGCACATCTTTGAACATAGAATCAGTAGTTAGGGGATGGGTAGTTCTGGGAGAGATGAGGCAGAATGATGAAAGGGATGACTGATACAGATTCATTGTGCTCAGAAACGGACATGTTAAATTAAAATTTCATTTGTACAAATACTTAAAAAAGCATTTTTAACAAGTGTCTTCAAATTACATTCTGGCCAGTAAATGTTGACTAAAAATATTTTCACATCCACTCTCCCATTTTAGTTTAAATGATTGGTTCTGTTGTTATGCTTTGGCTGAATCATGTTAATCAAATAAAATCTCATACAGCTAGCAGTTAAAAACATGTGAACTCGGATGCAGGTGGGGGATAAATTGAAATATTACCGTGTCTTTTACTATGGCTGCTGGGCAATGTAATGAATCATATTTCGACTTCTTTCACCATGACTCTTTATTTGCCACCTAGAATCAAATGGCCAGACACACCTTGAGTGATAAGGACTCATTGCTTGAAGCCTAACTCTGGTTTTCTGGTTTCAGGTTTAGCGAGCAAGTCCTGAACAACAACAACAACAAAAAGAGTACTTGAGGCCTCTGTGACTTGAAGCTAATAGACCCTGGATAGAAAGAAAATGTGAATTGGTTCATTGAACATGCCAAAATTACTTTTATTCCACAGATTTTTCATCTTTTCACTATGGCAAGTATCAGTTGCCATTCACAATTGTCTGGTGAGGCACAGAAATGAATTTTTGAACTCTAGAGACCATGAAGACTGATCTCATTAAATTCTCCTGCCCACTGCACCTCACGCTTTCTCCTTCATGTTTCGTGTGATCTGAAGGCTGTACTTTACTTTGGGTTCTACTTTTGCCATTTGGCTAACAAGGGAGCTGTAGATTCCTCGCATTGAGGGTTTAAAAAACGATTCTCCGTAGGATTTAAAAAAGGATTCTCCCCTTTTTTTGTTTCAAATGAGCTAGTAGGCCTTTTTCCGTGTAGTCACGAAGGACACTTATATTCCTTGTACAAACGCTTTTCTGAATCTTTGGGTTCATTTGAAAACTTTGTACTGGCAATTAGCAGGGAAGGGAGGGTTGTAAGGAACACAAAAATCAGGGTGTTTGCAATGGAGATCACGGTTGTTTGTGGTTTGCTTAAAGAATTAAAGGAGCCAGGCCTATCTTGTTCTCTGGGGAAAATTCTAGCTGATTAGTCTACAGCAAAAGAACGAAAAGAAGAAAGAAAAGATAAAAGGGTCTAAGCATGTACTCTGAATTAATGTAATATTTTTGTGTGTGCCTGAAGGGATAAAATTTTATGTCTATATTTTCTTTTTAGGTGTTTCTAATTGGTTAAGAATTTTTGGCTTATCTATTTAGATTATTGATCCAATTGTTATTTTTAGTATACGTTATGATATAGGAATCTAATGAAATTAATTAATATCCTGACATCTGGGTTTATTACTGGACTAGCCGTTCTATCCCATAGTTCGGTGTTTTCCTTATCTTAATACCACACTATTTCGATGAAAATAGGGTTCTAGTGACGTGATATCTGGAACTCTGATTCCTTTAAACTTGTTTTTCATTCAGTAATTTTTTCATTATTCAGGGTCCCTTCCAATTTTATGTACATTTAAAGATTAACTTTTGCATAATTCCCCAAATTTGTACAGATTATAGTTAATTTGTAAATCATTTTGTGTAGTATTGTCATTTTAACAATCTTAAGTTATCTAACTTAAGATCTGATGCACATGTGATGTCTCTCTGGTTTAATTCTTTAATTTCAGAAATATTTTTTTACATTTTCAGTGTCCAAGTTTTTCTTCTTCCTTGGATTAGTTTATAATCTTTTCACCTCTGTGTCATGACTAATGGAATCACGCGTATACCCGTGTCTCTTGTTTTCATTTGTACTTTATAATTGATAATGAACAGGAACATAACCGAATTTTATTTATAGATCTTGCAACTTACCACTTGATGAGTTCACATAATGATTGTAGCTCTTTTGAATTTAGAGGAATGTTCTACTTATAAGTTTTGTCATTTACACATAGGGAGAGTTTTACTTACTTCTCTGCTTTGGCTGCATTGAATACAAGTACAGATGTTTGCTTATGCCTGAGTTTGTATTTATCTATTTATCTACCTGTCTGCCTTATAATACACAACTTCAGATACAATTATTGCTTAGCAGTGGTGAAAGTAGACATTTGTGTCTGGTGCCTGATCTTAAGAGAAAAACATTCACCTTTCAACATCAAATATGATTCTAGCTGTATCCTTTATCTTGTTGAGCATATTCTCTTTGATTTTATAGTTACTTTGCTGCTTTATCATAAAACAGTTAATTTTACCAAATTTTGCTTTTCTCATCAATTGAAATAACCATTTGTTTTCTCCTCACTTTTCCAATTAATATGGTATATTATATGCATTTTCTTATGTTGAATCATCCTTTCATTGCCAGAATAAATCTCATCACTAGACTTTAAACTTTTTACCATGCTGTCAAATTCAGTTTTCTAGTAATTTGTTCAAATTTTGTAGTTGTATTCATTACAGTATTATAACATTTCCTTTGATAATTTTATAATAATCTTTTCTCTGATGACTCTATTTAGCTTTAGTATTAGAATGATTCACTTCTCATAAAATGAGTCAGCAAGTAGTGTCCTATTAATATTTGTGTTGTTGTGGCTTGTTTATTTGTTTGAAAGCATTTTGGAAAGTTCTGTGTTAATTATCCTTTACATGATTGGTAGAACTCAATCTTGGGCTTTTTGAACTTGGTCTCCGGCTTTTCTTTATTCGAGAGCTTTCCTTAAATCTTTGATTTAATGTCTATTTATTATACATTTAGATTTGTTCAGATATGTCTGTACTATTTTCATTCAGACTTTCAGTTCACATATTTCTTTGCAGTTTTACCTTTCATTGAAATGACTTAATTTTGTCATATTCTAATCTTTCCTTATAATCCTTCTTATTTCTCTTAGGTCATATATAATGATCTCACTTTTACTTCTGACATCAGTTAGCAAAAATACACTGCTACTCTTTGTTAGTCTAGGTGAAACTATTAACTATGTTTGTCTTTAAAAAAACAGCTGTTTATAATTGCTCTATTCTCAATTTTATTTACACTCACATGAGTAAGTAGCTTCTCCATTTCACTAGCATTGAGATTCAATTATTCTCTTTCTGTATCTTTATGATGCAAATTAGTAGCTGTGGCTCAAGTTAGAAGGGTAACCTTGAGCAAAAGAGGGAATAGAAAAGTGTCCAGGCCCTGAATTAAGTCCCAGGACTAGAACAATAACAACAGAAAAGTAATCAAGATGCAAATTCCTTTGTAGATTAGAAATTTTTCTTCTTTTCTATCATAGGTTTATCTACTATAAATTTTCCTTTGGACACTGCCTTTCTGCATCCCATAAAGTTGGTAACATTATGCTCAGATTTTAATTTTTCTAATTATTATTCTAATTTCATTTTTGTTTATTCTTTAGTTAATTGGTCCTTCAAGTGTATTGTTTGGTCCATATATTAAATGGCACATGTCATTTTGAGTTTTCCATGTCATTGATTTTGTAGCTGGATTCTATTGTCTGAGAATCTGCCTTATATAGTTTCAATCCTTTGAAATTCTCTGTCTTAATTTGTGATTTACCTATATTCTAGCAGAAAGAATGATTCACATACACTAGAGGAGAGTATATCTTTTATGTTTGTTGGGTGATATATTTGTATTGTATAGTCTATATATTTCTGTCATTCTTTTTTTCCTTATTGATTTTCAGTCCAGAAGTTCTACTCCATTGCAGAAAGTGACCTGCGGATTCTTCAACCACTATTTTTTATCATATACTTTTAATTTGTAGGCAGTCAAGATTTGTTTCATATGTATGAGATCTTTGTTGTTGGATGAATGAATTTATGATTGTTATAACTTCTTGCTGAATTAGCAAATCCTATTAAATGTATAATATTTTTCCTTGTCTTATGATTTCAGTATATTTTCTGATGTTAGTTTATTTTTTCCAATACTTTTGTTTACTGTTTATGTTAACTATCCTTTTCAGTACATATTAGAGGATATTTGAATAACTTCTAATGTAAATATTCTTCCATTCATTCATTCATTCATTTATTCATTGACCCCCATCACCGTCATCTATAAGTTATAGATCTTGACCTCAAAAAATTAATTTTATTGTGATTTTACATTTACACAAAATTTTGTTTTAAATGTAAGCTCTCAAATAAGAAAAAAAACTTATTGAAATATTTTAATTATTTTTATTGATTAAACTCTATACCATAGCTATATTCTGTGTATTTTTCAATGAATATTGAAAATGTAAACATGTATATAAATCTATCTCAGTCAAGACAGAGCAAACTTTTGTAATATTAATATATATCCTCAGTATCTCCTTAATCCCAACTCCAAGACGTCATTCTTCTTTCTCTTGCTTGGTTAGGTTGTATTTTATGTTATTTCATGGAAATATAATCTCTATTCTTTTGTGTCTATTAATGTTATTGAGACAAATATCTTACAAACTAAATCATTATTACTCCATAGGTCTCTGATTTATTTCTTATAATTACTAATTAGAAAGAAGTGCTCAATTTATTCCTTCCTTTGATTATAGTTTTAGTTACTTAAGATTAGTATAGACACAGATAATCTTAGTATATTTGCATGTCTTGCTTCTGTGAAAACAATGTTTTCATTGCTCTAGGTTCCATTTTAAGATACATAGAAAACCAGATAAGAAGTTGCCAAACAGAATTCCAGAGATTGCAGGACTTTACAAAGCCACCAGCTTTATGAGAAAAATCACAATTGTTCTACAACCTCTTTAACACTTGTATTTTACCTGTTATAATGAAGTTAGTCTTGCAGCTCATTTGTTTTGTAGTCATTTCTTGATCATGAATATTAAGCTAATATATTCATCTATAAATAAATGGGTACATATAATACACTTAAGGTATAAGTCCTGTTTGGCAAAGAATGTTAAAATGGTTTCTTGAGGTCTATGATTCACAATTTAATATCATAAACCCACCTTTCAAAGAGTAGCTTTTAAATTTTCTAAAGTTGAGCCTACATATTTTTTGCTAGTCCTGGGCTTGAGCTCAGGGCCTGAGCACTGTCTTTGGGTTTATTCAAGGCTAGCACTCTAGCCTAAAGAACAAAAGTCACTAAGTAAACTTTTACAGTTTTCCATGGGCTTTTTCCAAAGAGCCACTCAGCTCTCTGAAATAATGATAAGCAAAACAATATTATAGTTAAGAATTTGTCCTATCGATATAGTAAATGTATACATTAAAAAGCCAAGGGTGTAATGGGACACATATTTCTTCAACTAACAAGTGAGTAAGGAAGAATAAAATTGAATATACCATTATGGCATATTCTACAATCAGAAAATCAGTCTATAATGTTATACCTTATTGGCAAATTCTGCTAAATTTTATTTAAAAAATCTATTAGGTGAGAAGCTTATAGAAGAAGGAAACTTCTGAGTGAATGAGTAAATGTAAAGTTCTATTAATTTTCTAAACTTGGACTTCACAGGTATAGATGTTGCCTCTTGTTTACCTTACTGTGCCATATTGACTTTTTACTTCTGATTTGTACCTGAGGGCAATATGAAACTTAGGCATTAAAATTAGGCTAAGGATACTGAATCGTATGTGAAGTATTGTAGAAAAACAGAAATTTGGAAGAGGCAGAGAGCATAAAGTTAATAACTTCATTAGGGAGATTGATAAGTAGAAAGAAGGGGAAGAAGATGCGAGAGAGAGAGAGAAAGAGAGAGAGCTCTCAAGCCATGTAGACATAAAAGCATATAAGCTGAATTTACATAATTTGTCTTTAGGAAGAAATGAACAAGTGACAGACACCAGTAATGTAAACATTCATTTCAGAGCAAGAGTTTTATCTTATAGAACTAGATAGATTGTGGGTCTGGTTTGCCATAAAAGTTGCTGAAGTACCAATATGGTATCCAATGACTACAAGGAAAAATAAAAGTCATAAACTCCCCAATTAAAACATATGACAAGGGGCCGGGAGTTTGGCCTAGTGGTAAAGTGCTTGCCTCGCATGCACGAATACTCGGGTTCAATTCCTCGGTACCACATACATAGAAAAAAGCTGGAAGTGGTGCTGAGGCTCAAGTGGTAGAACTCTAGCCTTGAGAAAGGCCAAGGACAGTGCTCAGGCCCTGAGCCCAAGCCCAAGACTGACAAAAGAAAAAACTATCCCCCCCCAAAGAAATTACCAAACATATGACAAAACATCTACCAATTACAAGTTTTACTCAGCCATGACCCTTTCATTCTTCAGCCCATTTTATTTATCCTGCGATTTATAAAGCATACAATAGTCTCATGTTCTTCCTCATTTAGAGTTCAATTGTTTTCATGTGTGTTCATCATAGACATTCCACATTAATATCTTAATGTACGCTAATACCTTACAATGCTGTTTGTCTGATCAAGTTTTTTCAGTAGCCACTTTAATTTTGGCACCAGAGGCAAAGGCCCCCTAAGCCTCACCCATTTCCAAGCATTTCTGCATAATGCAGAATAGTAGTCTGGTCCATATACTTCTTTAAATCATAGTTCACATCTAAACATGATCAGTTCATGCTTTTCAGTTCATTTACAGAGTAAATATGCCTGGAGGTAGGACTAATTGAGCGTTCAAAGTTTAATCAGATCAATTTGTTTGTGTAACACAACCATCTAAACACAGATTCCTCTCAATGAAAATTAGGATGACTTGTGCCTTAAATAATGAGCTTTTTTTAATCACTCTTCAACTTACGTAATTATTGCAGTATACATAAGAAGGGAGGAGGCAGTGATTTTAAAATGAAAAACATGCTGAACTCAGTTCTGTAAGGTGAAAAGATTGCATGAAATAATATTTCTCCTTTGGGCCGGGAGTTTGGCCTAGTGGTAGAGTGCTTGGCTAACATGCACCAAGACTGGGATTGGTTCCTCAGAAAAAAGCCAGAAATGGTGCTGTGGCTCAAGTGGTAGAGCTCTAGCCTTGAGAAAGCCCAAGGACAGTGAGTTCAAGACCCAAGACAGACAACAATAATAATAATATTTCTTGACAATTACAGTTTTTTTCAGAGGTTCCATTTTATTGTTCCTACTGACTACTGTGCTTTAGGTGGTGACACTCCTTCAGAGCAAAAGGTTTTTAAAGTTCCATGACCAAAAAGAAGCAACACAAGCCAAGTATTTGATTGTCTACTAAGTATTTGTTGTGACAGATACTCTTAGAAACAGATTTTGACATATGGGTTTTGCTATTCAGTGCCACTATTGTCTTTATTAGATGAAAACAGCTTGTTTCAAACCTACACATGACAGGAATCTTTTGAAAATTGTTTGTTCAAATACGGCATTGATTTGTAGACCAAGAAGTAGGGAGATATTTGAAATGTAAACTAAAAGACAGTCATTTTGGTACAGTGAACAGAACCAGGGTATGAGTAACTTTGTAATTAGAAAAGAGTTTTGATGACAGAGCAATATTTTTCACAATTCTCCTCCACATGAAAAAGGGAATGCAAATTAACATTGGAAATATTCACCATTGTATGGTCTGTGTATTTTTAACTTTCTGTAAAAACTGTGTTTGATTTTTTTGGAATGAGATTGCTTGTCTTTGGAAACATGCAAATACTATATAATTATGTGCTTTAAAATATTCATATTTCAATGTTGTCTCTGGGAAGTTTGGGGTTGGAAGCTAAAGAAAAGGTGTGTGTATGTGTGTGGGTATGTGTGTGTGTGTGTGTGTGTGTGTGTGTGTGACAGAGAGAGAGAAAAATCACACATAGAGTATTTGCACCTGTGTTTGCATGTGTGTGTGCACATGCATATGTGTGTGTGTGTGTGTGTGTGAGAGAGAGAGAGAGAGAGAGAGAGAGAGAGAGAGAGAGAGAGAGAGAGAGAGAGAGAGAAAGGGAGACAGTGAGTTGTAAACAGCATCAAGGGTCAGAAAAGACAAATGGAGACAGAAAAAGTAAATCTGAGAGAATTTTGAGGACCCACACTGAATAAATTTTTTAATTCAATTTTATTATCAAGGTGATGCACAGCGGGGTTACGGTTCCATATGAAACGTAGTGAGTACATTTTTTGTCGAACACTGTTGTCCTGCCCACTTTTTCTCTCCCCCCACCCACATCAGGTAGTAAAGTTCATTGCCAATATGTTGTCTCGTGAGTGTTATACTGGTTCACCTCTATCCTTTGTCTCACCATTTTGTTGTTCCCATTTACTTCCTTAATTCAAATTAACCTGTATACAAACCAGGTACCCAAATCACATATAGTTACAACAAGGTAGAAACCATTGGGAGAAAAATGAAAGAAAAAAGAAATAACTTCATATGGTATCTTAAAAACAATAGCCACAAAGATAAACCTCTTGTTTCTATACCATGGAATTAATTTCCCTTAGCATCATTAAAATAGTAATAGATTTTTCTTTCTCGGACATATTGAAAGTTGAAATTGAGATAAGTATATTGTCATAAACCTTTAACCACAACGTTAAATTCTTGAATTTTTATGGTTTCATTAGCATAATGTAGAACATATTTCTACCATGAATGTCCATGAAACATGTCTTCATTTATGAAGGTAGATATCTTATACCAGCTAATTTCAACAAAACAAATAATAAAATAGGAGATTTCCCACAAAACTCTTATCTTCAATTTACGACCCAAAAGCCAGAAGTTGTAGTGTGGGCTTGAGCTAGTATAAGGAGGAGAAATATGAGCGGGAAGAAATATGAGATTAGAAGATTTCATTGGTAAATTTTATACTAAGGATTTAATGGAAGCAAAACAATGTTAATTTATCCTTGCAGAAAATAGAAAAAAAAAGTAAAGAAAACAATTCTACCTACATTTACAATGACAATATTATCATGTTTCCAAATTACAGAAGATTGTTATTTATTAATTAACAACAGAAATCTTATTTAAATATAACTAAGTAAGATTAGTAGGAGAATTAGGTAACATGAACATGAAGGGTTATATGGCAGGAGCTTGTGAGCTTAATATTTCAAACCTAACTAATGTACCACTTATCAACAAGAAAAGACAAATTATATGTTTGCCTTGATAAATGCTAAAATAGCACTTAATATAATTTACCAATATTAACACATTGGAATTACAGTTCAGTTTACTACCTAACCTGAAGAAGAATCTCACTGAAATAAAATAAAAAGACATTATACTCAATGCTGAATTGCTAAAACATACAAGAAAATATTGTACGATTCATTTGAAAATTTTGAGACAAGAAAGAAAAGACTCAATGAAACATATAGTGCATGCCATATAGTTTAACATTTAATTATTGACAAAGATGACAAATAAAAATTAAGAAGTAATGTTTTATTTCCCAAGGTAGAGTCCATAATTTATTTGAAGATCATACAAGGAATGTTTTCTGAAGGAATTTGTCTAAAGGTGAAGGACTTAAAGAAATATTGATTCTTAAAAGTATCATTAAAAAGTATGTTTCAGCTGTAATCCTGAAAGTCCTTGAAACTCATCTCCAATTAACCACCAGAAAACCAAAAGTGGTGCTGTGGTTCAAGATAGTAGAGTGCTATATTTGAGCAAAAGCAAAAATTGAGCTCAGAGACAGTTCTCAGGCCCTAAGTTCAAGCCCCATGAAGAGAAAAAAAGCATGTTTCATCATAGCTAAAGTTGGGGCTGGGAGTGTGGCCTAGTGGAAGAGTGCTAGTCTAACATGTACGAAGCCCTGAGTTCAATTCCTTGGTACCATATACAGAGAAAAAGCTGGAAGTGGCATTGTGGCTCAAATGGTTTGAGTGCTAGCCTTGAGAAAGCTCAAGGATAGTACCCAAGCCCTGAGTTCAAGTCCCAAGACTGGCAAAAAAAATGGCCAAAGTGTTTTTTTTTTTTTTGCCAGTCCTGGGGTTTGAACTCAGGGCCTGAACACTGTCCTTGGACTTTCTCAAGGCTAGTGCTCTATCACTGGAGCCATAATACAACTTCCAGTTTTTTTCTATGTATGTACTACTGAGGAATCAAACCTGGGTCTTTGTGCATGCTAGGCAAGCACTCTACCACTAGGCCAAACTCCCAGGCCCCTTAGGAATATAGATGTATGCCACTTTTTCAAATTATATAAACACCATGACTCAGCATTTGAATTGTGACACAAATGTTCTTTTTCATCTAATTGACTTTGTTCAGCCTTATCGTTGTGCTCTTCATTCATATTGATGTGTGCCACAATTTAGCCATACTTGAGAATGGACTTACTGGGTTATAGGCTGTCTTTAGCATTTATTGCTCAATTTCCAAACATTTAAAACCTTATACAATGAGGGTAAAAAGAAAGCCCATTCTTTCTGGTGAACAATGATTGAACATCTTAGTTTTACATATTCTAACAATATTGATATCTCATTATAGGACTTTTTTCTCCCAGATGAATAATGATGACAGGTACCTATGAATACACTATTAAGATGTTTTCTTCAGGAAAGTTGCTTGGCCAAATCTTTTGACCATTTTCTATTTGATCACCAGGTTCTTGAACATTAATCATAGAATATCTTTCTATATTCTGAATATAACTACTTTTACTGTTACACATTGAAATGCTTTCCCCTACTCAGTGGCTTACAACAGATTTCCTTAAAATTAACAGCTGTTGAATAATGCTTATATATTATTTCACTGCATGACATTCCAACTTTGAAAATATTAGAGCATAATATGCAGTAGGCAAAAATAAATGCTTTAGTCTTAGAACTAATTTCTCTGAAGATTCATATTTGAATAGGAGGATGGGCAGCATCTCTACATTGAAAAACAGAGACACACAAAGACAGCCAATATATTTTTCATCATTATTATATACAATAATCATGTTAAACTGCCTTGCAAACTTTTCCCTTCTATTATTATCATAAGAAATGATCACAGAGTGGCTTGAAACAAGAGAAATGCACAAAATATGGAAAGCAGGCTGTCTAGAACCAAAGTGTCATAGGTATTCTTCCAAGGAAGAATCAGTCCCACACCTCCCTCACGGCCTCTGGTGTGGTGGTGAAACTACAGTCCATTTCCTGACTTGTAGTTTCATGGCTCAATTTTTTTTTTTTGCTGTGTTTGTGCACCATTTCCTGACTTGTAGTTTCATGGCTCAATTTTTTTTTTTTGCTGTGTTTGTGCACCAGCCCTGGGGCTTGAACTCAGGGCCTGGGCATTGTCCCTGACCTTTTGTGCTCAAAGGTAGTACTCAATCATTTAGCCATATGTCTTTTTCTAGCTTTTGTGAGATTAAATGTAGATAATGTCACATGGACTTTCCTGCCTGAGCTTGCTTCAAACATTGATTCTAAGATCCCAGCCCCCTAAGTAGCTGGAAGTGCAGGAGTGAGCCACTGGATGCCTGGCTGGAATTCATCTGTACTTTCATTGTCAACTTTCTTTTATTTCTTTATATGTTCAAAGTAGTTACAGTTTTGTATAGGGCCTTCTATAGAGACTGAGCTCATCCTATTTTGTTACATTTACAAAGACCATTATTTTCAAGTACAGTCACATTTATAGTTAAGGCTACACATATCAATTTGAGAGGCAACATTGAATCAATAACTGATATCAAGTAGACATGATCTATACAAACTGCATACAGAAACAATGTGTAATGTGTGAGTTCTCTGATTTTAATATAGCAAGCTACTTTTTAATATCATATTCATAATATAAAGTTCTGATTGTGACAGTACATATTTATATACTTCTTATGCTTCCCTGGATTTAGAACACAAAATAAATGTTTTGGTATATTGAACAGAAAAGAAAATGTTCACAATTGTGATTTTGCCTTTTTTAAATAACAGGAGTCCATTTTGTTCTGTATAGTATTGTAATGAGGTGATAGTTATTTCTTTATAATAAACAAGATTTTAAAAATCAGAAGACATTATAGCCCTTTTCGATTTCTAGCTTTCTTAACAATCCCAACATTGTCTCTATATGGCTATAAGTTGCTAGGACTGGAATGGTGGTCATATTTGCCTATGCAAATGTGATTTTGTTGTTCAAAAAGGACTTGAAGTCAGGCCTTTGTTGATGTCCTTGAGATTCTTGGCTCAAAGCTAATGCTCTACCACTTTGAGCCACAGCACCACTTCTGGATTTCTGGTGGTTAGTTGGAGTTACGCCTTTCTTGGACTTTCCTGACCGGGCTG
The DNA here is from genome assembly GCF_031878675.1 of Megascapheus bottae. Lineage (NCBI taxonomy): Eukaryota > Metazoa > Chordata > Mammalia > Rodentia > Geomyidae > Megascapheus > Megascapheus bottae. The sequence goes on from NC_143515.1 coordinate 49,216,023, forward strand.
GCTTTCAACCATGATCCTTCGATATCTACCACCTGAGTAGCTAGGATTACATGTGTGAGCCACCAGTACATGGCTAAAATGTGAAAATTATAAGTGCACACAGTCCTAATCCTATCCTTAGTTCTATTTGTTTCTGCCATATAAGGCTTTCCTAAGTATTTAAGTCTCTGTGGTCTGGGGAAAAGTTAATTGCCTGCATCCATTTTCATTAGGATGTTCACTTTCACAGCACCAATACAAGTCACAAGCTAGGGCTTAGTTCACCTCTGTTTAGCTGTTTATTTTTTTTAACCAGAGCAAAGCTTATATCAAAATAAAACTCTATAAATTGTTTCTCAAGTCACATCAAAGGCCTTAGACTTGTTATGTTTATTTCTTCCTACAAGAGAAGAGTGTACTATTGCTTGAATGTGTCCAGTTCCAATGGGAATTGCTACTATTTTCTTTATTGTGAAGATACCTAGCTCTCTGTGTATATTTCTTAAAAGGTATGTTAAGCAGATGCAGAAGGAGAAAAAGGGGGGGCAGGTAGATTGACTAGGCAGACAGAACAGAGAAGAGAACGAACGCAAAGAATAATGAGACACAGCTATATAAAAAAGAATGTAAAAACAGTCAACTAATTAAGTATGAAAGACCTTTCAGATGGAATTTTCTCACAAATTTCATTTGGAAACTGCTATCTTTATCAAAAGATTGCTTGGCATTATTGTGGAAAGGAAGGGTGAGGATGGGTGTGGCAAAATACATGCATGATAGTGTTGCCCTAGATTCAAGACATTGCCTATGAAACACGCTGCAGGGTTTCCATCTCCAAAATCTCTCTAGCAGGTGCATCATTTAAAATCTAACCACTCTTCTCAAGTATCTCTTCATGTGCTTTCTCTACTGTAGCTTGATACTTTAATCATTATCATTAATGACTTGTAGCCCTTTAAAAAATCACATTATAACCTCTGATTACTGAAAAATGGCATACTCGTGCAAAAGTACCCTAATTGTACTATGCTGAATATTTTTTTCAAGTAGTTTAAAAGTATTTAACATACTGTGTTTTCTTAGTTTTGCTGAAAGTGACTTACTAAGATTCATGGGACATCAACACTTTTTCATATGTAAATCTTAGTATATTTATTCCTGTTTATATCTGAGTCCAAAGCCCTTGCTTTGATTTCATTTCTTTGCATTTTTAAATTCCTCTAGTTGTTGCATGTTAAAATCTCTTTAGTTATATTTAAAATGAGTTTTACATAGCAGTCTGCTTGATAAATATTCATTCACTTTTGTAACTAGAAAACTCATATTTTTTAAAATAAATAAAACAGTTAGAGACATTTAACCACAAATGTAATGGTAAGCAGTATAATATATATATATATATACATTAAAATAAAAGAAGGTAGGAATTTAACAATAGTCTTTTAGTTATGCAACTATAATAAGATAACTGGTTAGAGGAGATTACCAGCAATATGAAAGTTAGTTGAAATGTCATGACATTTCTGTCTAGTACTGTAAAGACAAAATAATTTACATTTGGACATTGGACATGATAAATTAAACAGGACTCCAGACAATCACACAGTGAGACCAAAGGAGTATATTCTTAGGAGAGGATCACAAGGGTTCAATAGTTCCAAGAAAGTTACCAAAATGAACTCCAAGAAAGGAGAAAAAAAGTTTTTTTAAAAAAATTTTTACTCTTTGTGGGTTTTTCTTTTCTGTTTCTTTTTTTTTCTGTTTTTGATTTCTGTACCTTTTGCCTTGTATATAAGTTTATGTGCTTTGGGGAGAGACAGCGGAAGCACAGAAATGGTAGAACAAAGAGTGAATCAAATCAGCAGTGACACTCACTAGATACTATGTTGAAGGTGAACTATACAACTTGGAGGATAAAGAAAGAAAACACTGGGAGAAAATGAGAGAACAGTTGACATTGCTCAAAAAGAAATGTACTCATTACTCGACTTATGTAACTGAACCCTTCTGTACATCACCTTTGCAATATTTTTTAAAATAAATGAAAATTGTTAAAACTAGTTTCATTTTGACCCTCTATAATAAGCAAATAGAAAAGTCCCTCCGAGTGATGAATCTTTCTTCATAATGTACATGTATTTGTTTTCATAACTTTCATTAGTGGAGGTAAGATCCTCTCCCAAATTTATAGCAGTATAGGAATTCTTGGGTATGTATCTCCATCCTTAGAATTTGCCTTCATGTAAATTGAGAAAACAGGTGTTTACACGTATTTCCTAATGCTAAAGCATAGGTATGATTGCCTAATGATGTCTCTCTGTTGCATTCATTTCTCAATACAAAAAAAAAATCATAGCACTTTAGCTTCATTTATTTTTAGTGTGGAGCAACTTTCCAAGTTACTCTATTCATTAATATTTAATAACTTAGAGAAATATGTCTGTTTTTGTTAGCAGTACATTTCCATTTTTTGTTGTTAAAAATGTTTACCAGTTTATGACATGAGATATTATTTATGTTTCCCTGTTTGGGCTGCCAGAAGTTCCTCTCAATCATACATAATTGTAAATAGCTACCTTGATTTCACAATTATCTCATATGTTCTACATAGTGAAAGGGGGCAGGAATCAAAATAATTCACACATTATTGTAAGCTAAAATTGGTAGGCTCCCTAAGAAGATTTAGAAGGAATTAATTCTGGCTCTTACTTAGTAGAAAAGTACTGAATTATTCTGGAAAATGTTCAATTGCCTCAAATTCATATCCAAAAGAATTTATTCTCATTTCTTTCCACAAACAAACAAAAAGATAGCATGCAAGACAGATCACCTATGAATGTACACCACAATTAAATGTATTATATATCATATCATATATATTACTAAGCATTGCATTATGACATTCCAAAGATGAATATTCAGTTTTCTGGCTATTCTTGATGAAATTATTCAGAGAGAAAAGGCAATTAATATTTACTAGCCCCTGTATTTTGCCAAGGTTTGGATGTTGTATAGTCAATCCTTTGCTGATGGGCTAAGTTCAAGGAGGTCAGGATCAAAACCGATCAGCTCTGATTTGGGAACTTCCTGTCACATACTCAATAGGTGTATGATCTTTGCTATTTTAGTTAATCATTGCATGCTTTGCATCTCTCATTGATAAGATGAGGGATATCCTAGAACCTGTCTCTTTTAGGGTGGTTGCAAGGATCAAATAGTGGATGTTGGTTAAGAACTCAAAACATTAGCTGGCTTGGTCTTAACATACCATAGCACTTAGCAGTAACATTCTCATCATCATAATCATTATCAATAAATTATGTTGTGATTTTTTACATTCTAAGTACACATTGACAGTTTCATTCTTATTTTGTTTTGAGAAGTCTCACCAAGCTGCCCAGAATAGCCTTGGAGTATTCCTGCACTGGCTCTAGTGAGTACTTTCATAACTGTCCATAGTAGACACTATAAGTTTTAGAAAAGCAAAGATTTACTGCTACAGTGTGTGTGTGTGTGTGTGTGTGTGTGTGTGTGTGTGTGTGTGTGTGTGTAGGGTATAAGTATAGAGTTTTATTTTGACATTTATGTATTAAACATAAAAACTTCTTGAATGAGGAAACAAATGAAAATGGAAAAGGAAAAGGAAACTATGACTCAGTAGAAATAATAGGTAGCCATACTGTAGATACAATCAACATCTGAAAAACAAAATGAATAGACTAGATTCTATGCACTAGGGGATAAATAATAGATTCCTAATAATTCAGTTGTAGGACAGGATATGACTCTTCAGATTGCCTCCAGAAAATTTTGCCCCATCTTTTTGTGGATCCAGGAATATACACAAGAGATCCTCAACCATGGAGATTTTATTCTTTATTTGCATTTATTTGCTTTTATTTTTTTTATTATCAGGGTAATGTATAGAGGGGTTACATTCACTAGACAGTAGGTACATTACTTCTCAGACATTGATATCCCTTCTTATGATTTTGTCCCCATTTCCCTCCCTCCACCCCCTCCTCATTTCCATTTTTGAAAATAGTTTGTCCATTCTACTTATATTTGCAATAAGTTTTAAATCTATTCTAGGCATATCTGAACATATCTTCTGTGCTGTTTTCATTAGAAACTATTGACAAAGAAGAGGAAATATTGAAAATGAACTAGAATCAAGTAGACTTATGTTCCATATTCACTTGATGACTGCAAAATTAATATTTTATTTAAAATTCCATTTTAAAATTAGTTACTAAGTCATGATATTTACAAAACAATCTTGTTGAATGAGTTATCAGGTTTTATAATAAAGAAACTTGTGTTTCAGAGAAATGTATTTCATTGGCTTAAATAGAATTGGAAATGGGATTGGAATAAACCATAACATTAATTGCTGAATACTCAATTCTGAGTGCCTTTTATTCTCTGATTCATTCCCTCTCCACATAAAGGAGAAGCTATTATTATACCTATTTTATGGATGGGGAGACTGAGGTCAATGCTAGTCAGTCCTAGAATTCAAGCCTATATAAATCTAATTCTTTTCCCCCACATATATAACTACTAGAACACATTGCCTCTTCAAAGGGTAATACAATTATTAAAACCTTTGGTTCCTGTCTTCAGATTAGGGAGACTCCTAATAAAAGTAGTGGAAGTATAAACATATAAACACCCGACCACAGGAAAGAGTTCTGCTTTGTTTAGAAGGAGCTGGAGATTGCATTTGGGATGCATCTTATTTCAGTGCTCCTGGATTTGTCTAGTTCCTACATTTTTTTTTTCCTTTTACAGGGCCTAGAGGCACAAAATAATCTTACCTGATAGCATTTGAGGTTGAGGCTATTAGGTTTCTGACGCTCCAATAGAAAACATCTGTTGTCCCTGCTCTAAAACGAACCGAGGTAGCAATATAACAAGAATAGGAATGTAAATGTCCACTGGGCAAGCCATAATTTAAAGCCACAGACTCCAGACTTTTCTACCATCTAATCTGCAAGCTCCCTTGAAGTTAACTCTTTTCTTGCCACACCCAGCATTTCCCTACTGGGCATGCCCGGTTAGACAGTGGGAGCCTCGCAGTGTTTTGGCTTTCTCCAGGTTTTACCGACAGCAAGAGGAAGGAGGAGACAGAAGGAAGAGTTAAACAGGTAGAGAACTTGGTTCAGTTCAGGATGCCCAAGGCCGAGGCAGAGCACGGAAAGCTCGGGGATGAAGACAGACTGCAGCAGCGAAAAGCACCTGGTCACACACACAGGATCCTGAGCTCCACGTTGGCGCCTTAGCCTGGTGGGTCCTTCTTAAGTCTTTTCTATTACTATTATTATTGTTGTTGTTGTTATTCCTCTCTCTCTCTGTCTGTCTCCCCCCCCCCTCGCCACACACCCCTCTCCCTCTCTCTCCTTTCACAGTTTAGGCTGATCGCCGCCCCCTCCCCCAGGAAGGTTTGGTGCAGTTGCTCAGGCCAGAGCTCCAGCCAGGGGTGGGGCAGGAGCGCGGCTCTGGGAAGGAGGCAGACCTGCGGTGCGTCCCCCTGGCATTCCTGGAAGGGCTGGCTAGCGAGCTGAGCTTTCTCCGGGGCTGCCAGGGCAGGAGGAAAGCCCGAGCTCGTCTTAATCACCGAATCCTCCTCCTCCTCCTCCTCCTCCTCCTCGGTTGGTTCCTCTCTCTCTGGCTGTGGAGCTGTTTCCTGGCACCCTGTCAGGTACCCCCACCCAAGCACCGCGAAACCCCGGAGAAGTGGAATCTCCACCAGTGTTCTGGGGCTCTTAACAGAGGCCTGGGCATGCTCAGTGGTCCTTGGGTGCGCTCTCTCTCTCTCTCTCTCTCTCTCTCTCTCTCTCTCTCTCTCTCTCTCTCTCTCTCTCTCTCTCTCTCTCTCTCTCTCTTCTCTCTCTCTCTCTCTCGCATGGGGAGGGAGGGGTGACAAGTTAGCAGCACATCCCCGCACTCCCCCCACCCCCCCACCCAGCTTCGGGCTCTCCTACAAGAGGATGATGCAAAGGTCCAAAGGTAGAAGCGGCAGCGGGCGGGCAGCATCTTAGAGCTGGCCAGCAGCTCCCGCCGGCCCAGCCCACCCCTTCCCCAGCCGGAGGACGGGGGCCCGCCGCTCTCCATGGTACTGCGGAGAGCCCAGCTCCGCCCTTCTCTTTCCGAAGGACAGCACCCGGCGTCACGTAACCCAGCCTTCTTGGGCTCCACCACTGCCTCTTCCTTCCCAGTTTTTTCTTTCTCCTCCTCCTCTTCCTTCTCCTCCTCTTCCTCCACCTCTTCCCCCTCCTCCTCCTCCTCCCACTCCCTTCCGCGGCATGTTCTCCCCTCTCGCACTCCTGGAGATAGACGCTCAAGCCTGAAGCTTCTGAAAAGGTAGCAGCAGTCGCCTTATCCATAGACCTCAGGAAATTCGCTTTGACCGATACATGCTTCAGGCTCTGGCAGGAGCTAAGGGGAAATAACCCAGGCAGGTAAAAGAAAGAAAAAAAAGAAAAAGAAAGAAAAGAAAAGAAAAGAAAGAAGAAGAAGAAGGGAAAAAAGCCTTCAATTTGGGTGTGTGGGGGAGGGGATGGTGGGGTGAGGCAAGCTGGGGAAGATTCCTCATAACTGAGCCAGAATCTGCCACAAACACACCAGGAAGGATGGGGCGGTGGGAGGGTGGAGGAGTATAGCTGTTGGTTGTTTTGCATGAAGCATTTTAAATGACAAGAAGCTGAGATGGTGGACTGGGTAGTAACTTAAAGGCTAAAGGCAGAAATTTAGTATCAAAAGAAAGAAACTAGGAGGCTGGCTAGAAATGGAGCCAAACAATAAAATCTAGCATATCTATATCTGCATTTTTTTCTTCTTCAGCGCTCCACGCTATTCTTACCCTTAATCCGTGCAGCAGAATTCAGGCTCCAAGAAACTGCACTGGTATTAGCAATGGAGCTTAGAGACTGGGCGGGAAAGCCTGGGAGAATTTGGGGCGTGCATTGCTATTGAAGTACTTTGCAAATGCCAGGGGCAAAAATTCTCAAATCAGGTTCTTTATTAGGGTACATACTGAAGCCTGAGTGCTGTGTGTGTGTGTGTGTGTGTGTGTGTGTGTGTGTGTGTGTGTGTGTATGTGCGCGTGCTAACATAAACATAATAAAATAAATGCAACTGCAGGAGGTCAGGATACGGTATTGATCCTTCCAGTGACTTGGGAATGAATTTGATTCTAGAAATGAGAGAAAAGATTATTGTGGCTTTTCCTCAGCTTTTGAATTAGAGCGCTTCTTGTTTGGGCTGCAGTAAGATGGTTTTTTGGGGAATCCTTTTATTTTATCCTATAATTTGTGATCTCACCAGGTATTTCTGGCACCTGGTGAGAAATTTTCTTTCTCCTACACAATGAGAGATCCACTTGACCTCCCTTCTGTTGAGGGAAATATATGTATAGGTGTGTGTGTGTGTGTGTGTGTGTGTGTGTGTGTGTGCGTGTGTGTGCGTGTGTGTACACACCTTTTTCTCCAACCTTTACAAATTATTAATGCATGTATTAGTGGAGGGTGAGAGAAGGTTATGTGCTCTATGTGCAGCTATTAAAATAATCAGATTCAACCATCACACACAGAGGTTTTCTAATGCATGAGCTTGAGGATAGGTTTAAGGAGGTATTCTTGATGGTGATATTCCGGACTTTGTAAATTATTGAAAAAATAGCAATTTCTGAGTTCACTTATAATTGAAAATATATTGAGTCATATGTTATAAGTGATGATTTTAAAAACCATCTTTCTTTGGGTTTGGAACAGGAGTAGGCAAGATATGACTTGCTGGTGATTGCTGTTGATATAAAATCTATCATCCATAATAAATAAGCAGTGAAATGTCCCTTCACTAGAGGACAGTGTTCTGTGTGTGTGTGTGTGTGTGTGTGTGTGTGTGTGTCATTGTGTGTGTTGAAAGAGAACCCGTCATCAATTTCATCTGGGAAGGAACTTGAAGTGGGATCTCCTAGCTCAGTGGCTCTCAGCTGACACCTGTAGGGACTGCACTGAACTGAAGAGAAATGCTTTCAGCTCCCTTCATGGAAGAGCAGCAGTACAATGTGGTGCCATAAATTATGGCTAGTTTCAGCTTGAAACGAGAAAAAGTGTTAATTGGTTAGTGAGTTTCTGTGTCCAAGCAATAAAATGTGTGTGTGTGTGTGTGTGTGTGTGTGTGTTCACGCATGTTTGCATTGCATGTTACATGGAAGAGATAGTGAGAAATGGTAGAGAAGATAATATAGGTTTGCTTGATGTAACTGGATGCTACCTTTATAATTTTTCTTAAAAACATAAATTATATTTTGGGGGATGAAAGAAAAAGATAATCTGAAAAACAATACTAGTCCAAATTTCAGTAGCTTTTAAAGAATCTGTCAGATGAGAGTTGAATAAAGACAAGTGATTTAGGAGCACAGTAAATGAGTGATTCAGAGGTGTGGTTTTAAATTCTAGCCTCCAACAACTACAGTAGCTGAGGTGACATACCTGCCAGCTGCTGCTCTGTCTACCCAGAGCCTTAAGAGCCCCAGTGCTTACTTCCAGGAAAGGATGGGACATGGTAGATCACCAAACTGTTAGGCACATTGTTACGTTCTCTTATTTAGAAGAACTAACACTATGACAGCTGAGGCATGGGTATGGCACGTGTACAATGCATATTTATATATACAGTATATGCCACACACACACATATATATATATATATATATATGTAACCATGATACATATATATACATATATGATTTCAGTTACATATTTTTATTATTCCTATAAAATAAACAATGATTGCACTTGCTTTAAAAGAAGAGAATTCCAAGAAGTCATTAGTATTCTTGGTCTCTCTGAGAAAAATAGAATTGTAGGAATGCCATACAAATCTTACTTGGCAGTTTTCTGAGGACAATTTTATCTACTTTGCCTGATGTGATATTTGTTATGTACTAAGGTTTGAATAGGTTATATTTTTAACTTGTCCAGGTAACTAGTACACAATTTCAATAGAAATCCTTAAATGGCTTTTTTTTCTCCATCTTTCTTTCTCCTCCTGTAAAATAAAGCATTTGTGGAAATAGATGAGGAAAGATATGCATATGAATTCTGTATTTAAAACTGTTAACAGTTGTAATAAGCTAAATTGTGTAAATAGCTTATTGAAAGAATATGATCTTAACTATCAGAAAATATTAGGCCTTACTTGTAGGTCAGTCCACATAAGCTCTATCCTTCCAAAAAGAGTATTATTTTTTTTATTATTTTTTTTCTTTAGGAAGAGCACCAGTTTGGCTCCAGTTTTCTGAGTTGAAAAATGATGTATGTGATGCTCTATTTGAATCTAGAACATAATTTTATTATTTTAATTTTCTACAGATTTCTGGGTCTTTATCCAAAGGCAAAATAAAATGAAAAAAAAATGCATCGCCAACACACATCCAATTGATAGACTGACATCTTAGCCTCGCAGACAGAGGTGGAGAGTACAGAAGAGCAGCTGTTGTGAGTTCCACGTCTGACAGTTTCTGTGTGTTTTACAACTTCTGGGGGTGGAGTGCAGTTGTTGGGGAGGTTAAAAAAGTGAAGAGGAGTCCTGCTTGGGAGGCCATGTAGACGGGATTTGGCTTCGGCTACACACAGTGACACTGGAAGTCTACCATACGACATACGACAGAGGAAGCAGAAACAGGCCTCGGAAGCTCCTCGGGTTCCCTCAGTGGTCCCATCCGCTTCCTCCATTCCGAGTGGGCATCTTACATGTGGACGGAAGGCCTTCGAGGACCCTCGTGCACGGCCTTTCCGTGGGATCTCTTGAGTCTCCATTCCCCCAGTCCCTTGTTGTCTACTGCCATCCTGGTTGCACCGAGCGGACGATGGTGTTGGTGAGCCAAGTAACTGTTGACAGCTAAGGACCTTCCATCAGACCACTGCTCGCCCAGGACATCGGGGAAGGTCTTCGCCGCCACCCATCCACCCATTTGGTTTTCCCAAAACGTTCCCTCCAAGGTGCATCCTCCCTTGGGTTTAAAAGTTCGGTTGCGACCCTGTACCTCGGGGGGCTCCCTTTTCCAGTCCAGAGGAGACTCTAGGGAAAGAGGGAGGGGTTGTTGGAAGAGAAGAAGAATCAAAGCACAGCTCAGGGAGGGTGGCCTCCCTGCCACCTCTGCCCACACCCTCCCCTCCCTTCCTCGCGGGCCACCCCCCGCCATTTCTTCATCACGGTGTCTGGGATCGCTGTGACCCTGTCGGCCCCGGCAGCCCCCCGCCGCCCCCCAGCTCCGAGCATGGGGACGGCGCTTCTTCAACGTGGGGGTTGTGTTCTCCTCTGCCTCTCGTTGCTGCTCCTGGGCTGCTGGGCGGAGCTGGGCAGCGGGCTGGAGTTCCCGGGGGCCGAGGGGCAGTGGACACGCTTCCCCAAGTGGAACGCCTGCTGCGAGAGCGAGATGAGCTTCCAGCTGAAGACGCGCAGCGCACGGGGCCTGGTGCTCTACTTCGACGACGAGGGCTTCTGCGATTTCCTGGAGCTCATCCTGACCCGAGGAGGGCGCCTGCAGCTCAGCTTCTCCATCTTCTGCGCCGAGCCCGCCACCCTGCTGGCCGACACGCCCGTCAACGATGGCGCCTGGCACCACGTGCGCCTCCGTCGCCAGTTCCGCAACACCACGCTCTACATCGACCAGGCCGAGGCCAAGTGGGTGGAGGTGAAATCCAAGCGCAGGGACATGACGGTGTTCAGTGGCCTCTTCGTCGGTGGCCTGCCTCCGGAACTGCGCGCAGCCGCGCTCAAGCTCACCTTGGCCTCGGTGAGGGAGCGGGAGCCCTTCAAAGGCTGGATCCGAGACGTGAGGGTCAACTCCTCCCAGGCCCTCCCTGTGGACAGCGGGGAGGTGAAGCTGGACGACGAGCCGCCCTACAGCAGCGGTGGTGGAGGTGGTGGTGGTGGTGGTGACTTGAGCCCGTGCGAGGCGGGCGAAGAGGGCGAGGGCGGGGTGTGCCTCAATGGAGGGGTGTGTTCCGTGGTGGACGACCAGGCCGTGTGTGACTGCTCGAGGACCGGCTTCCGTGGCAAAGACTGCAGCCAAGGTAAGACCGACGCCTGATCTCTGGGACTCTCAGCCTGGGCAGGGCTCACCCCCCCCCCCACCACCACACCCGGGACAGGGAGAGGGGGGAGTGGGAAGAGTGGTGGTGGGTGGCAGGAAGAGGCAGCGGGTCTAGGCTGATGCATGGGGTTCTTTCTTTTACTGGACAGTGTGTAATCGTTTGCCTAGAGGGACAGGCCACTCTGCCTTTCCAGCTCTCCATGGCTCCTCCCTTCACAGCTTGAGCACCCCGCCCTCGCCACACGTGTGCGCGCATGCACACACACACACACACACACACACACACACACACACACACACACACACACACACACACTTCTTTTATATGGGTTTGCCCCTCCTGGAAGCAATTTTCATCAACCTCACTGCCTTCTTAAACAGTGGCGAGTAGAAATGGCTCCCCTAGCCAGCTGGCTCCCTGTGTTCCTTCATAAGGTCACTGGTCACCTAAATGACCTCTCTACTACCACCCCACCCCACCCCACCACGAGGTCTCTAATACGCAAGGCTTCGACCCTTCAGATGCCAAGAAGCATCTGAAAGGTTGGCCCTGTGTTTGGGGAAGATGAAGTGCAGGAGAGGTGTTTTTCCAGGGTCATGGCTGAGAATACCCACATGGTTACTGGGGTGAAGCATGGAGAAAGACAGAGTTCCTAGGCTCTGCAGTGCTTCCTCAAAGGGAGCAGAAAGGCTTGGTCTGTCTGGGTTGTAGAAGGAGAACAAGGAATGTGAAGATTTTCTTCAGAAGCAGGAGGATTTGCGGGAAAATAATATTGGTTTCCATGGTTATGTCCAAGTCTAACATTTGTTATGTTTAAGGGGGGCAAAATGTGATTTCTGTGGTTTCCTGGAGCATGAGACAGGTCAGCTAATGTTTAGAAATGCTACAGATTAAATAACATTTCTTGATCAACAAATGCCTTTGGAAGAGAAATAATGTAGATGTTTCTGGTCTGGGAAGCATCTGTAGGCTAATAAACAGAATGGATGTGAGATATTCTGAGAGATTTTCCCCCCTCCCCCAAGGATATTCAGCTAATGACATTTGTCAGAGTAGTGGAAGGCCAAGTTGAAATTTCTGGGATTCTTGAGGCTTGAAGCAAGATTGAACTAAACACAAAAACAATACCCAAGTTTTATTTTCATCCCTTTACATGTAATTGAGTTTCCGATGTAGTTCCTCTGTGTGTTTTGTTATCAGTCAAGGACCAAAGGAAATGTTCCCTGAATGCAGGGGAACCGGTGAACAGGAGTTAATGAGAAGTCTGAAAAGGAGGAAACATCACTGTATCAAGGACCAAGCAGATGACATAATGTCAGAGATTGAAGTAGACAGATAGTCTTTGGGTCAAATCAAGGCAATGAACCCAGAGATAAGTGGCATTTGTGGCTGAACTGGGGGAAATGGTGAATTATTAAATGTGGTTTTGAAAGCAGTAGGGACAAAAGCTGTATGTGCAGCTGTTTTATTGTGTAATGTCTTTGCTTTATTTATTTATATAGTTAGTTTTGCTGACACTGCTAAGGAGAACTACCATTTGTAAATCTTATTAGACTTGGCAGTTCACTCTCACTTGACTTTAAAAGAAATAAGAATTGAAAATATTTGTTTAAATAGCAAAAGGAGTTAGGTTTGAAAAAAAAAAGGTTCTTAGGAATGGTGTGTAGTCTTCATTCAATTGGACAGGGTGAAATAAAGGGTTATTTCATTGTGTTCTTCCTTCATATAGGTTTCTGTTTGAAATATTAGACTTAGTTTAATTATAGATGCTTGTATATTCCATGGTCCATTGTGTACTTTAGCACTGCCAGTAAATTTCCATGAATTTAGGATTGGAATTTATACTTGAACTCTGCAAAAATAAATCAGAATATCGTTTTCTTCCACCAAATCTATCAGAATTCTCATGTATGCATAAGATGATTTTATCAGAAAAAGTTGAGGTTGCATACCTTTGCACTGTTTTCTATAGAAACAAAAATGAATATAGTTGTACAGTATCTTATTGCCACTTTAAGTGATAAAGAAGGCAACTTAATGAAATATGACTTCCTTTCTTAAATTAGGAAACAAATATGACACAATGACAGCTTGTACTGTGTGGGAAGGTGTCTTAAATGAATTTTTAAATTTTTTTCTATGCATTTTAATGTAGAGAACCAGGCATCATGCATAATGAGGAGCAGTTAAAAGTGGAGAAAGCATAGAACAAGTCATGTTAAGGAAAAGCAAAATTAGATGTTTCTGAAATTCACTTTATTTTGACACATGGTTAGTTGGTTTTTTTTCTTTATGAAAAACTATTTAGGATTTAGGAAGATGTATATTTGGACAACATTTTACCTGATGCACAAGAAAAATTAGACAGGAAAGCAAATTCATGAAGACTGCTCTGCAGAATTGATTCATTGTGAAAAATCCGAGCTGAAAACACAGCACAAAGCTCACCACTAGTCCTGGAAGGAAAACAAAAGACTAGATTATTTTGATTATGTCAGAAATGGGATGATAAAAGCATAGTTTGTCTCCCAGAAGGATTGGCTCCATTTTGCTATTTTCCTCTGTTTCTGTGTGTATCAAGTGACTATTGAATAATTAATTGGAAGTGCATGCCTCTCCCAGCACTGATCACATATTGATAAGCTGGGGATAGATGAATTATACTCAAGTGAAATATAAACGAACCTTGTCTCTAGCCAGGTTTTACTATAAGTGCCACATTCTCTATAAACCCAATCTTACAGAAAACAAGAAAATATGCCCTCACTAGATCAAATTTACAGAAAAGAATTAGACAAACAAATATTAAGCAAATTATCTCTCCTGGTAATTGTAATAGATTTTGAACCTTCATTTAAAAAGTTGAATATTACTTTACTTGCCTTGACATTTGAAATGTAACAAGAATGACTGGAAGGGCAATGAGAATGTAGTCAGAATACACTTGGTTTTGATCACCCTGAATCTATTGACTTCCATTGCCTTCAAAGAACTTTTGCACCTATGAGTTTCCGAGGTATGAATTTAGGTTTACCTTTGCTCTGTTTGTTCAAGCATACCAGTCTTTAAAAAAATTGTTTCAAACTTATGTGAGTCATCACTAGAACCATATGTTATGGCTACATAAGTGGCAGAGCCTGCTTAAGAGCACAAATATTCTTAGTCCCAAGGCCTATAATATCTTGTCTGCTGGATTCCTTTGCCAGCTCCTTCAGGTTGAAATGTTTTCTTTCTGGCTGAGGTGTTATTCAAGAGGAAAATAATACATAAAAATGGCTGCTGAAAGAGAAATAATTTATGCAATGCTGTAGTTTTGACCCAAAGGTAGAGTCAGAACTCAACTCTCTAAGAATGTCATCTTTCTTGAGTGATGGATGCTTATGGGGTGTATAGCTTTTTCAGTGACAAAAATTCATCTAAGTGCTTCCAAGCCATTATCATTTAATAAGTGCCTAGTAAAAATTAGTAGCTAGGAAGAATTAGTAAATTCCATGGCCATCTAACCTTAAGGTAAAAATAAAAGAATGGGCAATAAGAAATTAAATCATATTTTTTAACAAACCCCACATTCAAGTCCCATATTTTAGGATTATGAATTGAAATTTCCTGCTAGATAATTTTAATGTTAATATGACCAAACATGATCATAAGTATCATGGATATTTCTACTTTCTATAACTTTGTTAATGTGAACAAATAGTCAACATATTCACCCAGGTCTTCACTTATTCATTTCCTTATTCAATAAATAGCTATTAAATGCTTTCTTGATGCCAAAAATTTGGTTTAAAGCAATACTATTGTAATTGCATTTAGAAAAACTTCTTGTGCTTAAAGACTTAAACTGGTAGTGAGAAGAGACATCATTATTGCCTTAATAATAGAGATTTACCTTAATAGAATAGCTTCATGGGAATGAGAA
This sequence comes from Megascapheus bottae, assembly GCF_031878675.1. NCBI lineage: Eukaryota > Metazoa > Chordata > Mammalia > Rodentia > Geomyidae > Megascapheus > Megascapheus bottae. The sequence goes on from NC_143515.1 coordinate 49,231,032, forward strand.
AATTTATAAGACTGAGAGGACCTAAACCAAGAAGGTTTGTCTGGAGTATGACTTTGAAATTTGTATAGAGCAGAAAAGGATGGAGGAGAAATTTGAACTAGGTAAAAGTCAGAAATATACAGCACTTTACTGGTGCTGGCACAGCTTGTTCATGCTTCTGAGTGAAGATCAATGGACATGAATTTCTTAAACCCTATCAAAACAGGACTGGAGGAAGATCAAACTGGATTTTATAGATTACAGCAAAGTTTCAACCTTTACTTTGCAAGTGACAGGAAAGGAATGCTAAGTATCCAATGAAATTCATATTTTACTAATGTCACTCTGGTTATTGTGCAGAAAACAGATGGAAAAGTGACAAAGTAAGAGAAAAAATATTATTTCTGTTTGTCAGTCAACAACATTTGTTAAGCACCCACTGTGAGCTATAGAGTGAAGTTAAGGAAAACTTATGGGGAAAGAATCTTTCATATCAGGATTCTTTATTAAAGAAAGAGAAGTATAAATCTTTGCAGGTTTAGTTAGCCATAGAAATTTATAGTCATTCATTGTTTGGAGCCTTTGATTTCACCTATGAAGATTTCATGGTCGAAACTCAGTGGATTGTCTTGTGGCTTCTCTAGAATATGCTATTTATACAGGTCAGAAGCCTAGGAACCTCAGAAGAACTATTACAGTTTATTCTGTGTCCATTAAAATTAAACCCAATCTCTATGTGTGTGTATATGTATGTATATATACACATAAATACATAATTGCATAGATATATGAATATATACATGCATATATGTACATACACATACATATATGTCATTTAAGGCAATATTTCACAACTACAATGGAAGAAAATTATATATATTTACTTAAAAAGCTTCATAAATCTAGTAAAATATTAAGTAGTTACATAAGTGGATACTCGAAAAAATGAATTGGTGTTTTGTAGGATAAGAAAGGCTTGATCACCTATATTGAAAAAAATATTAAATATGATAGAGAAACCCACTAATAGTTTTAAATTTAATGGAAAATTCTGGGAAGAGATTGATATATGATAATGAGAAGCATAAGTGGCTGTCTCCTATTTTAAAAACTTCTCTTGATTGGAATAAACTAAACCTAATTATCCTTCTGGAAGTCCACAAATTGCACATAATATATTCTTTATTTAAGGATTCTGTTCTTCCTCTTTTGAGGAACAATTGTAGTATACTCACTAAATTAAATATGCTCTGACTGCCCAAAGATGACAAGTGAGCAAACTCAAATTTTGTGTTCTTCAGTTTTATCTGTGAAACTGGCATAAAATAGAATGTACCATTTTGGGCACTTAAAACAACAGAGATTGATGCTAAGTATACCACCTGGATGACAATAAGCACTTGGTAATTGTCAGCTTATTGTTTCTATTGTTATATCACTAAGACTATTATCAGTGATAACATTTCCTTTAAGGTACTTTCAAGCAAAACTCAACTGTAAAACTTTTTCTTTGTTATCTAAATTCTAATGTAATTATGATTCTTGAACTGCCCCTACATGTTCAGCCTAGAAAGGAAAAGGAAGGAAATAACAAAGGCAATAAGCCTTTAGAACTATTCTGTTGTAAATCAGGTCTAACTGACTTAACACATATTTGAAAATTCCACATGCTGATTTTATGATTGAGAGGTATTTAATACAGAGGTATTTATAAAAACTGCCTTTTGCTCCTCATAGATTGCCTGTGTTTCATCCTAATACTGTACTTAATTTTCTCTATCTTATTTGCTTATAAAGTATCATTGGTATGAGGATAAAACTTAGTGTACAGCACTTACTGGTATTGTGTTCAATACCAGAAATTGAAAACAAAAATGAAAACAAGAAAGAGCCTTATCTCATTTGATGATTAGTTATTCTCTATCTGAAATAGGTCTTATTTCCATGATAGTGACTAGCAGAGGACACAGATTGAACCTTGAATGTAGTTCAAGGTACACTGACCTATATATATAAAATATAGTTTAGTGTATATATGCATTATCTCAACTTAAAAAATTCTTTTAAATTAAAATTGTTCTCAGTGAATATCAGTATACTCACAAAATATATTTCAAAGTTTATCTACAAGTTAATGTCAATGGGAATCCATATTGATACTTTTAGGCAAAAACACCAAATATTTGTGACAACAAATTTCATTATCATTACATAGAACAAACATACTCAGATACACATAAAAGAGTTAATAAAGAGTTTTAAAGTTGATACAAATTTTGAATTTAAATATAATGTCTTTACAATGTTTAGTCATACAGTGTAAGTTCTTATTTTAGATTTCCACCTATTGAGAAAATATTTATGGAGAAAATAACTGATATTTCCACAATATTATAAATTATTCAACAAATACACTTGCTGATTCTTTTTAATCACAACATAGCAACCTCTAAAATTTTAGTACAACTTGAAATCACCCTGCTAATAATCACATTCCTTGATATTCAATTACAATTCAATTACTAATTTTGCCGAATTAAAAGAATTTTATACTTTAGTTTGCCTATCTTACTTTACTGGTGCCTTTAACAGCTTTATTAGATGGACGGTGTAAAAGCCCCAGTTTGATGATGAGACAATTGTATGTTAGAAAATCGCATTTGACAAGAGTCACACAGAGCTGGAAGGTAAGGCAAGCGTGTTCAGAATTGCAGCAGGCATCCCTGACCATCGCATGACTTAGCCTGTGTGCTCACCTATCAGACAGTTAATGGATGCTAGGAATTTGTTCTGTATTTGTCAACTCAGTGCTAATTTACATAGCTGACTTAAAATAAAACCTTCAGATTTGAGGATTGTGCAGAATCTTAAATTTAGTGCCACTTCCTAATGTCATGATACTAAAGAAAACAGAACACAGCTTGTTAGAACTGTTCACACTTCATTTCTACAAGGTTTCCTGATTTACTTCCTTTATTGTACTTTCTATTCATGGGGTGCTTAATGGGTTGCTTCTACTCTGTTCTAACTAGAAGTAAAGCCCCACCCCACCCCATATATTGTTCCTTAAGAATATCACAGCTACATTTTCTCTTTTGAGTAAAAAGACTTCATTTTCATGAATTCAGTTGCACAAAATTTCCACTCATTTCAGTGTTTGTGGGATAAAATAATTGCAAATATGAAAGTCTGTGGTGATTCAGCACAAATGTAAAAACTTAGCACAAACGCAAGGACATAAACAGACACCAAGAGTTGCTGAGTCGCAACATGGTTTCTCTGAAGATATAGATGATGGTACAGTGGACACTTAATTGAAATTACATAATGAGAAAACAGTGAGTTTGTTTCTTTAAGTGAGTTTAGCTTCCCAGTACTAAAACTGAATTTGAAGTAGTGCTTAAGAGTTAGAAAGATGATTTCTCCAAGCAGCTTTTGGGATTTTTTTTTGTTGAGAAACTATTATTAGAAAAAAGTGGGAGGAAAACAAGTCTGAATTGCTGACCTTGGCTCTTGTCTACTTACTTATACTCAGAAATATCTGGACTGGTGTTAGAAAACAGACATCACACTATGGGAACAAATATTACCTTATATGGCACTTCCAGAAAGGAAGTAGTTTCCAGAAGAGAACCAGGGGTTCCAAAAGTTAGAGGATTCCCAAAAGGGACAGTTGCTTCCTCAATGTATATTCTAACATCAGGAGGGGCTTCCTGTGTTTCATTATAAGCAGAATGAATTCTGTGTGGATCCATGAGGGAGCTTCATTGATCAGGGCTCAGGAAGTAGGAGCCTGGCCCTGTCTGTGGTATCATCTTAGCTTAAGTGTGACCCCAGTGATGCTACATCAAGCAGAATGAAGTCCAGCAGGGGCAAAGGCAAGTTAGATTCCTGTTTTTCTTCTAAGTCTATATGATGACCATAATTAAGCAGGTGTGGACTTCCCTTGGGGAAATAGCTGGCATGGCAGCATGTAACTACAGCTACCATGTGGGAGATACTATTCTCACCTTCAGCTTCTTCCTTCCAGTGCAAAATTGATTCTCTCTCCATAAAAATAACATAATTATTTATTTAAAATTATTTGTGGGGCTGGGAGTTTGGCTTAGTGTAGAGTGCTTGCCCAGAATGTACAAAGACCAGGGTTTAATTCCTCGGTATCACATACATAGAAAAAGCTGGAAGTGGTGCTGTGGCTCAAGTTGTAGAGCTCTAGCCTTGAGAAAATTCCAGGAACAGTGCTCAGGCCCTGAGTTCAAGCCCTAGGACTGATCAAAATAAAAATAAATTTTAAAAAATTATATGTGATGATGCTTAAGTATTAAGTGATTAGTTTGCTGAATTCAACACATTATAAAACAGGAACTTCAAGCATTTCACTACGTGAATGAATAATTAATTGTGTAATATAATACACTTATAATGACTATTAAAAAATAGGGTCAAGTTTCTGTGAAATGAAGTCTTGAGATGTTTTCCTAAAAACAATGAGACAGGTCTTGTGGACAGTTGGTGTACACCTGTAATCCTAGCTACCCAGGAGTCTGAGATTTGAGGATTGTGGTTTGAAGCCAATTTGGGCCTGAGAATACATTAGAATCTTATCTCCAATTAACCACCAAAAAGCAGGAAGTGCAACTATGGCTCAAATCTAGGGTGCCAGCCCTAAATAAAATGTTTAGAGACAGCACCTGGGCCCTGAATTTGATCATAGCCAACCAAAGGAAAGAAAGAAGAAAAGAAAGAAAGAAAATAAGAAAGAAAGGAAGGAAGGAAGGAAGGAAGGAGGGAAAAAGAAAGAAAAAAGAAAGAAAGGAAAGGAGAAAAGAAAGGAAGAAAGAAAGGATCAGTTTATTATATGTGAATCTATATACATGGAGAGAGAGACAAACATGAAATGCATAAGCCCAGGCCACAATTCAACCAAGGATTTTTTTTTAGTAGTTACAATCATGTAAACTCATCAGAAGTCTATATTGGCTTAAATATTATTCAAACCAACTTTATTATATAAATAGTCTATGCAGGGCCGGGAGTTTGGCCTAGTGGTTAAAGTGCTTGCCTAGCATGCATGAAGACCCGGGTTCGATTCCTTGGTACCACGTACATAGAAAAAAGCCGGAAGTGGTGCTGAGGCTCAAGTGGTAGAGCTCTAGCCTTGAGAAAGTCCAAGGACAGTGCTCAAGCCCTGAGCTCAAGCCCAGGACTGGCAAAAATAAATAAATAAATAAATAAATAGTCTATGCATTACTTTGCCCAATAGAACACACTAGAAAACTGATGTCCATCTTAAGTTTTTTGTGATCATACATGACTTTAGAAATTATAGTTTTTTCATTTATCAGTATTAACCTAAATGTTCCTGGGAGCTATGTGGAAAACAACCAAAACAATGAAGCATTTAAATTTTTCCTTCACAGGTAACTAGAAATTTAAATTTATTTACTAAGTTCCCATGAGCACAAAATAAGTAAAGACCGTTTGGGAAGATATATTTGGATATATCCATATTTATATGGATAGATTCATATCTATCAACCATATCAATATGGATAAATCCCTATCTATTACTAGCTATGTTGTAGATAGACAGATATACATATTCTTAAAACCTCTTTTCCACCAACTGTTGAGAATATCATGAGAACTTTTGAGTACTCATGTTATATCGGATAGAGTAATATGTAAGTTTATAACCCATACTCAATATCATACATGTGATTTTTTAATTGATTTTACTCTTCTTCCGTTTTCTTCAACCTTTATTTAAAGTAAAGTAGTAGACTTAAAATAATAATCAATTTTTTCTATCCCATGTTTATTACTGGATTCAAGAAACTATCAGGGCTTTCTTTTCCCTGTTTGATACTTCATGGATTATATAGTCTACTCTATGGTACATTAACTTCCTTCATGAAAGTAGAGATGTAGGTAAAGTTCCTGGAATAATTTCTGGATAACCTTTCATCTAAAAAAACTCAATTTCATATTGATTCCTTTCTCAGAGCTTCTTTTAACTCTTGGGTGGCTTTGCCTAAGTATAATTTCTTCCTTCATTGTAATGAAAATCCTTTTTCTGCTGACATCAATTTCTTCTTGTTACGTCTTCAGAGGAAATGATAACCATGTGGTTAGGAACCTCTTGAATTACCTTTATCTGGCAGAGAGAAAGAGTACTGTCTCCATTGAGAGATACCCATGGTCATCTCCTTTCTGTACAACTGGTCTGACCTTCAGCCTCCTTCTAGTAGTCTTCTTCCTCAGTTTACTTCATCTTCTACCACCTTAGGTGATAGGTGCCCTTCCTGAGGCTGGTTTCCAGAGCAGCATCACTTGTCCTCATATGTGTATCCTCAGCAGAATTGCTACATTCCACTGTCTCCTCGCCTCCCCTTCTTGTCTTCTTCTGACTTGCCGATATAGCTCAGACACTGCATCTACTGTAGCTTCTTATATTCTTAACTGATAATAATCTCATGTCTTAAAAAAAAAGAAGTCTGTCACTGGTGACTGTCTAGAATTGTGTAGAAGAAAAGGCCTTGGTAGCATTGCTTTGATAAGCAATGAAAAGAAGGTGAGAAAAATATGAACTTAGAAATAGCAAAAATAATTTGGGCTCAGGAACACTGGCAGTGGTAATCTGACCCACAGAGGACCCGGCAACGGAGATGGATTTCAACAATAGTGTTGAGCTAGGCCTGAGGAAAGAGAAAAACTGCATTCACTTATACTTCTAATATAAATGTGACAACAGACTAGTGGAAGTTGTGGGCAATTCTCTGTCCCTAAAGATGCTTACTGATAGCTACTGGCACATAGTAATATGTGCCAGTCACATATTACTAAAAGTCTCACTTTTCATGGGCATACATGTGAAGTAAAATGACCTTTGAAGTATATATTTTTGGTTATATAGTTTGTATATTATTCATAGTTTAATTTTTTTCACATAAAATCTCCCAAGTCCTGAGTAAGAAATGAAACAAAGAGCTCCTTTGTTGATTCCTTCTTAAAAATAATAAAGAGAAAACAAGGGAAAAAATAAAACTCCAGCTTAAAACAGTATACCATATTTGAACAGCTCTGAAAAAAAATAACTCTTGTGAAAGAGAAAGAAAAAAAACTATTTCAACTGTCTGAAGTCATAATTCAAGCATGTTATAGAGTCTCTGACCTGTAGCTGCCTTCCCTTGATGCTGCATAGGGTATGTATGGGAAAGCCACTCTGGACAGGCTGTCCACCTGTGTGCATACATTTACCCTGAGCCAGCTGCCCTTGTCCTCATTTACACAGTGGACTGCCCTGGTTTCATGTTTCCTAGAATGTGGTCGAGGTCCAGTTACAGTTTCTGCCTATGTCTGCACCTGTTTAGTGTCTACACACTGCCATCGCCCTCTTTCAAGAGAGGACCTGGACCTGCCTTGTGGCTCACAGCAGCCTCGTGAATGATAGCTCTCAGACCTCAGCTTCTTCTGCCCTTTGCCATTATTCTTCTGGGAAACCAGAGCTTTGGATGAAAGGGATTTTGGCACTGTAGAAATTCTTCCTGGCAAGGCCTGAAAAGGAGAGGGTTGAAATTTTATTTTTAGTTAAAGACAAAATAAGGAAAATAAAACCAAAAGCAACATCCAAATTACTCACAAAATTAAAACAGCGTGTTTCTGGATAGTTATGTGTTTGGTTTCCTGACAAAACTGGATGTATACACAAGAAATGGAACCCCATGTTTGACCCCGCTGCAGTGTTTCCTGCTTATCCTGCTCTCTTGCTGGTTAAGCTAGTGTTCTGCATCCTGAGCTACATTCCCAACCCTTGTTGCCTTCGTTTAATCTTCAAATGAACTCACACATCTTATCTAGTCCTTCCTTAGACCGTGATTCTCCTGCCTCTGCCTTCCACATAAGTTGGAATTAAAAATGTTTAGCACAACATTCGCAACTCCTCATTCGAATTTTTAAAGTGTTTTATTAAGAAGCTGTAACACACTAGGAGATGAAATGTTTACTTTTGGTCAGTGTTTACTTCTGCTCTCAGTACTGATAGACTGAAAATTTGGCAGCACAAATAGGAGATTGAACCTAAGCATCAGTCTAAATTAGCCAGGCACCAAAAATATGAATCAAACTCACTGTTAGTCACTGTATAAGGAATTCTATAATAGGGATGCACATGTGTACCCTTAGTGATATTATTAGACATTTATCCTCAGTTGAAGCAAAAATTAGCTTTAGTTTTTGAAAGCTGCAAATACAGCGAAATGCCCAATGAAGGGTTAGAAACATATGGATCCTTTCAAAAATTACAGTTAATCGGTTGTTTTACATTCTTAATTAAGTCACCATCATTTCAAATTACTCTAATCACCAGATTCTTTCCTATCAAAAGAAAACAGTTTGTAGTAACCCATTAGAAGGTTACAGAGGCTGGGTAGAGAAAACATAGAATTAACGAATAAACAGTTTATTTTTTAACCCAAAAGGGAATAAAGAAAGTTGAAAAGTTGACTCTTTTTTTTTGTTTTGGTGAATGTTTATCCTATAAATTGTAAGAACTCATAGTCTAGTGTGGTGGGCTGCCCAATGATTTTAATGCAGTATAGTCAAGGCTGTCAGAAAGATGAGTTGACTGGCACTATCACAGGTGGAAGATGAAGGGATTGGTCACGTTTTCAGAGACTGAGTCCCCTCACTTCTCTTGATAGTATCCTGTGTTCGGATCAAACTATGGTCTAGCAAGCTTGTGGGGATAGTATCTTTCCTAGACTTGGACATTGTGCCTGCTTCCCATCCATCCTTTCCCACTCATTTGGATGCTTTAAAAATCATATTTCTCGGGCTGAGAGTTTGGCCTAGTGGTAGAATCTTTGCCTAGCATGCGCGAAGACCTGGGTTCGATTCCTCAGTACCACATACATAGAAAAAAGCCAGAAGTGGTAGAGCTCTAGACTTGAGAAAGTCCAAGGACAGTGCTTAGGCCCTGAGCTCAAGCCCAGGACCGGCAAAAAAAAGAAAAATTGTATTTCTCCTTTGGAAAAAGAAGAAAGCACACAGTCTCTCTTTTTTTTAAAGAATGTTCATTAGCATTTATTAATTACATGAAGATATTTCACTGTGATTTTTCTATATATACATATGATATACATGGATCATCTTTACTCTCTTCCATCATTCGTTCTTAAAATATCATGTACGTACTTGCTTACGTTGGTTTTCTAAGTGGTCCAATTTCATTTCTTATTGTTTTCCCCAATAAAAATAATCTGTGATGAAAGCCAATTGTTTTATATACTTTGAACAACATTTGTATATATATGTCCTGGGTCCCTTTCTGGTTCTGTTCTGAGTGTACTTAGTGCTTTTTGTTGAGTCTTTGTTGAGATCCTTCTAGAAGGTCTATGTGTCCTCAATAATACTATCCTCATTCTGACCTCTGGTTCTCCTGCAGAGCCAATGCTGGTATGGTACGGTTGCCCACTCAATACATTTTATCAGGGTAACTATCATCCTACCTACTCCTTCACTTCATTCAAAGTCATGAGCAGAGCACTTATGTCTGTAACGTACATAAGAGATAACAGAGTCTGACTCATTAGTAGTTTCATTAGTAAGTCTAATTAACTTTAGATATTAAGAAGAAATAGTATTAATGCTAAAAGTCAAACATCAAAGAATCAGCTATTAAAGGAGTTCAATTTTCCCTTAGATACTTATAAAGAAGCTTGATCTCAATAAGTAAATATGTCTTATTTTTTCAGCATAGCTATGAAATTTTAAGAAGGTATATACTTTAAGACAGTAATTAAGCAGTCACTAAAGAGAATTATTTAATTAAGAAGTGACTTGCTTCCTAGAATTTTTTTTTTTTTGGCAAGTCCTGGGCTTGGGCTCAGGGCTTGAGCAATATCCTTGGGTTTTCCCAAGGCTATAGCTCTACCACTTGAACCACAGCACCATTTCTGGCTTTTTTTTTTCTATGTATGTGGTACGGAGGAATCGAACCTGGGTCTTCGTGTATGCTAGGCAAACACTCTACCATTAGGCTAAACTCACAGCCCCCTAGAATTTTTTTTAACCCAGAATTATCTATGCAAGTTTTCCAAATATGTTAATTCTGGTGCTCTTTGCATATTGAAATTCATTAACTAGATCATAGACAATGCCTCACTACATATAGTAAGCGGGATGTACATACAGAAACTGATTTGTTTTAATAAAATATATTGTAAATCCACACTCACATATATGCAAACACAAACCTGTTTATATAGTTATTCAAAAGGGAAATCATATATAAAAAATAAACATCTCTTTTCCAATAAAGTGAGTGAAGAACAAGTCTACTAAATGGCTGCAAGAATTTTTTTTACAAGTACAATACAATTCTGACAAAAAAGTCAGTAACACTCCATCTTGTGGGATTTTTCTGTGAAAAATTTTGAAATGTCAAACTCATAGTCCATTTTACAAGCTGAGGCCATTATATGATTTTCCAAGGATTCGTATTATCATGGTACATTAAATATTCTGTTTAGAAATAACAATGTTCATATAGTCAGAACGGAAAATATGGCATAAACCTTACTAGATATACTCTGAAACAATACTATGAAATAGAATTACAGAGGTTTTTTTTTTATAACCAGTATTTGTCACCTTCTTCAAACTTGAGCGCAGGGACTGATGGCTGTTGCTCAGTTGTGGATAATTTGCCTATCCTGCACAAGACCCTGGATTCAATCCCCAGTCCTCCAAAAATATGAAATAAAATTGATTCAGACATATTTCCCAGGTTGAATGATTATTCTCTTGGTAATTAATGAAGGGATACTAATGAGAATTATGCTCTGGAACTAGTGGCAATGTTTTCATTCAGCCAAATGAGTCATGCTAATGCTCCATTTATAATCCATTCCTGCCCTCCCCATAATCACCCATCTTACCCCAAATCAAAGGGATGGTTGAGTGGGTCAATGCTCTGTCTCAAATTTATTTCATAATAAAATATATTATTCTTATAAGGCCTCCTCTCCCTAACGAAAATTCTAGAAACATATGAGAAGTTCCAAATGACTGACAGACTTTCCTGCTTTGCTTCATACATGTGTATACTATCAATAATTACTTAGTTGACTTTAATTTGCTTAAATTTGTACAGGCATAATGGAAACTGACAATGCAATTTTCCATTGAAAATTGCAAATGGATGACTAAGCTGAATAATTCACCTCTGTTCCTTTCATTTTGAAAAATTGTTTTAGGCTCAACCAGCTTGCCTACACTATGAGCATAACTCATCTGTATTCATTCATTAATATGTGTAGATGCATTTGCCTGATCATTTTGCATTTGTTATGTATGCATTTGTTGAATATGGTTTTTCATATTTAACCCCATGTGAGTCAGGCACTGGTGGCTCACACCTGTAATTCTAGCTACTCAGGAGGCTGAGATCTGAGGATCAAGGTTCAAAGCCAGCCCAGGCACCAAAGTACCTGAAACTTTTATCTCCAATTAATCTCCAGAAAGTGGGAAACGAGGCTTGGCTCAAGGGTAGGGCAGTAGCCTTGGGATGAAGAACTCAGGGATAGTGCCCAGGCCTAGTTCAAGCCCCATGACCCACCAAAAAAATATTTTCCTCCATGTTTTTTTCTTTCTTGAGTCTACTATCACCTTTTGGAATCATTTAGGTAGGTTTTGTGAAGCCATATGTAACCAAGATCAGGAGATAATTCCTTCTTTGTATTTCAACTACTATGAAACATGCTTGTTTTCTTGACTTGGAGATTGTGGGATTTTTGTTAGGTTTTGTGGGGGGGGGGGGTCATGTGACTTGAACTCTACCTGGGAGCTGTCCCTGAGCTCTACAGCTACAGGCTACCACTCTACCTCTGGCCTGGGCATTGTCCCTGAGCTCTTCAGCTCAAGGCTAACACACTACCCTTGAGCTAAGCCCCATTTCCTGTTTTCTAGAGGTTAATTGGAGATAAGAGTCTCAGGTTCTTTTGTGCCCTGGCTGGCTTTGAACCTTGATCCTCAGGTCTCAGCTTCCTCAGTAGCTAGGATTACAGGTGTGAGCCACCACGTCTGGCTATTGCAGGTTTTTTTTTTTAACCCAATTTTTTTTTTGGTATGTACAAAAAATATATCATTTGCATTGAAATGATATATTTCCAATAATTTTCAAGGTGCATTTCCTAAATATTGTTTAATAACTTTATTAGAATTTTATAGATAAATCAACATACAGAGGTCTTTTGTTATCTGCTATTATTTTTCTCATCTGATTGGTCACTTCTGATTTAGAAATATTCTTTTATCTATTATTTCTTCTCTCATAATTGTTTTACTTTGTGACTTTCATTATGTGAAGGTTCTTTTTTCATTATGAAACATTCAAACAGTATGGCTTCTAAAATGTCGTCCATTAAAAAAATTACAGAAAATTTGTTCTTATCCTTTGCAGACCATTGCTTACAGATTTGTCCATATTTTGGGGAAATATCTTCTGTGAGAGCGTGATATCTCAGAATTTATTCAACTTTGTAACAAATATATATTTCAGGAAAGCATTCACTAATCAATGTTAGTTTTCTCATTTGCAAAGAAATATTAAGTTAGAAACCACAAATGTACTTAATTAAGATGAAGAAAAACGTATTACAAAACACAAAAAGAGAAGTGGATAAAATATATAATACTTATATCCTTATTGTTCATAGATTTTTTTAAAGCATTAAACATTTTCAAGTAGCTTATTTTAACAATGGAGCCTAATTTCATAACAGACTCATTCTCATACAAAGGAATATGTATGTATGGTTTCTATATTACATCACCAAATTTTCTTTAAAAAAAACCCTCAAATTATGGTGAAGAGCAAATATTTTTATCCCAAAGATTTCAAAAATTCCTATTAATTTATTTTTGTATACCATGAGGCTTAAACTATGGGCCTAGGTGCTGTCCTTGAGCTCTTTTGTTCAAGGCTTGTGCACTACCACTTTGAGCCTCAGCATCATTTCCAGTTTTCTGGTGGTTAATTTGACTTAAGAATCTCACAGACTTTTCTATCTGGGCTGGTTTTGAACTGAGACCTCAAGCATATCTAGAACTACAGTTGTGACCCATCAGCTCCCAGCTTCAAAACTCCCAATTATATATTGCAGAATTTATTCAGGAATGATTTTTCTCATTGACTACCATTTCTGTATTCTGGTTTATAGAAAATTATAATTTATATGGACTTTATAATAATGGTGTGAAAAAAGTAGAATTCTAGGATGAAAAGAACCGAGAACAGTAGTTCAGGAGATCATAAAGCATATCTGATTCACTAGAAAGACAATTCTCCACATTCATGAGATCTTATTCCCTATATGAATGCATTAAGCTTAGACACCAGAAACATATCTATGATCAGATGGTCAGCTCAGTGCCTATTTGCAATTTTTAATTATACAGGAGAATATTGATATTGAGAAGGTTCACTATGTGATTATAAGGCTTATGCGATGTAGGCTTAACTCTCAGATGACTCTTCTCAGAGTGTAGGAGAGTTGTGAGAATTGCATATGAATCAGAGTCAGCTAAGGGAACCAAACAAGATAGAAAAGTATGCCATGAGAGATCTTTTTGGAAGAATTGAAGAGTTTAGTGGTTGTGATACACAGAGGAAAGACAGTGAAACACATTTAAATGCAAACTGGAAGCATAAACTTTGAAATTCTTATTTGTAAGCTATGTTAAGGGATTTGGAATTTACTGCTCAAGCATGGAGCAAAATTAGACGAATAAGGCACAATAAAGGAATCAGACTTCCATAGGTTAAGAGGTAAATTTTGGATGGGCAGATAATTGCCTCTAAGAAGCAGTAAACCAACTGAGACAAGGACAGAGGTTTGTTTTCTTTTTTTGCGTGATCAACAACAGATGACAAACTCTAAGAATTATTGGCATGCATCACATCTAGAAACCAAACAAAAAATATAGTCATCATTTTTAGAAATTCAGCAAAAAAAATCAAAATATTTTTGTCAACAACTATATTTTTATCCAGACATGCATACTTTAGTGACTGCTTACATGTTGTTAGTTTCTTGGTCAAAATTCATTCATAAATTTTCAATATATTCTAAAACTCATTTCCCTTTATACTTTTCTCCTTTCTTTGGTCTATTTTCATGCGTCTTCACAAACTTTCCATTTATTCCAAATGATGAAATGGAAACACAAGTAGATCTTGTGGCCATTTGCATTTTCCTGACTTTAAAGTAATAGTCCACATCAAAATTAAAATATAAATTTAACATATAAAATTAAGAGTAATAGAAATAAAATAATGGAAACAGCAACAAATAAACCTAATAGTGAAGGAAAAAATTACAGAAAAATGTTGTAACCCTTCTTTCATTAACCATTTTCTATTGTAAAATCTTATTATAGTCTAAATCTTCATAAGTTAAAATTATTCCTAGCTTGTTATGTAATAATATTGGTCATGTTGATGAATTGTCTAAACAAAATGCTGACAATAGAGAGAGTGGAGGTAATGAGGGGTAACCAAAAACAGTAATGACCTTTATTGGAAGCAAATATTTGTCTCTGTTAGGCTCGTGTGTTTCTTTTGTTTTCCTACCTAGAATCTGTTTATTCATCTTGTCATTTTTGTAAGGCTTTGTTCATGGCAGGTGCATGAACACCAGCTTGTTTTCTAGGGACTTTTCTTTGGAAGGTCAGCCATCCCCTAAACCCTACTTTCTTGACTCCATCGCCAGAAACCTTGCTAAAGGGCTGTTTCTTTACCTTTTTATTTAAAAACCAAAGCCAAAACAAAAACAAAGAAACTCAAGTGTTGAACATCTTCCAAGATAAAATGAAAGCATACACTGAGGAACACGATTACTAAAATTGGTTTTCAGCAGGTTTCTTAAAAGAAAGCTCTAGTGGGCCACAAAGATGACAGTTGAAATGGCAAGTAGAGAAGAAAGAAGAGCCACAACATCTCTGTACACCAGTGCTGAAGCTACAGAGTAATGCTATTCCATTTCTGAAAATTAAGTCATGTTTCGTAACAGTTGAAAAGAGACTTAATCTACTGTTTTTCACAGCTTCACCTACCCTCCCCCCTCCTCTTTCCTTTTCCTCCCTCCCTCCCTTTCTCTTTCCCTTCTTCCCATCCCTCTGATAGATACGAATTACTATTTACTATCATTGCCCCATGTTCAGGGAATCACAAAGGCAAATAAGCCAATCTTCCAGGTAAATACTCACCCATTAAATAGACCAATTCTTAAGTTGAGATTTTGGTGGAGTGGAGTGTTTCACAAATGTTTTCAGCTACTGAAGATCAGGAGGATCACAATTCAAAGCCAGTCCAGGATAAAATTGAGCAAAATCACATGTCATCAAAAAGATGAGACAGTGATGGCATGTAGCTCATGTGACAGGTAGACAGGAACATAGAGCTTCAGGACCCCAAGCCAGCCCCACACAAAACAGGTGATTCTATCTGAAAAACAACTATAGCTGAAAGAGTTGGGAATGTCTTCTGTAGTAAAGTATCTGCTTATATAAAAAAAGCCCTTGAGTTCAAACACTTTTAATACTTTTTTTCCAAGAAAAAAAGGGCTCATTTTGCTTAGTCTCATCCTAAATGTCCATATGTACACAGCTTATTAGCTATTGTGATCCTCTGCAACGAGAATCCTAGAAGTGTCCTAAAGGGAAACCATGGAGTCTATGTTTCTTTGGGTCTGGCTTATGTCACTTAATATTTTTCCCTTCCCTTACAAATGGGGTGATGTTATTCTTTCTGATGGAAACATAGAATTCCATTGTGTACAAGTACCACATTTTCTCGATCTGTTTATCTACTGAAGGGCATCTGGATTGGTTCCATATCTTAGCTATGGTAAATAATGATGCAATGAATATCGTTGTGCTAGTGGCTTTAGTATGTCCTTGTTTATGAGCATCTATGGGAACAAGAAGTTTATATTTGTAATTGTTCAAATGTACTATGTGAAGTTATTTCTTTTCTCTTTTTTTACCCTTATGGTTTATCTTATGTTGTTACTGTATTTGAATTTGATACATGGCGTATTGTATGTATTCACTTATTTGAAATAGAGAAGGGAAAGGTAAAAACAAGATGATAGGGAAGGTTTTGGGGGAGGGAAAAGTGGGAGTAAAACATGGGAAGGGGTATCAATATTTAAGAAGTATTCTACCCACTATCTGTTGAATGTAACTGCAAGCTCTCTCTATATAAGCAGAACAATAAAATACAATAAAAAGGTAACTATAAAAGAAGTATGACATCAAGTTTTTTTTTGCCAGTTCTGGCTTGAACTCAGGGCCTGAGCATTGTTCTTGGGCTTTCTCAAGACTAGAACCACTTGAACCACAGCACCACTTCCAGCTTTTTCTGTGCATGTGTTACCAAGGAATCAAACCCTGGTATTAGTGCATGCTAAGGCAAGCACTCTACCACTAGGCTAAACACCTGACCCAATATCAATTTTTGAAAAGAAAATTTTAATGTAAGTTCAAATAGCCCAAATGGAATGAAGGAAATTTACTCACCATTTTCTTGTAATTCTGGAATATTGATAATTAGAATTACATATTAAAATGACCTACAATAATGCCTTCAACCTGAGTCATCTGTCCTTCAACTTTTCACACACTAAATAGTAAATACAGTTGAGGTAAGCACAGTTATTATTTTACTGATGCTCCTCCTCTCTGTCTCATTAGCTGATAGCAGTAGTTTTATTCAGTAATCACAGTTACTCAGCAATTCACTGATCATGTAAGACCCTTTACACTTAATCTGCTTTGCTGTATGAGGACTGTATGTTATAGCAGTCGGTCCTTCAAGTAGAACATTAGTTATTCCAAAATAATAATGCATACTAAGACATGCCCTTTCCTTTCTCCTCCTCATCCTTAACAGCCCTTGATTTCAACCAAAGAAGTCTATATATTAAGGGTTGAATGTAGTATTTCTTCATTAATCAGAAAGAATTTACTGAAGTTGAACAAGTAAGAAAATCCATAGAATTTTAGAGTGAGAAGAAAACACTATGTTTCTTCTCTTTCATATTATTAAAATAGTTTCACAGTAAGAACAGAGCATGAACCCAGAATAATTGCCATCATTTCATTTTTAGATAGCAAAAGAATAGCAAGTTGGGAGTCATACTTCATCATCTTGTAGATGTGATATAATTCTTCCAGTGACAAGTCTTCTTTGGAGAATTATTTCCTCCATCTGACTTGATTTATCAGCTTCTCATGTATATAGGAGAGATGTTCAGGTTCATAACAAATTTCATTATATGCACTGGAAAATAAATGTGCTTTGTTCATGGAAAGTCACATTAAGAAAGTCATTATGTGAGTCTTACTTTATGTTTTGGAGCACAAAAGCAATGGTATACTTCAGAAAATCAAAATCCTCTCACCATGTGTATTTTCTAGGGACGCACATCAATTGATGAAAAGCATTTTGTAGAAACAGCATTTTAATGGTGTTTCTGATTGTGTCATAAAAGACACAATTTTAGTTTTTACTGTATTGTGTCAGACAACATTAAGAGATATCTTTATAGAAAAGAAAAAGTACTTCTGCCCAGCTGTGCTAGGCTCATGACTGAGAGGCCAATAATAAGACAAACAAACAAGAAAAACCCTGAAATATTTAAGTTTCTCATGGCATGAGAGTTGTCATAAGAATGAGGACCTAAAGAAATGGTTAAACCTCAGTATTTTGATGGGAAGTAGTTGCATGAGAAATATAATAGGATAACAAAATGGTCTGACCTAACAGTAGCAAACAGAGATAAACTTGTCTAAACTCTTTCTGCAATAGTTCATGGAATTAGGCAGAGTAGATCATTCCTTTTCTTCTGCCATGAGATGAATGAATACCACTCATAACTTGCTGGTCATTGGCCAGTGTCAGTGGAAGGAAAGGAAATACTTCCTTGATTTTATGAGCTCTTTTAGAGGAGAGTGATGTGTGACGATAAGGTTGATGACTCCTACTTATTTAGCTTTGAGTATGTCAAAGTTGCATGTTTGGGGGTGGCATGTGCTGAATTTTGTCAACAATTATAAAATTTTATTTTTTCACATGAAGAATAAAATTAACACTATTGCTCATATTTTCAAAACACTGTGGAGAGTCTGCTTTTTATAATATTTTCTATGCTTCCATTTTGATAAAGTGAAATCCAAATGCTTTGTCTAAGTGTATCATTTGAATAAAAGAAAAAGAATATATGCTTAATTGATCTCCCTTTAGGGGAGCTCACTAAAACTGATGTAGGAGATCAAAGCCTAAGTGATTCATTCATTACAGTTTTAATAAATGTGTGGATCTTTTTTTAAAATTTTAAGTACAGTGTAGTGCAATAATGAAATTAAGTTTGCAGATAAAAGACTTGCAGATGCTCTTTTATCAAATTGCTGTTTTGGAAAGGCACCAAAGAGATGATGTTCTAAGTCTGATTTTTTTTTTCTTTTGTGCTCTGGTTTGCATTTGAACCCTTGCTCATTAAAGTTCTAGCAACACAATTGCCTTTTCTAGGAAAACAACTTATCCCTTTCATTCTCAGTTAATCTACAAATGTGCATAAGCAGTTCGAACCATATGGAGGCAGTAAACCTGAATTGAATTTGACTGTTTACTACACACAGCATTCATTCAGCCCTGAAGATATGCAAAAACAAAATACAAAACCTATTCACTTACAAAATGAGAAAGGTATTATAATCTTTTTCTTCCCAGTGCCTTGCAATGTGTTTTTTGCCATAAGTTCTTCCATGCTTGAAAGTATCAACTCCACTGTTCCACTTCTGACATATACACTGTAATTTGTGCCTGGTCTCTCTCCATAACGATTAGAATCTAAGCCTGGGTATATGACCCAGATAGAAAGATGGAGCAATACTTAAGTAATGAAAAATGGAGGGATCAGTGTATGTTTTCTCTTTTGTAAATATTGACAATTGTTTATAATGTTTCATAACAAGAAATAAACAAACCAAATAGAGCTTATAAAATCAAAGTACAATATCATCTCAAAGTATATGACTTAGTATCTTTTAGTTGGGAAGATTGAAAAACGGGCAAAAAAAAGTCAAAATGTTTGCCATTTCCATTTCTTACCTCATGTTTTTTTTTTCTTTTTAATCCTATATCTGGCACCTAGTTCTCAATTGTGAGCCCCATTTCCTGAATCCTTTTATTCCTTTCCAGAAATGTTTGTGTCATCTCTTTTTACCTTGCTGGTTTTGTCTATAAATAGTAATCATGTTAGCAACTTCTGGGAATGGAAGGACTAAATAAAATAATGTATTCCTTTGAAAAATATTTTAACCTTTGCTCTGTGTTGAATGCATTCGTAGCTCCTAAGAACAGATTCACGTAAGAAAGCTTTTATAGATGTATTTAGGCAGGAAGTAAGGTGATAATGAAATAATCCAATAGGAATATTATCTAATGCATTTGATGTCATAAAATGGCAATTCGTCTAGAGAAAATAACATCAAGGTAAGGACAAAGAGAATGGATGAGACATTACTATTTTAGATTGAGTGATCATATTAAGCATTCTGAGAAGGTGACATTGGAATGAACACAAGAAAGAAATGTCCATTACTATGACTCTCGGGTCTATGCAAGGTGGTTCTGTAGTAAAGGCACCACTTGTGGCTTGAAATCCCCAACAGCTGAAAACAATGAGCAACATGAAGGACTCAAGGTAGACTGACATATAATCGAAGGCCAGATATGTAGTCATTGATAGACTCAATATAGACCTTGGAATTCTTTCTAAATTCATCAGAAAGCCATTGGAGTTATTGAGCAAAGGAATGATAAGATTTCTGTTTCAGTTCCTACAAACCTTAGAGGTAAGTTCAGTTCACAAGAGAAGGAGGAGAGGAACCATTGTGTCTGCCAGAACTAAATGAGGGACAAATAGAAGACGTGAAAAAACAAAGATAATTGTCTATGTTAAAATACATTCTTAGAGAATTACTTTACATACCTTCATGGAAATGGAAAAATTGCTCAATAGAAGAGGGATGGGGATAAGAAAATTATGTATTTTTTCAAGTGGGGTTTACAGGTTTTGCTAAAGGCTTGTGCTGCAACTTGGAATAAAAGAGGGAAGTGTTGAAGAAAGAGTTGCCTCTTTCCTACCTCATAGTATCCTAATTGCTTAGCCTCATATAAACACTTTCCCTGCCAATGACTCAGTGTCCTTCCTTTCACATGAATTTGGGAAAATGTAGTGGATATATTTGTTAGCCTGCTGCATGATGTCCACCTTTTATAATCTAAACTAAGAATTCAGTAAATTCCTTACTTACTGCATACTTATATTTGAATAAATGAAAATGATGATAGTGAGCCAATAAGTTTCACATGACAGGAATTAATACGTAAATAAGTAATTTTTTTCTGCCTTCCTTCTTCATGTCCTGGGTGTTATGTTATTGACCTGCACATGAAGATAAGGCCAGCAGTAGTGGGATCTGCACTAATGTGGCTGACATGCTGGCAACATATTTCAATTTTCTTTATGAAAAATAATTGGAACCACACTTTGCTACATCAGTGAAGGTATCATTGCTAGTTGATCTCTATGAATTGTTTTCAACAAGACACAGTATCACTGACAATTTTAGCTTTCCAGAAATACCTCCTGCATCCATTACCAGTCCAAATACAATGTGTTAGTCATATTTCTGCCCCTATGAGAAAATACCGGGGAAAATCAACTTTGCAGTAGAACAGATTTGCTTTTGTTCATCTTTCAGAGGTTTCAGTCTGTGGTAGGTAGCTTGGACTTTGGAATGAATTATGAAATTATACTGACTTTGGGATGAATTATGTTGACAAATACTTATTGGAGAAAGCTACTCATTTCATGATGTCTGGGAAGCAAATAGAGAGAAGTTGTTGAGGTTCAAATGTCCTCTTCAAAAGCATCCACCAATGATCTCTAACTTCTTTCCCCAATGCTTTTCCTCTTATAGGGGTCTACAAACTCCCACAAACCAATAGCTAGCAACCACGCTTTTTAATATATGGGCCATGGAAAAACACTTAGAAACCAAGCATAGCAATATTTCTGTGTCTACCAGTTCAGCCCCTAATATCTATTAAGAATTCTATCTATTGTTGGACTAGCTGCATTTTCTTGCTTTTTCTTTTCAGGTCTGTCATAGGGCATGAACTCTGAGTCTAATCACTGACCCTGTGCTTTATAGCTCAGTACTGTCAGTTGAGCTATAGCAGCACTTCTGGTTTTCTGGTGATTAATTGGACAAAAGTGTTTCACAGACTTTTATTCCTGGGCTGGCTTTGAACTGTAATCCTCAGATCTCAGCCTCCTGAGTAGCTAGGATTACAGGCATGAGCCATTGGTACCTGACTTTGTGTTACTTTTATAAATATTCACCAAATTACTATTGCTCTAGGTGTATAAAACAAAATACTGGTTTTGAAGGGGTTTGTTTTGTAATGTTGGTGAATGGATTGGACAACCACTTGTAGAAATACCTTTAAATAGCAATTTGTATTTGGTTATTTGCAATTTGATAGGGAAGGGGGGAAAACCAAGATGGGGGGTGGTGGGTGGGTGGGGAGGGTGATGCATACCAAGACATGTGAAAGGGTATCAATATATGTGAATTAATGCACCTTCTATCTGGCAAATATCATGTAACCCTTTTATTAATTACAATAAAAATTATTTGTTCGTCAAAAAAATTAAAAAAATAAATAGCACTAGTCTGCTTATAAAATATTAAAATGTTTTCATCATCAATACTACTTTATCATAAATTAAGTTTTTAACCATGACACTTATATAGTCTTTTCAGTGGAGCATTTAAATGAATATGTGCTGAAAGTTATGCAGAATCTTTATGCATAACCTCATATGACATATCCTCAGTTTCATTCTCTGTGTTGTATCCTGCCAAAAAATATTTTCTGAAAACCTGTTAAAATCAGAAATGATGAGTGGTATGTATAATAAAGTAGTTCTGAAGCATTAAAACAACATGGTTTGTAAATAAACAAATGAAAAATACCTTGACACCTCCATTAATGTGAAAGAAACTTGAATGGGAGATGTAAGGACCCACCGTAGCCAGAGGAACCCCATTTTTAGTAACTAACCCAGTTTATAAAGAAGCTACCTCAGAAATCCATAAAGTTAGGTATGCAATACCCTGATAATAGAGCTCAGGTTACAGGGACAGCCTGACCAGGTGGAGACATCCAATCAAAAAGAAGCACCCAAGAATGAGAGTTTCTCCTCCTTCCCCTTTATCTGCCAGAGTAAGGAAAGCCCCTTCCTCTTTCCTTTGTCCATCACGGTAGCATGCCCAAAACCTGCCAAGATGATAGGTTGGTTCAAATAGCAAAGGCATCAGTGTTCTCATCAGTGGTCACTCAAGTATGTTGAGATTCTATTGGCTACCTGTGTATAGCCAAGCCCAATCGCATGGCTGGTGACCTATAAAAGAAGCCTGTGAGATTAAGCGGGGTCACTCTCTCTTTCACACACATCTTAGAGATGGCCCTGACCGGTCAGTATGATTCTCGATGCTAGGCACTGAATACAGCTTTATTTAACTTCCACTTTTGTGTCAGATTCAATCTTTTAATCATGGACCTTCATATGAGATAGTTTTCTTCAATGTTGTACAAGAACTGTTGCATACATTTCAGTATCCTGTTCATCATGGCTGTAAAGTAAGCCTGGAGCTTTAAGCTTTGAGCAGAACCAAGAAATATCTGACACTAATGTACTTTGTGTTTGCTATGTGTACTTTGTTGACAGATAGTATTCTCCATATCAATATTGACTGGTGAACTTATTGAAGTTTATGTGATTGAATAGCTTATTTTATTTTTAATGTACTGTGAGAAATAATTTTCCCCCTCTTTGGTTAATCCCCTATTGTCACTGTTTTCTTTTTTATTTTGGCACTCTGTGTCTTGTGTGTACACAAGGGGAGGTGAGTAAATTATTTTATACTTTATCATTATCAATGGAAAGGAGTAAATAGGAAAGGGATGGAGTACTATCTACACTTCCACGAACTGGCCTACCTGCTTTCTGGCTGTCCTTGACATCGCCACTGTTTCTATGTTTTAGACTATGTTTTGCTTTTCTGACAAACACATTTCTCCTACTCCTCTGTCATCTTCCTTCTCATCTAACAAACTCAGAAGTCTTCACGGCAGTTCAAAATAGAAATACATAAAAATTGTAAACAACCCATATTTTATTTAAGAAAGTACATTCATCATATGCTAGTCAGATTGTTCTGAATTAGTTCATTTTGTATATAGAAAACTTGGAAATGATCCCTTGGGAAAACTGAAACACAAAATTAAAGACAATTTAAATAAGCTATCATGGTTTTCTAGGTACATAAGACAATTTAGTAATTCAGCCATCCATTGATGTAATTTTTTTTAAATTTCTATTTAATTCTAAGGCCCCAAGCTTGCTAGACAGTTGCTCTATCACTTGAAACACAACCCCAACACTTTGTGCAGGATTTATTTATTTTTGTTGGTTGGTCATGGGGCTTGAACGCTGCACCTAGGCACTGTCCCTGAGCCCTTCAACTCAAGGCTAGTGCTCTATCTCTTGAGCAACATCACCACTTCCTATTTTTCTGGTGGTTAATTAGAAATATGACTCACACAGATTTTCATATCTGAGCTGGCTTTGAACTGTGATCCCCAGATCTTAGCGTTCTGTGTAGCTAGCATTACAGATGTGCGTCACCCACACCTGTCTCTGCAGTCTTTCTCCCTTTCTTTTTCTTTCTTTCTTTCTTTCTTTCTTTCTTTCTTTCTTTCTTTCTTTCTTTCTTCCTTCCTTTCTTCCTTTTTTTTGAGGGGGGAAGAGACCTATTTCTTGCCTGGGGTAATCTAGTCCTATGTCATACACAATGCTACCATGTAGATAGGATGGCAGACAATGGCCATCATGCCTAGCTATTTCATTGGATTGGCCTAGAGTCACCATCCTCTTAGAATCTCCTTTCAGAGGGCCTGGAGTTTAGCCTAGTGGTAAGAGTGCTTGCTCAGCAAGGACGAAGTCTCTGGTTCAATTTCTTAGTACCACATATATTGAAAATGGTGCTGTGGTTCCAGTGGTCTAGTGCTAGCCTTGAGGAAAGATCAAGGACAGTGCTGAGGCCCTGAGTTCAAGGCCCAGGACTGGCAAAAAAAAAGAACTTCCTTTCTGAATAGCTAAGGAAACAGGCATGAGCTACTGTGCTAAGTCCTCATTCAGGCATATATTGTAACATTTTAATCTCCAGGGCCTACAGAAAAAAAAAAGTGGGCAGTGAGAAATTTTCATTGACGTATTTTACTCCCTAAATTCAACCTACAGAGTAGATTTTGAGAGACAAATTCTACCTCTGTGTGAGCCCACTGAGCTTCTATCAGGCTATGAGTCATGGTGCCACTTCCCACTCTTGTGAGTTTCCTAGAACCTGGGTCATGTGAAGATTCCTAATACGGAAGGAATCTGTGAAAGGAGGATTGTCACTTTCTAGTTTCTCTCATCATAGCAGGTGATGGAGAAGAAAGTTACGAATGGAGGATGACAGAGTCTTAGATGTGCCTGTGACCCAGCTCTCCACATCTGAATGAATACTACTGCAGTTTCCCCATCTATGAAACAGAGAGGTTGTCTTTACGTACTTCTGAGATTTTTGCTTCCTGGTTCTAGAGTCCCTAAGCTATTGATTTATTGAAAGTCAGAGCCAGTAGATGAGAATCTATGTTGTGAACTGATTGAATTCTATTCTACTCATACTTTTCATTATTTCTCCTTCCTTTGACTTTAATTCCATGTGATAAATATTTATTGACACAGATATAATTATTCAAAGTATACAACGGATCTCATTTGGCAAGAAAACCAAAGCTCTCTCTCTCTCTCAACTCTCCTCAGCATCTATCTCTGTCTAACCTTTCTTGGAAGATGATATTTGATGATAATTTCATTCAACTAAATATTGGTTAAGCAGAGCACTAATCATTTGTATCATGTTCAACGAAAATAAAGACTAAAGTAAAAATTGCCACCTTCCTCTAACCTGGAAGATTTTCCTGTTTATTGTCATCCAGAGAAGTGATAGACTTATTTTCCTGACTTCATTTAATCATGAAGGTTGATTATTTGCAAATTGTCTCTTTGCAAAGATAGATCATTCTTCATTTTTAAGATTCTATATATTCCACATAGTGAAGATGTTCCTTCTCTTAAAATAGTCTTATTAACCAATATTTAGAATTGAAGAGCACAGACTATGCTAATAACTAGCAAAATCATCTGAATATTTTTTTTACCAAACTACAAGTTCTTATACTTCTTATCCTGACCCCATGCTCCAGAAAATCAATGTAGAGATTAAAGCAAATTATCTTCAAAGTAACTAAGGCCTTGCTTAGTTACACAAATACTATTGCAGCTCTACTTTGAGCTGGCTGGTTCCACAGAAAGTTAGGACTTGTCAGTAATGTTTATGTCTGATAGAAAAATGAACTGTGATGGAATGCAGCATTTATTTTAAATAAGCAGGTATTCTATAATTCTCCCATTTTCAAATACACTTCCCTCAGACAACCCTCCTGAACACCTTCCATTTTCTGATACCAAATTCTTAGCTTGACCTTGGAGATGTCATTGCTGTTTTTTTTTTTGTCAGTGTCTTCATCTGGCTAGAAAACTAGAAGATGCAACTGAATGACCTCTAAGATAACTTTCTGCTTGACAATTCATTATTTCTCAGTCTCAGCTATTTTATCCATTTCTAAAGCATGATGTAGTTCTCTTCCAAATTAATAACAAGCGACATAGTGATTGATAGTTTAGTTCAGTATAAATGCTCTTGTCAATGTATTTCCTTTATAAAATGATCTTTTATATTCATGATTATTACCCTGTATGTCTCTTGCACTGAGCACAAACACTTTTCTTCAAGCATGAGTGACTTTAATATTTAAAACAGAAAATCATGTTGAGAATGAAGTTTGAGGAAAACTATAAAAATCCCAGCATAACCAAATCACTGTGAATATTTGATTACTAGGTAAGATTCAGGTTATATTGCATTCTGTGCTTATTGTATCTTTCATGAACTTAACTGTGTGATGGATTGTTTTGCGTATAGTTTTTTTCTTTGTATTTTTTGTCAGTGATGGGGTTTGAAATCTATGCCTGGGTACTGTCCCTGAGCTCTTCAGCTCAAGGCTACCACTCTACCACTTGAGCCATAACACCACTTCCTTGTTTCTAGTTTTAAACCTTAGTTTGAATTTATGCCATGAAAAACTTACATGCATGTATTACATGTGTTAGTCACATTTTCTATAATTTTGATAATTAGTTTATATTTATCAAGCATTTCCTGGATGGACAGGACAGGACTAATGCAGTCTCCTGCAGAAACTTGCATTTAAATTAATAATCTGCCTTATGGAAGAGATACTTTAAGAACCATTTCGCTGAATAAGATGAGACTTACTGTGGAGTGATAAAGGTTATATTTTTGCTTATACATTCTGTGGTGCCACTCAGTTTGGGCTATTTTCTACTGGAGAGGAAAATCTTTATAAAGGATCCTGTGCAAACATGAATGCTTTTGAAAAAGTGATTAACTATAGCTAGGAAATGAATACAAACTTTCTTTATTTTCTCTATTTTCTCATCATGAATGTATTCGTTGAGGAACCAATGGTGAAATGCATCAGAATATTGACCTTTGTTTATTGTGTGTGTGTTATATGTGTCTATATGTGTGTGAGTGGTGTGTGTGTGTTTAGTAATGAAAAGTAGATCGATCAAGTGCTATATAATGACAATTTATTCAATAACAAGATACATAGACAATGGTGGTCCCACAAGACTATGTTGTTTTGTAATGTTGTAGTCCTTCTTAGTTTGTTGAGGTATCTTTCATAATGTCCATATAACAGTATCATCTAATGATACATTTCTCAGAACCTGATCCTTTAATTAACACATCCCTTAGGTCATCTCCATCAGAATGACCAATTTATTTAACCTAAGTCCCAGTCTTCTTACCTGTGAATAGAAACAATGGTTCCTATCTTGAAAGACTATTATAAAAGAGAAACATGGAATGGTTTTAGCAGTGTTTGGTACAAAAAAACCAAACAAACAACAACAAAAAAAGTCTGAGGAAGCCTAAAAAAACTTGTCTTTTAAGTTTCATTGATGTCTATATTGTAAATCAAAGTGAGTGATCTAGAAGTACGCTATCATACAAGAATAAATAAACAGAAGGAATTATGATAAAAGTGTGTAAAAGATTGGAATTTCTTCTTTAGCACAATAATAGATGTTCTTTTGCCAATAAATGACTTAGATAATCAGGAATCCAAGAAAAGTTGTTTCTCTGGCTGGGGTGTCAGTGGCTCATGCTTATAATCCTAGCTACTTGGGAGTCTGAGGTCTGAGAATTAGAATTATGGTTCAAAGTCAGCCTCAAGACAATTATCTCTAATCAACTACTAAGAAAAAGCCAGACGTGGTACTGTGGATCAGGTGGTAGAGCATCAGCCTTGAGCACAAAGAGACTCAGGGTCTGTGTCCAGGCTTTGAATTCAAGCCCCAAGAATGACAAAAAATAAAAAAAAAATCAAAGAAGACAAAACATGAGAAAGTGTAGCAATGTTTGTGAAGTAATGCACCTTCTATCTGGCAAATATAATGTAACCGTTCTATTAATTACAATAAAATTTATTAAAAAATAAAAGAGGAAGGAAAGGTGGAAAAAAAGATGCTCTCTGTGTAAGCATGGTCTTGAAGAATCTTTTGTGATGGGGACAGAACTTACTGTGTGGGTCTTAAAACGGACGATGTATTATTTCTTATTACATGGAATCTAAAAATATTTACACTCTACTAACATTACATTTTACCATAAAACTAAAAAGGAATGAACATGAGCTATGGATATAAGGACAACCTTTAAAGTGAGTTTGACAAGGACAGTCATCTGACAATAAAAATCGCTATAATAGATTGGAGAATTAAGACCTGATTAGTAGAGTAATATGGGATTAAATTTCAATTCATAACAAATGAAGGGGAAGTATAAAAGCTGAATTTATAAAAACATGCACTTGAAAATCGGTGAGCAGGAACCTCAAACAGAAGAAACAAATAAAGACTATCATATTCAGCTTATGACAAATTTTAGGAGCAATTTATTGTTCTGGAAGAAATCTAGCCCTATGTGAATGTCCATGTAGCATAGCACCTGATATTCAAGTCATGTGTTGTGAAAGAAGGACTTGGGCTGCTCTCTAAAGTATCCTGCAATCTACCTATTCACTTCTTACTTCCCCTTGTACACAATATGTAACTATTTCCTCTCGTGGAAATACTCAGCTGTGAGTTGGTGTCTTTTACAAAAAGTCAACTCTTTGTCCCTATTTCCCTTTTTCCCCTGTACCATTTTAAAAGTCATTAAAGAGAGTTGAATTCACATAGCTCTTAGTGACAAAAATTTACAGCGTTGGTAAATTCTACCTCATATAGCTTGTCTACTTTAGAGACCTGTTAATAATTTATAAATACACATACATTTAACACCATATGCTATATTCACTCATCTTCTTTTACTAATAATTCATTCTCATTATAATCATCCACATAAACTCTTCTGGTCCTATGCTTCACTATAAAAGCATAGACTATTTTTCCTCAATGTGTAAGGGAAAGATTATGTTAAGAAAACAAACCACCAGGGGCAAGTGGCTAGCTCACATCTGTAATATAGGCAACTCAGAAAGCTAATATCTGAAGATTCAGCTTCAAAGATAGCCCAGACAGATAAATCCAAGAGACTTTTATCTGCAGCAAAAATTCCAGAAGTAGAGACATGGCTCAAGTTGTCGAATATCAGGCCTGAGCCAAAAGCAAAGCAAGAATGCAAGGCCCTGAGTTCAACCCTCACTACCAATTCAAAAAACAAAACAAAACCAACCACACCAATATTTCTTATATTAGTACCACACATACACACACACACACAGAATGAAGAAGCATAGCATATTTAATTTCTTTCTCAGTACAGCAGCTTCCTGGTGTTCATTATACCTTCTTAATCTTCATGACACTCTCCTGATTTGTTGCACGTTCTGAAAACAACTTATTTTTATAATAGTTTTATGACTACAATGAGCTGTGCTTTTTATGAACATTAAGCTTATTTAGGACGCTCGTATTCACTGTTGTGCCAGTTGACATTTCCTATTATATGCCTACTGTGGGATAAGTGGTTAGGGAGTTAATATTTTAAAGTCCCACCATAGAAAATGAAAGCAAAGCTTCTTGAGTAGAAAATTCACATTTAGTTTCTTTTTGACTACCATCTGTGTGACCTTAGATGAGGTTGTTCAATTTCTGTAAGTCCCCATTTGTCTTATAAAAGGCAGATAATCCTCATATGTACTTCAGTAGTCAGTTTAAGGAATAAGGGATCACATGCAGAATTTTCATTTGATAAACTAATAATGTTTTGTTAGCAAGGTCTGGAGAGAGAGGGGAAGGTGTGCTCACATGTATATGATGGTTATCTACCATGGCATCCTGTTCAAATTGAGCATTAGAGCATTTAGGATCTTACTAAGAAGGTCCTGGTAACTAGAAGTCAGAATTATGTATCCTCTTTGTCTATCAGAGCTGCTTTAGTGATGATACTCATGAAGATGAAGCTTCATTTTCCTTCCTTTGAAAGCTTCAGTCATGTTCACTTTTCCTTTTGGACCCTACAGTAGAAATTAACAGAGTTAAAACACCTGGAAAATAATGGCAGCTTTTGCAGAGCAGACACCACATGAGGAAACATTTCTAATGGGATCTTTTATTGAAAGTGAAATTATAAGAATGGAGTTAACAATAAAAGCCTGTGTTGTATCTTTGCCTTTTAATAGCTTGTATTATAAAAGCTGCTTTTATCTCAGAAGAATGTGTCCCTTGAATCGCATTCCCAAGCTATTAGATAATCTGTTTTCTGCAAAGTTGGTACATGGTTAATATCAAATGATTTTCTGGTCCTCTTCTTGAGTCTTTCTCCATTGAAAGCCAAGACCTTGTTGACATGTGCAAAGTCTTCTTACAAATATATATGCATAAAGGAGACTGAACTGTCAGAACATAAGTATAGGAGTGGTCATAGTTTCAAGGTCATCCTGTTCTGCACAGAGTTGTTCAGTGCTGTTAAAATCATATTATCTTGAATATATCCTCACGAATATGTAACAAGAAGGTGGTTTCCTTAGCTTCTTGTGATAATCAGTTCCGTCTCCTCACAAATACCCATTCCGATGAGATGCTAAAGGTGTGTCTTTCTTTTGGCCTTTAGGAAAGCCTTATTTAGGAAATGAGATATTCAAAAGGCAGGATAGGGCAGGGCACAAGGAACATTCTACTTGCTTCATTGTTTAAAGATAGAGACAAGTTGGACACCAGTGGTCCACATTACTGACTATTCAAGGGGCTGAGATCAAGGATGGTAGTTCAAAGTCAGCCCCAGCAGGAGAATCTGTAGGATATTTTAAATCTCCAATTAAACACCAAACGAAGCTGGAAATGGAGCTGTGTGTCAAATGGAAGAATGCTAGCCTTGAGCAAAGAGCTCAAGAAGAGTGCCCAGCTCAGGATTTCAAGCTCCAGGACTGGCACGCGCGCGCATACACACACACACACACACAAGCAGGCAACTATGATGTATATGAAGAATGCATATTATTTTATGGCATTGTTAGTGCTTTTCCAGAATGTGAGCATCAATTGAAGAAGTAAGTAGTAGGAGAGAATAAAATTCAGGAAACTGGTATGCGGCTTACAACTGTAGTCAAAGGTACTCCAAGCCCAGAAAAATGCTAGCAAATCTCCATCTTGAGAAATAGTGAGACATAGTTGTTTTTGCCTGTGATCCTGCTACAAGAGGCTGTCCACTGAAGGATCACAGTCTAAGAATCCCCTGGACAGAAAAGTGAGATCATGACTATAAAATAGCTAACAACAAAAAAAGAGGCCAACATGTGGTTCAGGTATTGGCCCAGCAAGGGTGAGAACCTGAATATATTATTAAAAAAAAAGTGAAAAAAATCAATATTAAAGAAAAAGAAATTCAGCAAGATAGATTCATATTAGAAAAGTACTATGAATAAATAGAAGAATAAGAAAGGGTAAAAAGTTATTGCTGAAAAACAGTCTGGCGGTTCCTCAGAAGACTAAACATAGAACTCCCTTTTGACCCAGCAATCCAAATCCTGGACATTTATCCAACTGTCCATTAATAAGGACATATTAAGGCTACTAGAACATTCATGTTCATTGAAGCATTATTTACCATAGCTAAGATATGGAACCAACCCAAATGCCCTTCAGTAGATAAATGGATAAAGATGTAACATATACACAGTGGAATTCTATGCAGCCATCAGAAAGAATGACAGGAATGACTTGGAAAATAGCATATTAAGTGAAGTAAGCCAGACCCAAACAAACATAGGCTCTATGGATTCCCTCATTTGTAATTTAGTATATATCTAGGATTCTCCTAGCAGAGGATCACAATAGCCCAAGAGCTGTATACATTATGACCATACAGGGTGAGACTAAGTGAAATATGAACGTTCTATGTGAAGTTATTTCTTTCTGTTTTTTTTCCCTTTATGGTTTATCTCATGTTACTGTATCTGGCTTTGTTACCTGGTATATTGTATATGCATATATTTGTTTATTTGAAATATGGAAGGGAAGGGGAAAAACAGGATGATTAGAAAGGGGTAGGAGGAAGGAAAGTCAGAGAAAAACATGGGAAAGGGTGTCAGTGTACCCACTACCTGATGAATATAACTGTGCCACCTCTATACATCACCCTGACAAACTAAATTTTTTTTTTAAAAAAGAGGGAGAATGTAAAGCTAATGTCTCTTATGAGTAAATCTATCTTTTATCAGCAAACCCAAGACTATAAATCTTAAGATTTTGCTCTGTACTCTGCAGAGGAAAAACATTAACACAAGTAAACAACAGCAACAATCTGTATGGTAGATAATTCAAAAGAACATCTGAACTGTGCAGTAGGCATACATTTCGAATTGGGAGAGAAAGTGTGTCTTAAGAGCTCAATACTTGGTAGATCACAGGGCAGACATTCTTGACAGCATTGATGTAGGGAAAAGAAATGTGGGTCCTTTCACACTTAAAATTTTAGCATTTGGAACTTTGAAGGCATCATTAGGAAAGAAAAATTAAAAAAATTCTAAGAAAATATTTGCAAACTTACAAGTCATACTGATTATAGTAGATATAGAAAATTTACAACTTTGCAATAAGATGAACATAACATGAAAAAGGATTCTAAACTCTTCCCAAAGTACATATATGGAAGAGAAATTAATAGATACAAAAAATTCTCAGTATTCTTTGATATTTCTATGTCAGTTATTGAGAAAGAAACTATAAAATCACAGTGATCTCTAGTGGGCAGCCTCATTTGAATAGCTCAAATTTATTTTTAAAAACTGATAGTGTAATATGCTAATAAGATTGGAGAACATCTGAAACTCTCATGCATTGCTGATGGGAATGTGAAATGATAGCAGTCACCTGGTTAAACTGTGAGGCAATGCTTAGCAAAGAAAACATGACTAAGAACTCCTCCTCCTATGTATTTTGGAAGAAGAAATGAAAACAAAAATTCTTTCTCCTGCCTCCATCACCAAATTAAATTCTGTTCTGAATCATATCAGTCTGCATTGTTCTGTTTTATCAAAATCCCTGTGGCAACTATTTTATTTTAAAAAGAAGTACTTAGCTATAGCTATAGGTCATGCAGCCAAAAGCTGCCCTGGCTATGTCAAAACATGGTGGACAAATAGAAAAGCAAAGCAACTGCATACAGAAAAAGTTGAATATCAGAGGTACCCATGTTTTACGAGAGTCTACTGTAGTGATTACTGACTCATTTTGCCAGGCCAGCTTTAATCTCTGTTCACATAAATGCCAAATAACCTACTCATCTTCCATGAGGCTCCAGCTTTTAAAGGTCCCATACTTCAGTACTGCTATGGTGGATGATCAAGTCAATGGTATGAAAACTTTTAGTGGACATATGCAGCCATCTAAAAACAGAGACCTAATATTTAGAGAATTGTCTTCATAATTCCTAGCATCTATCTACAAGCAACCTGAGTTCCCTTCACATTGAAACTGTGGCATACGCCCATAACCCATACATTCAACTCATAGAGGGGAAAACCAAGATGGGGGGGAGGGGAGGGTAATGGGGACCAAGAAATGTGAAAGGGTATCAATATATGTGAATTAATGCACCTTCTATCTGGCAAATATCATGTAAGCCTTTTATTAATTACAATAAAAAATTTTAAAAATGTTTTCTACTGTTATTACAAAGGTGATGTATAGAGGGGTTACAGTTACACAAACCAGGTAATGAGTTCATTTTATTTCCAATTTCACCTCACTCACCTCACTCATTATCTCCACATTTTTTCCTCCAGTCCCCACCCAGAATCGTGTATTTCATTTTCAACATAGATTCTGGTGATTACCATTGTTGCATTTGTACAAAATAACTAACTATATCTTCAGCACTGTGGGTGAATGTTCATGCTTTAGTAATCAAAAATACACATACTTGTGGTATTCCAATTAAGTGATCTTCTGGAGAAGATAGAATTATAGGGAGAGAAAACCATTGCAGGTTGCTAAACACAGAGCTCTGTATGCTTATAGCATAACCCAGTCCTATAAAGTACTTCTGTCTCAGAAATACTTTATTTTCCTGCATAGACATGAGTACTATGTAGACCTTTTTTTAAAAAAAAAATAGAGTTAAAGATTTTCTGTGCTAAAGAGGACATGGTGAGTTTGGCTTCAAAAATCAATCCATTTTGATCTCTTCCAAAAGAAAGATTGCCGGAAGCAAAATCCAAAAATGTAAACCTATATTTTATGGTGTTCCTTTGTGCAGCTGCCACAAACTGGACAGGGACCAACTGGGGTTAATGGCCTTTGGCATGAACATTTCTACTTAGCCATCCATTAATCCCCAAGAAATGCCCAGATCCTAAATCATTATTGATTCATTGAAAAGCTCGTGGAGCCTAACAAATAGCACATGCTCCAAAATAACTCAGGACATGTGCATTCTAAGACCTTTGGAAATATACTCATATACATTGGATGTGGAAGCAGAGATATTAAATGATCAGGAAGAGCCATATTTGGGCTTTTCCCTCAGTGAGATTTCTTATTTCCTAACATATACACAAGGCATGTACAAATGTGATCTTCTGTTTGTTCATCATTTTGCTATAAGTTTTTGACAGAATCTTCTGGGATTATTCAAAATATGTCACCAGAAATTCCAACTCCACAATGCAGAAAAGAATATGATTCACAAGTTTGACAATTGCCTAAACTAAATTTTTATAGCCAGAGACACATGCATCAGAGGAAGAAATTGAAAAGCAATGACTTCAATATCATCCAAATTTGAGGATGCAATTTTTTTCATTTTAAAATTTAAAAATTTACCCAGTTTCTTCACTGTCCTGCCTTATAGAAATGCATAGTAACAAGGATAGTTTTCCCTGACTATTAAGGTATTGGTGTGCTGTTTTCCAAACTTCCATCACATTTGTTTGTACATATCCATTTATACAAATATATGTCAATTGTTTTGTTTTAAATAAAAGGGATTATCTTCTAAATATTTTCTGTGGGTTAATTTTTTTAATTTCCTATATTTTAGGAAGTTGATGAGTATTGCATAAAATATGTCCTAGTAAAGAGCATGATTTTTAACTCAGTATATACAGTATTATATTAGATTAGTTCACATTTTAGTATTAACATATTAATGGAAATATTTATATATGATCTATATTTAACTTGCATAAATACCACTTTCACTGGTGAACAGTATTTCTGATTCTTTAAGAAGGGAATTGTTCCCAGATTGCTTTGCAAGAGAAACTTGTAGTATGTATGAAATGTGGTTTAATGTACTTCACTGACGTTTAATCTTACTGCATTTGGTACATACCAAATGATGTATAGGAAAGTACATTGGTTTTTTGTTTCCTCTTTTACTGGGGAGTTAAAGCCCATTTTCATACATCTATTGATTATTTTTATAACAATTACCTTTTCCTCTCTGAATTTTGCTGTTAGATTTTTGCTCAGTTTTCTTTGGAAGCTTTAAACTTTTAAAGATGTTTTGGGAGTTGTCATCATTCATTTCTAGATTCCTCTTATTTTCTTGCTTTTAAAGTTTATCTTGTCCTGTTTTGAAAGCTTTCATTTTGTTGTTATTGTTATTTTAGATCCTGGGTCTTGAACTCTGGCTCTATGTGCTGTCTCTGAGCATCTATTGCTCAAAGCAAGCACTCTTATCAGTTGAGCCACAGCACCACGTCCATCTTTTTATAATAGTTTATTGGAGGTAAGAGTCTCAGAATTTCCCGCCTGGCCAGCTTTATACCTTGATCCTTGAGTCTCAGCTTCTTAAGTAGCATGAGCAAATCTACTAACCCTTTTCTTTCTTCCTTTTTTCATATGTATTATTGATTCTTGCTTTTTGATAAGTATATTTTACTTGTAGAAAATTCTAATGAAGTATTTGTGTTACCATCCCTATTCTGTAAATATGTGCACTGAATCACAGATAGGCAAATGTAACAGAAGAACCTGGTGGAGATGGGGGCCAACACAGGAATCTGGTTTCAGGAGGCTGTGTTCTTAAACTCTGAGCTGATTTTTGTAAGCACATCTGTGTGTAAACAGAGCCCATGTATTTAGGTCTACCTGTGATTCTGTGGAATGGATCATATTTCTTACTTGACTTAGTTCCTTTACCCCTACTCAATATTTTCTGTGAAAATTTTTTATTTCATTTTTTGCTTAAATTTCACCATATATTTAGACTTAGTGATTTCTTGTCTTCTATTATCCTTTCCTTCCTTTGTCTTTTTTTCCTTTATTACTATATCATACCCAGAGTAGCATTGTAGGGATTAAACTTTTTGAATAATCACAGACCTTATCAACATTCCTCACTCCTAGTTCCACCACACCTTGACCCCTTCCCTCCTGCAATTTATTGTAATCTCTACCTTTACTTGGCATATCTTCCACAGTTTTTCATATTCACTGTAGCTCACAAAGTCTGTCTTCCGTTGCTGTCCTTCTCTTTTGTTTTCTTGTAATCTTCTACAGTTTTCTTTCATGTTATTTTTGTTGGAGTTGTTTTTGTTTTTCATTTTCTTTTTTGCTGTTGTTATTTTATGAAATTTCTAGCAGAACCAAAAACTAACAGATAACAATTCAGAATTTGTATCCAATACAACAGTCACTGTAACAGAAAATTTTGCTAATAGAGTTGACAATTTTCTTTGTTTATCAGTAATGCTTGTAGACTGTCTGGACGTTACTGAGATGCAAATAAAATTTATGACAAATTGCAAGCCAAATTCATTTTGTCATGTTCTCACTGAAGAGGTATCTTTCTGCATTAATTTTGGACTAAACTAAAAGCAAAATTTGAAGCATCTAGGCACTGCAAAGGTGTAGACCAACACACTCTGCACTTTAACAGAAGTATTCAGTTAAGGAAGGAAAATAGACTATATGTCTTTTAGAAATACTCATTTCTTACTATCCTCAAGATTCTAATTTGCCCCATGACTCCGCAGGAAATGTCTGGGCAATTTCTCTTTTATTTTTATTCCTTCTGGGAATGTAATATTTTGTATATATAGCAGACTAATACAATGGGAAAAACGTGTATGTGTATTCTGTAAAAACTGACTGACACATTATGTAAAGGGCTACATAGCAAATACTTAAACCTTCTGTTTAATTTAATTTTCTATTCCCAGTGAGCCTACGGAGCTTATTCTTGGTTAGAGAGTTATACAAAAATAAGTCTGGAACCTGGTGCTAGTGCTTCATGCCTATAATCCTAGCTACTCAGGAGGCAAGAATGTGAGTCTCTTGTCTTCAATTAACAAGTGTAATGCCAGAAGTGAAGATATGGTTCCCTTAAGTTTATGGTTATTTTCAATTTTTGCTCCCTATCTCAGCAACACCAAATTTATAGATAGAGAATATCCACATCTACTGTACTATTAAAGCAGCTATATCTAAGAGATAGGTATTCCTCATCATCATGATACTCTCCATAACATTAAAGGGAAGGAATATTCAGTTTTATTGACAGTATCTATCTTTACAGTTATAGGGGAGGAAATACATCCCAGCAGGATGAATAGATTTTTTATGTTATATTTGCATTTTTTCATGTTTGTATACTTTGCTGTTGTTCCTAGATTAAGAAAAAGGCCTTCACATAGACACATTAAATGTGTAAATAAACATGGAGTGTTTTCATCAGAGTATGAGAATAAAACATTAGAAACAATGCCAGACAACACATGCTTGTGTTAAGACTACTGTCATTTATTTCTGCAAGTTAGATTTCAGGTCAACTTTAACTGTAATTCACTATAACGATCTATGAAGCAAGCCCCTTCTACGGGCAGTGTTGTGTCTGAATATTAATGCTGCTAAAAGACTTTTTGATGGTAGGTTGGAGTGTTCCCTGAGTCTAAATGCTAATTAGATATCCAATGAACTTTCTGCTGTGACTGCCAAGTTGCCAGTTGTTGAAGTACAAAGCTAGAATGATCTGGTCTCAAGACAAGATTTTCATCAATACAATTAAGATGGGAAGAATTATCTAAAGTATTTTTGGGCCTGGAAATAAATGAGAAGACTTGATTTCTTCTTTGGAAATTTTTTTCCATTACATATTTATTATCAAATTAATGTTAGGAAACACCCCTGACATATCAAGTTGTGAGTGCCAAGATGATATTATAAGTTACATCTATGAGGTTTCTTACACAATTTTTCCTGTTTGATATGTATTTATTGTTAGCTCTATATATCATACACTGTTCCACCCAGGATGAAACTAGACTTGGCTGTAAAAACTACTAAAATGGAAGATGGAAGGTCCATTGTTCTTTCAGATTCCAAGATCTAACTCATGTGTGTATGTGTGTATGCATGATTATCTTCAAAGGCCCTTTTCTTCCTTTTAACTTTCTTAAAAAACATTTGCATTTATTTTTACTAGTTCCATCGAACCATTGTTGGAATGATTATTTTATCTTCCTATCTCTCCTTTTCTGTACATGCATGGGTTTTTGTGTATGTGTACATTATACTCAAATAAATACTAGGATTTTGCTTGGAAACAATGCCTTTGGTTGGCAGAATATCCATAATGTATTGTAGAAACATTTTTGGTGGTTGTTTCTTAATATCGGAACCAAAAGCTTCCAAAGTCACTTCAATGCAAACAATTTCATTTAGTAGACTGTACTTTTGTTTAAAAAATTGGATTAACTCCTCACAACTGGCTAAATGACAAACATAGATGCATAAATTTAAAATAATAATGGTTAACAGCCAATACAAATGGCTAGAGAAAATCTTGCTAGTGATAAGTTAGATAATTGTTTTATAAAATTGGAAAATAAGCACATTTTGTCAGAATGTGTTTTACTTTTCTCAAATTTTCCACTTCTGACAAATGGATTGAATCCCACATTATAGATGGCTGACTATACTAGATGCCTGTGATTCCTTTTTGTATCCTTCTGCTCAGAAGAGCTAAAAAGTAGTTAGTGTAATGTCTTAAAAGAATAGTAGGATTCACTGAGATTTCTAAAGTAATTCTTGGGTGCAAATGAGCATGTGTGTATATGAGCAGGAAATGTATATCTAAAAATTCAGGAAGGTCCATGGGACAAAAGATTTAATAAATATTATTTTATCATATTACAATCTTAGTCTATAGTAGTACTATGATGTACAATGTACTGTGTTACCATCCATAGATTTTCTTGATTGAATACAGAAAGTATCATGTGCATTTATTCTCCTCTTTTAAATTTGTATCATGATCATTTTTGTTGTTCTAAATGATTAATATTTTACAGTAATGCTCTTTAACACCATAGTATTTTCCACTGTACCTATTCAATTAATGCTTGATATTTTTAAAGACAAAAAGCAAAGTCAAAACCAAAAATAAAAGTAAACTTCTTTTCAAATTCTAGAAAATACTAATTCACAATTTTAACCTCACATTTCCTTACTGGAAGAACTTCAATTAAGTATAGGACAACCATAGGAGAGCTAATATGTAAGCCAAAAGAACTAAAGCTGATGGGTAAAACTAGCTCCAAGCAGAAGCTTAGTTTTGTTTGTTTGATTTTGACTACCTATTCACTTTGCTCATTACATGTGGCAATTCACTGCGTTTTTCATGATCAACAGAATATTGTTTAAGATATCTGGCTTCTAATCATTGAAAAGCTTATATGAACAGCAAAAAAAAAAATTGAAACCAGTGTGTAGGCATCAACCCTATTTCAGGCAAGTGGACATTTTAAGAGAAGCAGGATATCAGTGTCCTTGAATATACCGAATAGACTTGGTTATTTCTGAGTGCACTCTCATAACTAGAATCCGTTATTATAGTGTGCTCAGTGAGAATTCATGGGTACTTACAGGTTCAATTTATTGTCACATGTAACACAAAGTAAGCTTTATGTAATTGGCACACATATAGGTTGAAAAAATTGATGGCCACATGCATTTGAAATAAGCTTTTATTATGTGATTCAATGCATAATGATACATATAGTAGGAATATAATCTTTTTAAAGTAAACATTTATAAATCCTACCAGTCCATGAAACAATGGATAGTTGGAGATATAACATACATGATCTACTATCATGATAAGACAGTCAGAGGAAATAATTACTTTTTTCGTATGTTGATGCATGTTTTTGTTGTTGTTCTATTTCACTGGCAAGTACTCCAAGACAAGAAGTCTTGAAAGCTGGAGTATTTCCAAGGTGTTTGTTGAACAAGGAGCACACTGTGCTGAGAATAGGGTGGAATTGCTGCCTTGTCAGCCCCGGTGAGGATGATCTGTATTGTTTCCAGCTGCTTTAAATATTACATCTGTTTAGTTCTGCTGGAGAATAGATGACATAGGTTTTTTTTTTTTTTCTCAAAATGGGACAGGAAGCCTGTTCTATTTTCATC
This sequence comes from Megascapheus bottae, assembly GCF_031878675.1. NCBI lineage: Eukaryota > Metazoa > Chordata > Mammalia > Rodentia > Geomyidae > Megascapheus > Megascapheus bottae. The sequence goes on from NC_143515.1 coordinate 49,271,276, forward strand.
AACAAATTACATCACAATGACTGTGTTATGTTGTGTGTTTTAAACTTTAGCAAGCTTTATATTTTTACTTTTTCCCTGTAATACCTGAATATGAAGCCTGGGTCTCACATTTACTGTGATGGTGCTTTTCATTGAGTCACACCTCCAACACTTCTTTTGTTTGTCATTTTGAGGATGGAGTCTACCAATTTTTCCTGTGTAAGCTTGGCCCCAACCTCCATATCTCAGGCTCCTGAATAGCTAAGAACCACTGGAACCAAGCTATATCAAGCATTTTTAACATTTTCCAGTCAGGAATTTAATATCTGTCATAAATGCTCAATACACATGAAATTCAGGAAATATTTCAGAAGAGAAATGAAATATGAATCCTGCTGAAAAGGTATTTTCCATTATCACTCTGATATCTATTTAGTAATAATAATTTCAATTATAGCATAATATTTAACCTTTGAAAATATAAGCCTCCTTGGTTTATTCTGTAAGATCACTGATTATGTATATTGATACAGGTCATGTTTGTTGTTGCTATGGATATGTATTTGTTACTGTCACCAAGAGAATAAAATTTGCAATGAAACCATATTTATACTGTCACATTCTGTTTAAAAAACAATTCTATCTCTAATATGCCTGTATTCTATCAGTGACATGATCCAGTATCCAGAATGATATGTACCAAAATTTTAATGATGTTTTCTGCTGTTCATTGGAATTACAGGTAAAGTCTTTTTTTGTATTTATTCGTTTCCAATTTACTTTAAGTGAATGCATATTTTGGAAATGTTAAAAAGTATTTGAAGACATATAGGTCATTATTGCACTGGTAAGAACATCTATTTCTCTCAGATTACCAGTTCTCATTTGATAAAATGATCGTATCATTTTGATAAAATCATCAGCATGCTGTAAACCTCAGAATTACCTCAAGAAAATCCCATATCTTTCCTTTTTCAGATATTAATTTTTAAGATCTGTTTCTATGTTTATAATTTTAAAATAAGTGAATCATCTCTAATGATGAACCATTTTTATATAAGCTTGTGTGGGCTTTGTACATTCATGTATGATATGGCTTATTAGGGAGGTATAATAAATGTATAATTCCTTTGATTTTTAGATAGAGCAGAGGATTTGGAGTGACTTAGATATTCTACCCAGACTCAAACCCTGAAAAACAGATTCCAAGAGGAGTGAGGTTAAAGCTATGGCTAGGTTTAGATTCCTTGCAAGCTCTGTAGTATTACTGCTGAGTGGAGAAATTCTTATCCATTAACATTTTCTATGTCTCTTATTACATTAAAACTTGAAGTATTTCCTGAATGAGTATAAATGGATTCATATTCTGTTCCTCACTGAGACATGTCATAGATACACATAGATGTACTCAATACATGTGGAAGTACTTTAAAATAATTTATATATTATGCATTATAGAAAGTATGTTCATGTTCAAATAGGACTGAAAGTATGTCAATTGTTTTGCCTGAATATATTTAAAAGGCATTTTCTTTTCACTGTAGAAATTGAACTGAATTATCATCTGTGACCTGAAAATGTGGCTGTAATTACATTCGTGAAAAAACCAACATGACATAATGAATGTAATTTAAATGTTCCCCCTAGCTCTTTTTATACATGGTATGTTAATGGTAATGAAGTATTGTCATCATGACTGATTGGGCAGAGGGTATCGGGCATCACGGGTTACTGCTTATCTACATTTCTATGACTCTTTATTTCTATTATGCCATTTGGCCAATGAAAGAGCATTAATTCTAAGAATATTAAGTTATGTCTTGAAAATTCCAAATGACCCATTACATGATATAGAAAGGTATATGTGATCTTCCTTTTTACAGGCATTCCTTTTAATTTCTGAAGTAGGCAACAAACTAGGATTTTGTCTTAGGGATGACTTCCAGGAATGCACAGGAAATTCTGTGAGCCCCCTCATCTCAATCTGTATTGCACAGTGCTCCAATCCCCTTCTTATAGAAATGAACACAGGATTAAAATGTCTTGCTGTTGCCATATCCTCACATTTTTCTATGATAAGAAAATACTGTTTAACACTTTCCTTAGGAGTATTATTTATGATTTATCTATTGCCTGTAATTCAGAAGATTCCAACTATCTTAAAATGACCTTAAATTTATTTTCATTTACTGTATGTAAGTTATTTGTCTTTCCAAAATATAAAGTAATAACATGGGAGGGTGTAGAAGGAAAGCATACAGTAAAATATGAATGAATAATAAATCAGGCAAGAGAAGGCAATCTTAGAAGATGTACAGAAAGTGTTAACCCTGCATTCAATTTTTTCAATCAACTTCAATGAGAGAAAAAAATCAAGCAAACAAGTTCTACAAATATATAAAAAATTAGAATCTTCTCAGTGCTCTAGGAAAGACAAGAGACACAGAGGCAGAATCTGTGTTTTTCTGTGCCACTACCCATTGTGTAAGATAAAAGATATAAAGGAGCTTAATTCAAAGGAAGATAACATGCAATTTCAAAGGAAATGGAGAGCCATGTGAAAATAATTCAGACCCTCCTCATAACATAGAGCTGCCACCTAGCAGTCTGAGAGACACAGGCACAACTGAGAGCTGTTTCACCCATATGGGCAGGTACTTGTTCCCAGAAAGAGTCTTTATTTTTTGAAACAGGGTCTCACTAGCCCAAGCTAGCCTACAACTCACTATGTATGCCTGGAACTCCCCATCAGACTATTAGCTGGTATAACAGTCTTATGGGGTTCTTTCACAGGATCTTTAAGACAGGCTTCTTCAGGCTGGCTTTTGCAGTCAGCTTTATGGATATTATTCCCCTAAGCTTCCATAACAGATGTATTGAATAAACATCTGTGTTTCTAAAGGTTATCAGGAAGTCTGCCCTCCCTCCCACCGCTCCCCCAAAAGGTAGCTCATAGACCAGAAAGAGTTGTTGAAGTCCATGGCAGAAAATAGTGTTGGGGGGGGTGGGGGAGGGAAATAGGGATAAAATCATGAGAAGGGGTATCAGTGTACAAGAAATAATGCACCTACCACCAGATGAATGTTAACTGTAACCCCTCTATACATTGCTCCAACAATAGAATAAAATAATTTTAAAAAAAGAAAATAGTGTTAACGTTATTTCAGGAGTAGAATATGAAATAAGATAAACAGGCAGAAGTGAGCATGGAATCTGAGAATGGTGGTTGTGAAGAAGGATTTGTTCCTAGAGGAGAAAGAATCAAAGATTACCTGTTGAATCTTTTTGGTATATGTTTACCTTTATGTGCCTTGGAGACTATGAAAAATTATAGAAAGAGAATTTGTGTGTGTGTGTGTGTGTGTGTGTGTGTGTGTGTGTGTGTGTGTCTATTGGCACATCTTTATGCAATTTAAATTGCTGTTTTTCAAACTGAAACTTGCTTTAAGAAACAGCAATTCTCAAACTTTTTGCTTTCCTAAACCATTTAATAGCCTAAACATTATTTGGAAGCTCCGAGGGCATTTTTATATGACATTACACTCATTGGCGTCTACTATGTTATAAATTGAAATTCTTAAAACATAATTAAAGCAATAGACATGTGATGACATCACCATATCATATGGCTTCTGAAAATACAACCATATTTTATAAGATAATGAAAGCAAATAACATGTGCAAACTACCATGAAAAGTACAGGCCTCATAGATCTTCTAAAATAATGTGGAAAACCCAGAAGGCCCTAAACAATATTTTGGAAACCATTAGGTAAAAGTATTATGAAATTAAATAGACATCTCATGATGATCATTTGGGAGGACAATTAGATAAAATGAAGCAAACTGAATCAGAATAAAATATAAGTGCAATTTAGATAAGAACAACAGTTATTTCAATTTGACATAGTGTAAAATGTTTTTATTCTGTAATTTTTTAAATAAAAAGGTAATCACCTTTTAAAATTATACTCATGGCACATTTATTCCATGGAATGATGGTTAGATTCATATAGAGAAAACATCAGGCTAGATATACCATTTAGTCAGACTTGATCTTGAGGGACTAATTGGGATAAACCCATATATTAGAAGAGCTAACTCATTCAGAAAAGGAACTACTGTATACCCATAACAAGGAGAAAAGTCACGCTGTAACATGATGTCAGAGTCCCTCTACCAGACAACAAAATGGTCAGCAATTTTAGGACAACTTTTCCTTTAGTAGAACTGTGTCTCTTATTTTGATAGATGTTGCTGTTTGCAATCACCTTATTGCCAATCCTGAATTCTTTTCTTCCTGTCCTACTGTGTCAGCTTGAAAAAGCACAATCCCCAGTATTAGGCTCTTTTCCAGAGAAGAAATAACCTTTTCCTCATTATGCTTAATAAATTCCCAGGGGAAACAAAATAATAAGTCCCTTTGTTATTGTCAGGGGAAAGTTCAAGAAACAGGCTAGACATAGAGGCTACAGGAATGCTATTAATTGTAGATGATATTAGGGATTTTTGTTAATTTCTTCTGGGAGTAGGGGGACAGCTGAGATGGCGCCATATAGATTTAATTGACATTGGATAACTCTGTTAAGAATTTCTTGTACAGGCTGGGAGTTTGGCCTAGTGATCCAGTGCATGCCTAGCATGCACAAAGACTAGGGTACGATTCCCCAGTACCACATATATAGAAAAAGCCATAAGTGGTGCTGTGACTCAAGTGGTAGAGCTCTAGCCTTGAAAAAAACCCAAGGACAGTGCTCAAGCCCTGAGCTCAAGCCCAGGACTGGCAAAAAAAAAAAAAAAAGAATTTCTAGCACCCAAACTTCACAAAAGCTGAAGATCGTATGCATATAATTACATTCTCTCCTATATCAGTGAGATGAATAAGGGTTTTGAAGACTAACGAAATGATGAGATGGTGTAAAATCTCCAAAAGTGGGATGACAGAGGTTCAAACAATTGGCTCGATGAAAGAAAAGACTTTAGAAGTGAGTTTGGCATTTCATGACTGATGAAGAAAAGAACAAAAAAAAGTGACAATGAAATGGTGTTATTGTGTGTGTGTGTGTGTGTGTTTTACCACTATTTCGTTGTAAAAGGTGCAATTTCATATAATTGAAAAGTAAAACTTTACAGGGAGAGAAGGCATAATGTTAGCAAAAACTGTTGCTAAACCTTTAGCACCCACATGTAAAAAATTCTTTAGGAATATATAAAATTAAAAACTTGTATGTTTATGCAGTAAATACTAACTTGAAACTACAATGAACAGTAAGGACAATTTTAACTGCTGAATCAAATTAGCAGATAATTTTTAAGGTGTTTCTACTTGTTCTCTTTTATTTCTTTGGCTATATTAGTACAGTCACTCATGAATAAAAGTTATTTTCATCATACCTGATAATAACTTGTCAGCGTTAAACATGATTAGTTTTACTTAGCATATATATATGTATATATGTGTATGTGTATGTAAACGATTTCACTATTTCTTTAACATTATAGACAAAACAAACTTTTTAAACCATTCAACTAAAAGTAAGTAGAATGTGAACAGTGCGATAATAATACTGTCATTTTAAAACTCAAGTTTTAATAACTCAAGTGTACTTTAAAACACTAGTTTGGAATGTATCACTATTAAAATTTTTTTAAATTTTGCAATAGCTATTATAAAATAGGCTTTCAAAGAATTTTCTCTGCCAAGATTTAAGAGACCTGTACAAATTTTCACTCAGCATGATAATTTATGTTTTATGACAGTGAATTGCTTTTTTTCTAAGCATTAATGTCACTAACATTCTGCATTTGTAGAGACTCAAGAACTAAACTTTCAAACACATTAAAACTTGGTATTCAGAAGTATGGGATTTCTTTAAGGAAAAGCTATATATGATCAGACAATTGCATGTTCCACTGTAAATATGTGTCACACATACTTGTATGTTGTACACACATATTTGTGTGTGTGTTTTTATTTTTGTGCAAAATCAATTGTTTTATATTGGGATATTTCATAATTTGGTTATGACAGTCATATATTCTTTTCTTAGTTGATACGGTCACAGTACTGTTACTTAAGGAGAAAGACTTGTACATATTGGGTTCTTAGCTTTTAAAATTTAACCTGGATATTTTGTTTGTTATTGTTTTCTTATACAGATATGTGTACTGTGCAACCAACCCTGTAATATGTTACATATTTTCCATTATTCATTCTCTTAAGTTGCAAACAATATTGAGCTCTCATGTAAGCCTCAACCGGAATTGTTCTTTATTTTAAAATTTTATTTTATTATCAGAGTAATATATAGAAGGGGCTTACAGTTAGATTCATAAGGTAGTGAACACATCACTTCTTGAACATTGTTACCACTTTCTATGTTTTTCTCCCACTTTCCATCCCCACCACCCAAGTTGTAGAGTACATTTCAAACATATTGTCTTGTGAATGTTGCTGCTAGATTGGATTTTCCTCTGTCTTTCATCTCATCGTCTTATTTGACACCTTCCCTTTCCTGATAGGAATTGTTCTTTTAAGTAACTCTAATGGAATTTGGAATCAGACCAGACTTTATACCTGATTACATAACCATTCTTTAATTTTAATGTAGATACACCTCAAGGTAAAAATCTACTTAAAGCATTTATGAGTATATTTAACACCATAATTAAAAAATTAACTCTGAGTTAAAAGTTGTCAGATTTGTATAAAGACTAAAATAAACTCAACTATTTTTTGCAAAAGAAATTAGTGATGCTTTCTTTTGCAAAATGTAAAATATTTTTGGATACATAGTGAATGATCAGAATGATTTTATGTAAGTTTACATTTGTGACATCTGTAAATTATGACTTACTCAAGAGAAAGAGTTGAACCTTTTAAGTGAAAAGCCAGACCATTTTTCCCCTTTTTGTATTTTTTATTTTTCTTGCAAAGGTGATATATAGAGGGGTACAGTTATAGAAGTCAGGTAATGAGCACATCTCTTTTTGAAAAAAGTCATTTCTTCCCTCCTTTTCTCCCAGTTTTTCCCTCTCATCCCCACAAGCATGAGTGCCATTGTTTATTTTCAATCTACCACAGACAAATTTTGTGTCCTCCATCTTCAAGTGAGCAAGGGACAGAGTTTAAATTTAAGAAGGGTAGCAACAACAACAAACAAGGACATTAATAGGAAACTTACTACTGACTTCATCACCACCCCACCCATGGATTCATTTTCAAGATGGTCCCTGATTTCCTATTCCTCAGAATTTAAAATACAGCTTGAATTTTACTGTAATCAGGGGACATGTTGTTGCAGAAAATCTGAAATGATTACTAATCAGGAGCTTTCCCTTTGCATGACTGAACATTCCAGTTGACTAGATTAATTTAAATGTATCTGTAGTTCAGATGACAAAAATTTCATAATGATGCCTGACTAAACACCATGACTGGATCTTAGGTCTTTCATTTCTGTTCTTCTGCCAAGATGGACAAAGTTAAGATGCCAATTAGCCTATTGCCCTATGGTTCATCAAGAGAAGGGAAATGACCTATATTTCATCTAGTATTATTTGAGCCCAAATGAAACTGAAATAATGCCTGCTATGGGGGATGACATAATTCATTAAGCAAATATTTATGTAACCAGGAAATTTGCAAGAGATTGTATATGGTAAATTGAAAGATCTTGTTTTTTACACTATTCAATAAACAGAAGAAATGGGTTTATTCAAATATAGCTTTCATGTGAACATACAAATTCTTCTTTAATCAAATAGGGGCTGTGATTAAAAGTTTGGCTCCATCAGCAAGTCACTTTGCTTTATATATTCAAGACAAAAAAAATGACCACATCTTGCTTTTTCCAATGTCAGTGGAAATATCTATACCTTCACTTGTAATATACACCATTCATAATTTAGCGTACATTAAAGGCTACACTTTTATCCATTTTTTTAATGTGATGAGATCTGACATTTTTTTTTTATTTAAGGAAAAATTTGTTGATAAGTGCCCGTTCTTGTAACTTCTTTTCGGGACTTATTGTGTAATGCCCCTGTAACAGGAATAAACTTTTTGTTTCATATTGGTTCTATTTTCTCTATTTTCTCCTTTTGCAGGTCAAGTATGGGGAGCACATTCAGTGAATTTTGGTTGCCTGGTCATGAAAGAGTCATAGGAAACCTTCACCTATAGTTTGGAAAACAAATTATTTTGGAACAAAAGCCTAATGAAATTAGTGAACATGGTTTTCTCAAAGAGATATCATTTGTTTTTATATTTAACATTTATGAAAACCTAAAGTATTTCTACATCAGTAATACATTTTCTGAGATAGAAGTATAGGGGGTCATTATTGAACTCAAAAAGTCAGGCATATCAGTGAAGTTAGATAAAGAGTATGAACAGTCTTGGGGCTCTTCAGCCTGTTATAGTGGGAAGTGAAAAAGCATTAATGGTCTTGGCTTGGCTTAAAAAACTGTTATGTGGGGAGCTGAGAGTTTGGCCTAGTACTTTCCTAGCATGCACGCAGACTCAGGTTTGGTTCTTCAGTACCACATACACAGAAAAAAAAAAAAAAGCTGTGGCCCAAGTGGTAGAACTCTAGCTTTGAAAAAGCCCAAGGGCAGTGCTCAGGCCCAGAACTAGCAAAAATAAAAATAAACCTGGTACGTGGAGGTAAAGTTTAGAATTCCATAGTGTGAAGTAGAAGATACTCCTACGCAGATTGTTCTGAAGTTTTAAAGCACTTGCCCTATAGCTCACCTAGCAACTATTTAAAAAGAAGCAGGGACCTCATGGGACACTGTGGAAGATAATCAGAATTTTAATTAGAAAGGAGATATGAAAAACAGGAATAGAGGGAATTAAAAGCTGAAGAGAAATAAGGCTTTTGTTAATGTTAACTACAGGCACATCTCGATAGTGTACAGCATTGGCATTATTTCATGTAACTAGGAGAAGCCCTTATGTGAAATGAAGTTGAAAATATTCTGTTACTTGGAAAACAGTGAACAGAAATTTCAAAAATCATTTCATATATGCAATGAGTAGTGTAAGAGCAAATGCCATCTTGTTTTGCAGTGCCCTTCCATTATTATATTAACTTTAAATTAAATTTATTCCACTTTCTCTTCTCCCTTTCTTTTTTTTCTTTTTTCTTTTTTTCTAGATGTTATTTTTCTTTTTTACTTTTTAACTATTTTGAAAGATGTAATACATGACACATTTTTCTTTTCAATCATTGTGAAAGATACCCAAGCATAAAGCTGAAAATCAAATAGAGTTAATGAATCCATACATTTATATGCATATTTGTATGACATAGGTTTAGACTAGTCAGGTGTGAGCATTAGAATCATGTTCAAAACAGTATCTAATTGTCTATGGTTTGGCAATTAGTCTTCCTTGTTCTGAATTTAGTTATTTTGAAACTTTGAAGAACAGTCATGCAGACAGTTTTCTAGGAGGTAAGTACAGAACAGATTAGTGTTCGGTAATGTTTTGATTCAGATCTTTGCTACTTTTTTTTTTTGCTTGTTTTTCTTTTGGTCAGGGTGACATATAGATAGGTTACAATTACATTTGTAAAACAGTCCATTGCTTCTTTTTTCATATAATTTTTATTGTAATTAATAGAAGGGTTACATGATATTTGCCAGATAGATGGTGCATTAATTCCCATACATGGATACCCTTTCACATGTCTTGGTCCCCATTTCCCTCCCCCCACCCCCACCCCTCATCTTGTTTTCCCCCATTCCCTATCCAATTTCAAATAATCAAATACAAATATATCCGATATATCAGGTAACAAAGTGAGATACTGTAACAATATGAGATAACCAAGGGACAGCAAAAGAGATGAGAGATAACATAGAACCTTAAGAACAACAATCATTCATTATATGGCTTATGTTTCTATATCCTAGAGATCCTTTCATTTAGCATCATACTATATGGCCTTTTGTATCAAGAGTTGCTCTATTGCAAATCAACTGGGGATAAGCCTGATAAGGAGGGGAAAAAGTAAATAAATAACTTTGTGAAGTACATTAATAACGTCAACCGCAAAGATAAACCTCTTGTTTACATATCCTGGAGTTCATTTCATGTAGCTTCAGTCTTGTATGGCTGTATGTAAATTGCTTTCTACTTTATTTAGTTGTACCAGAATCCCCTGATATCATAGAGTGGCAGCAGTTCCAACTGCTACAGTGAACATAGCTGGCCTGGTTTGGGCCCAGTTTTCAAAGATAGTGGCTAAGATTTAGAAGGAAGCACAGGCAGCTGTGAGTTCTGGAATAAGGACCACCTCAGCACAGCCTAGGCTTCTGTAAGACAAGCACGTGGGAAATTTCACCCAAGGCACTTAGATTCCTTTCCTCTGCTCAGTGCTGTTTGAGAACATAGTTCTTAGATGGTGCCTTTTTGTTACCATGGCATCAGCGGGTCCATGTGTGAGACAGCAATTGCAGAGAAAACTTTACCATCACCACTACAACATGGAGAACTTACTGAGCATAGGTCTGAGCTTGTGCACATATGGGGGCCTGTTTTCCAGAATATGGAAGTGTCACTGGCACTGTTGCCACCTCCACTTAAGAGAATTGGTTTTCTAAGTTCCCTTGAGGCCTTTCTAGATAAGCTATGATCCCAATAGTATAATATATAAAAGAGAAGGCCAACATCCAGGGGTATATAATATGGCCTATAACCATCTGATGAATACATGAGCAGAAATTCTAAAAAAACAAAAACAAAAAAAACCACCTTATATTAATTACAATAAAAAATTAAAATATTAAAAAATTATCAGGTAAATTCAGTAATATGTAAAATGCCATCTTTTTGGTTGTAGGAGAGATTAAGTATTAGGGAAAATATGAATTGTAAGTCAGTGTATTAGATGTGCACAAGGAAAATATGATTGATCATGAAAAATAGAGGTGATACAATTAGCTATTCATCATGATTCTTAAAGTTTTATAAAGTTTAGGAAAGAAATTTAAGTGATCATTATGCAAAGTAGATATTAAAGTACAAGATATTGTACTATTGATAGCGTAGGTTGGTATTACTTTTCACTGTTCTTCACCTCGTAGAATTAAGGTATTAGAAAAAAAGTTTAGGCTCTAAAAAATAAGGAAGAAACATTATTCTTAATTTATGATATGATCTTTGTATTATATAATTGTCTGCTTGGAAAATTCAAGATCTATGAGCAACAAATAATAAAATTATTGGAGTTCAGTGATTTTTTTCTTATGAATTTTTGATCATTACACAAAAATTATTTAGAGTTGTTATGTAATATATATTTTATCTCCAATCTTCTTTGCCTCCATTCTTCACTGTTTCTCCTGATCTCTCTCATTGCTCTTTTATTTTTTCCATATATTTTTTATTGTAATTAATAGAAGGGTGACATTATATTCACCAGATAGAAGGTGCATTACTTCACAAACATTGATACCCTTTCACATGTCTTGGTCCCCATTTCCCTCCCCCCACCCCCACCCCTCATCTTGTTTCCCCCCTTCCCTATCTGATTTCAAATAACCAAATACACATATATACAATATATCAGATAACAAGGTGAAATGCTGTAACAATATGAGATAACCAAGGGACAGCAAAAGAGATGAGAGATAACATAGTACATTAAGGACAACAATCACTCATTATATGATTTTGTCTCTATATCCTGGAGGTCCTTTCATTTAGCATCATACTGTATGGCCTTATGTATCTAGGTTTTGCTCTATTGTAACTCTCTGTTAGGAGAGTCCAAGGTTTCTACTGATTATGACAAATGAGGGAAACCATTGAGCCTATGTTCCTTTGAGTCTGGCTTACTTCACTTAATATGTTTTTTTTCTAAGTCTTTCCATTTCCTTACAAATAGGGCAATGCTGTTCTTTCTGACAGCAGCATAGAATTCCATTGTATATAAATACCACATCTTGTTGATCCACTCATCAGCTGAGGGGCATCTGGGTTGGTTCCATGTCTTTAAACCTCTTCTTTTTGTTCCCAATGTTTTGTCTGTAATAGCAAATAGATAGCTTCTTTGTTTCAAATGTAAATAATACAGGAATAAGCCCTAAATCCAGGAGAATATTCTTATTTGTATATATGTAGAATGACATTTTTTTATAAAGGCAGCAATAAACAAAATCCTCCCTTTGCTGACTCTTCTTGAACACAAGAAATGTACTGAATCAACATTGCAAATCTGAGATATTTGTTCCACTTGAATATAAAACAAAACAGAATCAACAACAAGAAAGATAACTTAAGGGATTGAATAACTGGTTAGAATGAATGGAATATGTATATATATAATTTCCTTTTAAATATTATTGTAAATTTGTTATACAGACATGTTATAGTTACGTAAGTCAGATAATGAGTACATTTCCTTTGGAACAGTGTCACCCCTTCCTTATTCTCTCCCAGTTTTCCCCCTTCCACTTTCCTCTCTTCCTCACAGTTATATAGTTCATTTTCCACATAGTATCTAGTGGGTTTCACTGCTGAATTGGTTCCCTTTTATTCCACTATTTCTGTGCTTCCAATATGCATGTTTTCTTGTGGTAGCTCAAATATTTTTCTTGCTTTCTGTGCTGATCTTTCACATTTAAATGCAAATATTTGCTTTCCTCATTAAAGTAAATCACATTCACCCATATTCCAAAATTAAAGCAATATTAATGTATACTAAATTCAATTCAGTTTGTTTAAGATACTATATGGCTGTACAGATGTCCCCATTCAGGGAATCTATATAAATGAAATTATACACTTTGTGTAATTTTGAATGTGGTTTATTTTACTAAGTATAATGTATTATTATTTTACTGTGAATTAACATTTCATTCCTTTCATATCTGAATGATTTTGAATGCATGATGACAGCTCGTTTTGTTTGTTCATTCATCAAGTGATCAACATTTGAGTTGTTCCTGTATTTTGGTTACTTTGTTACTGTAAACATTCATGAATGTTTTGCATGAACTTAGGTTAATTCTCTTAGACATGCATCTAAGAGTGGAATTTCAGGGTCATGAAGAAACTAACACTTTGAGAAGCTACTATTCTGTTTTCCCCAGTGTCTGCATCATTTTACACTCTAGTTAGTGACCTGTGATAGCTCCAGTTTATCTACATGGTCATCAATACATTTTAGGGTTTTTTGTCTTTATTATTATATTTACATGAAAGCCAGACATACTTCAACTGAATGAAAACTGAAAATCCATACACATGTGACTTGATACGGTGAAGTTACTATGGAAGTTGCTATTAAAGTGCAAAGTTCTATTTGTTGTAAATGGAGATACAAAGATTTTATACAATCTTTTAGGCAACAGAAATTAACAACATATGAATATGGCATCACATCACAACCAAGTAGGATTTCAAATGTGATATTGGTTTAGCATTGAAAACTAAACTACTGTATTGCAAACTGGGAATACAAGAGAAATTCAACTTGTAAAAGAGCATTGTTTTTTGAAAATGCATGGCTGCTAGCATTTGTACACTGAATATTGACAAGCTGCTCTTCCTCTTAAGATTTGAAACAAGATGAGCATAATCATTATTAAGGCTTCTATGGAAGGTACAAGCCAGAGAAATTAGCAAGGAAAATTAGCAAGGGAAAAAGAAAAGGAAAACAGTATCAAAATGAGAAAGAAAAAAAATAAAATTCTATCCGCACATGAATTTAGCTTCTATAGAGCGAATCTTGAGGACTTTCGCCATGCCCACGAATTATAGAATAGACTTTTATAAAAGAGTAACAACCTGAAAATGAACTTTTAAAAACATATTTATAATAACATTCACCAGTACTTTTCTATTTTTAAGACATTTCTAATAGAAACAAGGAATATAAATGATTAATTTGCACATAGTACAAATGCTATCTCATTTTTGTATTAGGAATGGAGTTCAAACCCAGGGCATTATGGGTTTGAGGGCTGAAGAGCTCTACCACTGAGCCACATGCTTAAAATAATATTCTCACTTTTAAGAGCTGAAATGGAGAGTTAGAGAATCCCACTTGACAAAAGCTAATGTTGTTTGAGATTCTCTGGTTTCACCATAGCTAGTTCAGAGCTGATTACAATGGCAGCTTATTATTGTTGAACTCCTAAGTACAGAATGTGTTATTCTGCAACTATTTTCTGTTGAATGGTGGGGATATGGGAACCTCCAGTTCCTGTGACTTAGCTTCTTAGTTGTCATCTTTCCAGCTATTCCAGGAAAATTATCCAATTTCTATGGCTTTTTAGAACATAACAAAATACTTTGGCCCAGAAACTCAGAGCAATTGCTCAAGAAAAGTAAATAGGGGATTTTGATTTCTCTCTCTCTCTCCCTCCCTCCGCTCCCCTGCCCTCCTCTCTCTCTCCCCCCCCCTCTCTCTGTCTCTCCCTCCCTCCCTCCCTCCCTCCTTCTCTCTCTCTCTCTCTCTCTCTCCTTTCTTTCTTTCTTTCTTTCTTTCTTTCTTTCTTTCTTTCTTTCTTTCTTTCTTTCTTTCTTTCTCTCTTTCTTTAAAAGAAATGTCACAGCTGCTTCCTATGCAGGAAACGTGGAAAGGGTTCAACACAAACATTAACCTTTGATGAACCCTTATTTTTTTCATTGCTGACATGTTTATTACTATTTCCAGTAAATAATGAATCAGCTATAAATCACCAAATGATTTAGAGGCCATATTGTAAAGTATCCATTGTTTTAAATGTTATTTAAATTCAGTTTCATTTACTGTGGGAAAGAATTAGAAAAAAATTATTATGGAACATAAACAAGTTGAGAAGACTTTTCCTCGCTGAGAACAGGAAGAAATTTTAACCTTACTACTTAAAATTTCAACTAGAATTACTTAATAAATTTTGTGCATAAGAGAAGCAACAATAAATGACTCAGCATTTATCGCCTGCAATCTGTCAGACATGTTGTAAATGTAGCTTTTGTACAATTTTTCACCTTATTGGCCCTTCTTAATATTTTGAACTAAGTAATGTCTCTTCTCTTCACCTCTCCTCTCATCTCCTCTCCTCTCTTCTTTTCTCCTCTCTTCTCTTCCTCTCTCCTCTCTTCACCTCCCTTCCCTTCCTCTCCCTTCCTCTCCTCTTCTCTTTTATTGTTGCCATGGTGGATATTCTGGGCCTTACAGGGCAAGTGTCAGTGTTATTATTTCTACCTAGTTGATGCCATTATCATACTTCTTCAGTAATGATAACCAAGAATGCCCTATGGGCATAATTGCCCCTAGTTGACAACTTTATAACCTCATCACAATTTCACAGAAAGCATAGTTATGATCCTAATTATTCTTTAAAATAGTATTTTATTATCAGGATAGCATATATAAGGGTTATAGTTACATTCACCAGGAAGTGGATATATTACTTCTTGAAGATTATACCCCTTATCTTTCTCCCCCACTTACATCTCTAAAATACCAAGGTCAAAGAAAGAATGGCATAAGGAAAGAGGGAAGGAAGGAAGGAAGGAAGGAAGGAAGGAAGGAAGGAAGGAAGGAAGGAAGGAAGGAAGGAAAGAAGAAAGAAAGAAAGGGAGAGTGGGAGGGAGGGAGGGAGGAAAGAAGGAAGGAAAGAAGGAAGAAAGAAATAAGAAAAAGAGAGAAATTTATCATCATTTGCAAGTACACACAGTATTTCAGAAAACTTACTGGGTTCACATACTTCCATTTTTATCTTCCATGTATTACTTTAATTTCATGTTAAAGGATATTACAGTGTTGTGGTAGATGAATAGATACTTATCAAATGAGTATCTAACTTCCTGTTCACTGGGTTTTATTCTGGGTGCTAGATGAAGATAAAATACTGTATTTTCCATAAAAAATGTTTTGGGAAGGTGTTTTGTTATATCATTACTCTCAAATGTCAACTTGGGCAATTTCTGACTATCTTGCTATATGCTGGATTATTCAAACTTTTTTGTATGATTTCTTTGTTCATAGCAATGGCAGGTTTGGACCACTGGTAGTTACACTTATTTTTGATGCTCTTGCAGGCCTCAATCGAATATTTGAGGAACTTTCATATATGATTTATTTATAAACTCACTTTTAAACTGGTAGGTTTGCAGTATCACTTTTAAAAAGCCTACTTTAAATTTTTCCTCTTCAAGAAAGGCAATGATGGCTAAATAGATTATCTCATTAAATGTGGCATAACCACTACTTATAGGGTTTAACTCACTCCTCTATAATTACTCTTTGAACTCTGTTAAATAGCTGTAAGTGTACTGACAGTGGTAGCCAGGTCAAAGCCTTGTCTCTCCTGGCTTTTATTTACTAACAGCTTCATGAACTGTGATTTTCATCCCATTCATAATATCTCTGCTATATAATTATGTGCAGTTTTCACTTTATATTTTTATTGTGTAAATACTGTCTGACCAAGGTCAACTGTAGATTAAATGCTAAAATGCAATTTTCATAACCCTAGGATATTGTATATGTGCTTGTGTGTGTGTGTGTGTGTGTGTGTGTGTGTGTGTGTGTGTGTGTGTGTGTGAGAGAGAGAGAGGGGGGGGGGGAAGAAAGGGAGGGAGAAAGCACCCTGTGGAGTCAGTCCTCATGTCTAGTCTGTTTATATTCTACTCAGGTCCTACAATCACCACTGATACTCAGTTGACATTACTAGTTCTCTCATTTTTGCTGTTATTTTTCAGGGAATAAAGCTCATTTTGGCTACCCGAGCCTTTCTCTGTGGAGAAGCTCTTTCTGAGTCCCCTATCTGTGTAGTTCCTCAGCAATTGAAGACCTTCCATTAAATTTTGAACCATAGACTCCAAGTGGTCTTGTTACCCTTGTTTCCTTCTCTAATTTTTTGGAACACATGCAATGGATCACCTACCCGCTATAACAGGTTTCTTTCCCAGCAGAGCTGAATATGTCTTAACTACTTACTCCACTCACATGACTGAAGACTCATGCCTTAATCCTGCCTAGGCTGTTCTACCTCATGATTAGATTCTGTGCACAGCGTTTACATCAGTAAAGTCCAAGCTCTGTAGAGAACGAAGTGGATACAGCAACAGAGTTTGATCTGTACTGAATGAAAAGAATTGATCAAGTTACTTTGAAAGAAATTTGGGCAAGGTAGAATTAAGTGTTAGCTTTATTATGCATTGACTGTTATATGTAGAAAGAAGACACGGCCTGATTTTAACCTGATTTAATGAGATTAGGAAGTGGGACTTGCTGATACATAATTTCTTCAAGTAATGTGTATCATATATTATTTCTCCATAGGAAGAAACATGTTGTAAACTTCATGAAGCCTGTTAATATCAGTTTAAAAAGTGGATACATTTTATAATGAAATAGAGGCCAAGCACTTCCTTCCTGGGGTGTTTAGAGGAGTACTGATTTAGCTATTATCTGTTTTGTTTTCAAAAAGTGGATTTTTGCTATTGAAAAATTTAAATTTTTATCAATATGCCACCACATGTAATAACAATTTATAAGGTTTAAACTGATCCCTTGAATGTAGACCCATCATGTGACTCAATTTCATATTTTGACATTCTCTGTGTCTATAGTTCATGTGAAAAGGCATATTAGCCATAGCCCAATCCCATTTGAAATATTTAGGCTTCATGCTTCCACTTACAAGAGCATCACTCTTAAGCCATTGAATTGGAAATGTGCTATACACGTGGACCTATCACTTTGCCACCCACAATATGCAAAGTGCTCTGGGAGCAACTTCATAAGGTTTTCATTGCTCTCACTTCTAGATACCAAGTCTACAGATACTGAGAATTTGGCTAAATTTATAATGATAATTTGCTGAATCAGTATGTGATCACTTACTTCTGTATCTTACTTTGTATTGCACCAGGAAGTAGAAATGAATTATTCAGGGAAATTTAGAGTCTATTTCTCAAATCTCCATAAACATTGTTGATTATGGAACTGTGGGTCATTTTCTGGGTAAAGCACTGTCCTGGGTACATGACAGAGCATAAAGAATCCTAAGGTTTGGATCCCTTCTGGAACCTTCCTATTTCATGGGTGAATTAGCTTCCCCTGTAGAAATAGTATAAAATGGCAGAATATGTCAAATGAGAGGACATTATAAATCTCAGTGTGAACTGGATTGAGAGGGAAAATACAATTGAGAATAGGGGGAAAAAAATAAGAAAGATGTCTGAAGAAGTGGTTTGGGACCCAGTTAGATGCTTGCCTCTTCCAACAGACACATTCAAGTTTTTCACAATCCTCAGAAGTACTTGCTTTTCCCATTTTATTTCACCTGCTTTCCATTCCAGTGTTTTAAAATGAGAAGTTCATGATGGCATAGATCTCTACAAGCTTGTTTTAGCTTCTGTAACACTGACATCTATGACTATGCCTAACACATAGCAAGTATTCAACAGAAGAATGTGAAAGAGTGTATGTGTTCTCCTTTGGTTCTTAATTATAAAAACAGCTCATATCAAAGAAACTGATATTATTGTATTGCCCTTTTTAAAAAAAATTAGTGTTCTGCTCCAAGCACTGGCTATGAAATTTATCATTTTACTGTTGTACTTAGAAATATGAGAAAATAAGGAATGTTTATCAAAGTCTCAGATATAATGTATTAAAATATACTTATAAAAGATCCCTAAAACTTAAATTCATAAATAGAATAATCTACTTAGGCAAGGTGGCATACATGGTATAAATATGTCTAGAAATATCCCATAGAGTAATGTAACAGAAAAATATCATGCAAACTATTTTGTAAAATTCTATTCAACACAATGTGCAGTCATAAGGGTAATAGAAGTCATAAGTAGGCAGTCAGCTGCTTGTATCTAAATGTAGAAGCCTAATGAACATGAAGATACACTTGCTCACTAATACAACTGGTTTACATTGGTGAATCATACCATTAGAGGTGTTACATTGAAGAAATATTCTCTTCATGAAATGATGAACAACTTCTGGGAAATTTCCAAACCCAAAACATTTTAATTTCTCCATTTTTATTTTGAACAAAAACAAAAACAAATCAACCAGTGAACTATAAATACATGCTATGAGTACTTGCTTAAAAGAAAAAAAACCTTTCTGTGAAATTCCACTCTCATATTATTCTAAACAGAGTGTCTAGATTGGCATTTTATCAATATCAGGATGTCATATGAGGCATTTTAGACTATATTTTGCATTGTTGGAAATCTACCATATCCGTTTCCTATCTAACACAACCCCGAGTCTTGTGGAGTAGGGGTTGCATATTGAGCACAAATTGACAAGGATTTGAGGGGTACTAGTCTCTCCCCCTTTCCATCTATTGTTGTGAATGAAGTAGCAGTTTAGCAAGCTTATTTCATATCCTTGTCATGTCCATTTGAGAAACTGATTTCTCTTCACAACACCAAACTCATTGCTTCATTATTTTTACATCTCATCCTTTTTCAGTCTTCAGGTTGTTTCTGAGGCAAATCGAGCAGGAAATAGCCTGAGCTTGAGACACCTCCTGTTGCAAGTTTTGTCTCAAACTACTGTAACTGCTCAATTTAATAAAATCTAGAACTTAACTCTCTGTGAGGAAAATGGAACTAAAGTATTTTAACTGAATTCCAAACTAAACCTTGCTTAAATTTCTATAGTGTATCTATAAAAAACATTTTATTGTCTGTATTTCCATATAATTTCATAAACTTATTTCCATTTTCTTTATGAATCATCAAATATGGATAATAATTCACACATAGTTTAATATTTCTCTTATGTAAAATGGAAAATATAAGTGGAAATATAATTATCCATAATAGATATTTAAATGAGATAACCTTTATATAAATTAATAGTATAGACTCCAGCAAAATGCTTTCTCATACCAAATGGTCTTTAACTTTAAGCTTACAGTTAGAACTGTTTCAAAGACAGAGTACTAGTGGCTATGTGAGGCTATACTATAGGGATTCTAGTTATCATCCTAAAAAGTAATCCTTAGAAGAAATAATCTGCCAGCCCCAAATCCCTGTACAGAAATGTATAACACACACACACACACACACACACACACACACACACATGAGATTTCAATTAACTGTTAACATTTGTTATTTTGGAATTTGTTTCTTTTACTCTTTTTAAAATTGTTTCTATTTTTATGATAAAGATGATGTACTGAGGGTTACAGTTATATAAATCAGGTAAAGAGTACATTTCTTTTGAAGGAGGGTTGTTTGATTAATTGGGATTTACTGAGATAATTTATTTCTCCAATGAAAGCTTGTCTGAACTGTAAAATAGCTGAGAAATTGATGAGAATAAGGAAGTTAGTATGACATGCTTATAAATTTTTATCTTTTAAATTTCTGTTGATTTCTCTAAGCCATACATTTCCATTTTTTCCTTTTGAGTAGTATAAATACTTCTATTTATGAAGCCAATTCCTTGACAGATATATAGATTTGTCGTCATAGAAAAATATATTATACAATAATTTTTTCCCACTCCTTTTGGAAAAGAAGCGAAAAAATTCTGGGAGCATTTATATTTTGCCTTAAATGTTAGTCTAGGAGATGGTTTTCATGTTGTTTGGCTTGGCATGTAAGTGACTTAGGCTTGTATGCAGGGGCATGTTTAATTATTCTCTCTGGTTTCTCATTTATGGAAGTTAGCAAGATGATGCAAACTCCTGTTGAATTACGCTTTTCAAAATTTCCCCCTCACATACACACTAGGGGAGTGGGGAGAAAGAGACATAACATACTTAAATAATATCAAGGAAAAACCATTTGTGGCTGTGGAACCACTCATCTGTGAGAATATCTGACTTGCAAAATGCAAGGTTAGCAAACATTAATGCATGGCAAGTTCTTGCTGTGCAAGTAAAAGCTCTCCAGGGAAGTTTTTATTTTGAGCTCCCATTTTTTCCCCCAAGATGTCAGGAAATTCTTTCTTCACAGAAATAGTGAGAAGCTCATAGGAAAATGAAGGCCTTATTAGGAAGGAAATTTACATCATGTAACTGCTTGGAATCCTGTAGCAATGTGGAAACAGAAAGGGATGCTTGGATGGCACCAAAAAAGAAGGAAGGGCAAAGGAGGACAGCATATTCATTCTGGAGATGAAGCAGAATTATCCAATCAGAACCGTGGCGTGCTTTACCCTCATGTTCTTCAGTGTGAATTCACTAACTCTATTCCTAATGATCTTTTAAAGGGTACGTTTCAGTTTAAGTATGTGTAAACTGGTCAGCACAGTCTATCTATCTGTTGATGTCATTTTCTGCTTCTTGGAAACATCACAATTGCTATGGAAGGTAAGTGACTCAATGAGACACATTTAAAACAAATCACACTTTTCATTCTGTTGTTTGATTCAATAAATACTCGCTTTAATTTAGTATTGTGTGTTTGAATACAGTGGTCTCATTCTCCTTTCATTTGAGCTCCAGCTGTTGGAAATGTCAATATGAACTAAACTACTTACATTTACAATTCAAATAAATCTGAAAAGGTATTGTCTAGCATGTTCACGTCCTTTCCACTGCATTCCACACTGTGTGGTCCTGAACTCAAACTTGCTTCTTAACAAGATCAGGACCATTAATTGTACTCATTCCTTTAGATGTACCGAATAGACTTAGCATGTCTTTGCTTCCTTAGTAGAGTCCGAATTTTATTGGTGTTCTACTATAGCAGATCGGCCTGCACTCTGCGAAATTCAAGGAAACACCTTCTTAAGAACCTGTGTTTTAGGAATTGGCCAGGAGAAAGCATGATGTTTTTATTATCTTTGCTTGCAAATTAGTTTTCAATTCTTATTATAATAGTCTCAATCTATGAGGTAACTTGGTATCTTGATTATGAATGATAGAAGAAAGTAATTTGAGGACAATTATCCATTGCCCCCAAAAGGGAATTTTCTGTAGCTTCTCTGGAGTTCAAAAAGTTATTAACTCTTTTTACCATAAAGCCTACTGTAAAGTAAGTAGAGCAGCGAGTAACAGATGGTCCCTGGGTCCTCAGAGTTCTTGATTCTATTGAATTCTAAAGCAGTAAGATAGATGGCAACAAATCCATAGCAGCCAGTGAATTCCAAGGAGAAAATGCATCCAGTGAATATGCCAATAAATACAGGAAACTTTGGTTCTTAGCATATTTGTTTAAATCAAGCATAAGCATTTAGTCCACATCTTAGATATCTATCAGGTTTTTACTATATTCTGACAATTAAAAGTTACATTAAAATTTTTGCTGACTGAGGTGATAATGACTTTCCTTGTGCAATTTGTTAAAAAAAATGTAATGTTTTAATTTGTTTTCTTGCTGTTTCTCTTTGCAAGGGTATTTAGAGGTTAGCAAAGTTTCATAAATATAATAGCAACATTAATATGTGACTTAGCTTTGTGAAGTTTTGAAAATCTATACATTGCCATGACAGGCAATAGTCATGTGATGATGAAAAATGCCAAATTAATGTATTAGGTATAGGCATTAAAGAAAACATGCATTAAAGAAAAAAAAGCTTTTCATTGAAGGAAAGTATGTTACTTCTATATTACAAGCATGTTTCAAGAACTGGTTTGAAATATTAATATATTCTAAAAAATTCTTAGAATTTTATGGAGTGGGTATTATAACATTTTGAGAAAAATGAACATTTCACAATTTACAATCCATGCATACATATATCTGCATATACACACATATATATGATAGCTTCCATGATGTCTCTAAAGAAATGAAATAAATGTATTATGGATTGTACAGACATGTACAATTTATACTCATGGTGATGGAAATGCAAACTATCACCCTTTCCATGAATGGGAAGAAATAATTTAGAAATAGTGAAGTTAAGCCTATCTTATAATTTATATTTTCTTATAAAAATAGGTTTTACACAATTTGTTCTATATGCAGAAGATTTTATTCTTTTGCTCTAGTGCTTTTGATATTTTATGATATTGGTGTTGTATTACTGGCATTGTATGCTTCAACTAAAATCACCTCCACAATATAATCTGTGCATTTTGATAAAATTATTGTTCTATGTAGTATCTGTTTATCACAAATGGATATATTATCTTGTCTAGCTTAAAATTTCTTATTCCTTCATTTCAAAGCATGACAAAAGAGGGATTATGGTGTTGAAATGAGAAATTGTAATATTACACTTTTGTTTGTTTTGAGTAACAATTCTTAGTATTTCGTAAATATTGGTAGTTGTATTAATGATCTAAAATATACAATTATTCATTTATTTCTTTACCAAAATCATAGAATTACTAGTTCATTTCAGGAATTAGACTAGACTGACTACTGGATTCTAGAAAGAAAAATGTTTTGTTTATTTTTTTCTAGCTGTAAGATGTGTTTCGATTAAGTTTTCTATTTAGTTTTAGAAGTTAACATTTGCATCCTCAACCTCTGCTATAAAAACAGAGTTAAACAAAAATTTATCTTGGTTGTAAAAGAAATTTATAGCTGTAAAGGAAAGCAACATTGGGAAATTAAACACTTGTATGAACTCAGTTGATCGTTGCCTAGTAAAGATCTGCCAAGAAATAAGGCTGCCCCTTTTCACTCAATAGTATGGGAAACTCATATGTATAAGAAAGTGATGAGCTGGACAAATAAGTTCAAACATTTTTTTCCTTTTGCTGGCCAATTTTAAGCAGTGTTCAACAATGAGGGAAATTGATTGGATTTGAAGGGGTCTCAGTGTCTTGCATAGAACTATTTAAGTCTCTGCCATTTGATGCTATCTTCAGTACATATGTTCTTTCTGTTTTTCAAAGATTAAATCAAAGTTGTTTGATGTTTGGAATATATTTCATACCTTCCATATCAATTTATATGGGTTGAAGTAACTGCAATGCTTATACTGCTAAATCATTTTACAAATGTAGATGATTTTGTGTAACTTTCTGTAAGCAAAAATTCAAAATAATGTTTTGAGTAGAATAGAATAGAATGTGAAGAAACAGCTATGCATGAGTATATTTTCTCTAAATGTGGAGATGTTTTCCCACATCCACAGCCCAGAAATATAATGGTCAAAAATAACTATATGATAGCTTTTCCCAATGTTTTCTCTGGGATCCTGTATTTATGGGACTTACAAAATAAAAGAAATAAATCTGAGGGGTATTGGATTGAACAAGTATATACAACTTATTTATTCACATCTTTTTAGCAACTTTGGTTCACACTGATCTATTGTGAATCAACGGAAGAGAATATGAACATTCCAGACTTATTAGTGAAGAACTATTTGGCAAACATTTCTCTTGCTACTCGTATCACAGTGTAAACTCATGCTGACAGTGTCCTGTGAATTACTTCCAAGTTCAGGGTCAAGCTCTTCTTGACAAACATCTCTCACATGACATACCTTGGAGTTGACTTAAGAAAGTACTGCCTAAGGGCACATCTCCAACAGCCCGAGTCTATGTGGTCTTTCAAGATTCTAGGATTACTACAGCAGCTCTGAGTGTATATTAGACAGTTCACAACTAGTTTCTCTCAAAGTAGACATGAATTCTAGGAGGTTAAACCGTGCAATAGAAAATAGCAACAATGGATAAGAAAGCTCATCATTATAATTAAAACAAAAGTGACAATACTGACCACGAACATTAGAATCTATATCAAGTCCAAATCACTTGGTTCATAAACAAGCTCATGCAGCAAATTCAATCTGGCATTAAAAATATGAATGCAGAAGGCAGCAGTGTCATTTACATTTAGAAACTTGTGACATAATCACAAAGCTTATATGTCATCACTCTTGCTCGATTTACTAATACTGAATTTTCAAATCCAATAAATTATGCCTCATAAGAAGTAGTGTCTAAATCAAGAATGAGCCTTCTGAGGCTCAGGGTTAACAAATATTTTGCATAATGAAATTTGTTAAAACAAAGCTTTATCAGAATATAATCATATTCAGAATTAGTTCCGAATTTTTTGTGATTGTTGTCTCTAAGGCTAGTTTGAATAGTTGCAACAGAGAGGAGATCATGAAACATTTGCTATCTGGCCCTTTCTATAAAAGTTTGTCAAATTGTCATCTAAATTGTAGCCTATTCTAGAAACTGTATATAAATGGCAGCATGCAGTTTATATCACACAATATATAATATATAAAGGCTAACAGAAAACATTGAAGTAATTATTCCCCAAAGCATCCTGCATTTGTACTGTTAGTGCAAATGACACTCATCTGTTAATTTATACGCATCCTATGCATTAATTATGGCCTTTAGCACACCAAAATACTATCAAAACCTGCATCCTTCAAGTACTGGGTTATTGAATTATTGCTGCCAGAGGCTTTAATCAAGTCCTGCTTATAAAACAAACAAGCAAACAAATGATTAGTCTTTACAGTACAGATACAGACAGGAATTTGACTCATGAATTTCCTAATTATGCAGCACCATTTTGGAAAGCAGTTGGCATTCAAATTCAAGCTTATACTTAATATACTTTTTTTTCTGGCAAGGTAGAAGCACTATGTAGGATTAAAAAATTGTTAAATGTGGCAGGGTTAAAATTCAATTGTTCTTCAGGTTCTTTATACCAATTTGTTCATAGAAAACATTTTAATGAAAGGAAAACAATCAGATCTCTGCTTTATGTAATTGGTGTGAATTTGATCTTTTTTTTGCCAGTCCTGGGGCTTGAACTCAGGACCTAAGCACTGTCCTTGAGCTTTTCCCAAGGCTAGAGCTCTACCACTTGAACCGCAGCACCACTTCTGGCTTTTTCTATGTATGTGGTATCGGGAAATTGAACCCAAGTCTTTGTGCATAGTAGCCAAGACCAAGCTCCAAGCCTATGATTTGATTTTTTTTTGCAAATTTATAATAATCCTTCCTAGTAGGTTTCCTTGTCTCTACTTTAAAGGTAGTGACACTAAGTTTTACAATATGAAATGTCTCACTTTCGTCACAATGAGATATAGTTAATGATGATCACCAGTTATGAGACTCTAAATCTCAATTCATAAAATTGACTTTCTTCCAGGAAGATTTATAACCCATTCTCTACAATTTTAATGAATCCATGTCTGAAAGTACCAGCCATTCTCATTATTTTCCCTGTTCCATGTCTGAAAGTACCAGCCATTCTCATTATTTTCCCTGTCAAGACATGCTTTAACTTGTAGGTACCAGTTGGCCAACAAAACACACATTTCTGGTCATGTATCTGCAGGTATCCCTGTGGAGGATTGGAATTGAGTGGAATATAGTTCTGCACTAAGACAAATTCCTTCTTAACTCTAAGCAAAAGATCTTCCATCCTGTATATTTTGGAACTGAATCCAAGTATAATTTTGTCAGAGATGCCAGCTGTTTCTTTAGATCTCCTCTTTATTCTATACCTATCATTTGTCAAATATCAAATGTCAAGATCTTCCACAAATAAATTTTCTAAAGTAATTGTCCTTATAAATTGTTTGAGAAAGCTAGAAAATGTGACCAAAGGAAATTTCCTCTTTAGGCCTATGAGTTACTTTTTAGGATATGGTTCCAAAGTTACATGGAGATGGTTAGGGATGGTCAGGGTTATAATTCTTATCTCTGATTTGATAAAACAGAAGGTTCTACTGGAGATCCTAGGTCTAAAAGAGGAATACTGGTGTTATAGACAATATGTCTGGTTGCCAGTAGCATTGTGTGGGTCAGTTATTACTTCAGTAAAATAAGATTATGAATGGGGTCCATCTATATTTGAGATAGACAAAAATATATTTAACCTAAAAATAATACATTATTTTCAGCTGTTCTTTGGAACTGGGTGAATATTGGTTACATGGTTGATTGAAAATTTACCCCTCATCTTTTAATACAGGAACCTGTTAGTAAGTCAGAGCACTAAATTTATGACTTTATGAATGAAAGTTTATGCAAAATGCTTAGTTAAGGAGGTATGCAGCTTTAGTTTGGCTTGTTATCTGAAGTATGCTCTCTAAATAACATAACTGTTATTGCTGCCATTCTTTTTGTAACTGTATTCAAAACGATAACCTGGAGGACACTTAAACAAAGTTACAATGTATTATGTATTTGGGCATTGGGTTTGGCTACTTGTGAAGCATCCATTTCAGTTTTTATAGATTTGAAATTCCAAATTTCTAAATAGCCTTACATTTTAAGCTTATTGATTACGTGGGGGTTGGGACTGGGGTGGGATGTTTGTTGATTTTACTCAGCATAAATTTCAAGAACCATAATTGCTAGAACAATAGATAGGGAAGAGTTTCACTCACTTCTGAATATGCATATCTAGGGGTAATCTAAGGGTCACTAAACAATGTAACTGATCACCACCCAACTTTATGCAGGAATTACATTTACTGCTGTACTTCTGAATTAGCAGTGAATTAACAGGATGGACATCAATCTCATCACTCTACATCCCCATTATATATATATTTACTAGTATCACTGAAGGATGAAAGAGAATTTTAATCTATATATTTCTCACATACAACTAATTAGTAGTTTTTTAATTATTTTATTTCACATATACTAAAATATTTTATTATTAACATTATGAGTCTTGAACTCAGAGTCATGGAACTTTTAGTGGCTCCAACTCAGAGTCTTGAACTCAGAATCTGTTCATAACCTTATCTCACAAGGCCAGCAGTTATACCACACCTCTGCTTCCAGTTTATTGTTGGTTAACTAGATATGACAATCTATTCAATTTGTCTGCTTGGCTGGTTAAAAACAGCTAGCCTCAGATCTCACCTGAGGCACTGGAACTGAGCTTTAATTGTTTTACTGGGAGGGAATGTTTAATACCTACTAGTCAGTCATGTGCATGAGGCCCAATTTGGATGAGAAATGTGAGTTACTATTTTCATTATAAACTCAAAGAAATGCCACCAAAAATGCTTTTTCGGTTTTTGATGTTTAAAAATCAAATTGGTGTGGAAGTAAAAGGAATTGTACTCTCTCCTACCATGAACTTAATTGTGGCAAAAGATTTGCATTCCATCTAACGTGTATCTTTCATAAATAGTGAATCTTGAAGTTTATTATAATTATAAAATATAATTTGATTATAAAACTTTATTAAAATGCTTCAATTTGTTAAAAATAATTGTTACTGAAATTGAAATGTTACTAAGTATCCTATAAAGCCTTTTAATTATGTTCATAAAACAATGCTAGTATCTCACAAAAATGGCTTTTATACAAAGTTTCATGAGTCATTATATTAAATTTATTTAAGTCTTCTTTGGAGCTTTCTTTTCCTCTGGTCTTGGAGATTGAACTCAGGTTGTGGGTACTGTCCCTTAGCCTTTGTGTTCTCCTTGAGCCACTGAGCTACTTCTGGTATTTTCTGAGTAGTTTATTAGCGTAAATGCCACATAGACTTTCCTACCCAAGTTGACTTTGAGCCCCGATCCTCAGATCTCAGCCTCCTGAGTAGCTAGGAACACAAGTGTGAGCCACATGAGCCTGATTTAAGTGTCATTATTTTAATTTACAATAATTAATTTCTAAAAATAAAATACACAAGCCTTCAGGGTTTATCTAGCTAATTAGGATGTTGCCAAGTCTTACAGTATAGAAGAAACAGCAAAGACTTTGGGATCAGAAGACCTGATTTTACCAGTTAGCCAATCAATCTTGATTTATTTGTTAGTATTCATCACTTGCCATGTGATAGGCATTGTGTTAAAAATGTTGCACATAATGATGACTGGTATGTATCATGTGTACCCTTCTGGGTTCAAACAGACACTTCCTTTGTAAGTGATATTAACAATGTTACTTTAATAATTAAAGAAAATGTTACAAGAGAAAATACTTGGTGAATTTAAATGACAGTTGTTTTATGTTTTATCATTGGAGTCATAATTATTAACTCTACTCAAAAATAGCTAATATGATCATAAAGACCCAGAAACACAACAAATTACATAAAGTTTGGACAAATGGGACTGCATTAAACTGCAGAGCTTCTGTATGGCAAAGGATGTAGTTAGCTAGTTAAATTGAAAGCCCACAGAGTAGGAGAAGATCTTCACTAACCATACAACAGATAAAGGCCTCATACCTAAAATATATCTACAGCTATAAAAAAATGGAATCTCTCCAAAATAAATCTTCAAAGAAGCAACCATCCCATTAAAAGATGGGCCAAAGACTTAAAGAGACAGAGTTCTCTGAAGAAATAAGAATGGCCTATAGACACATGAAGAAATGCTCAACATTTATGCCCATAAAGGAAATGCAAATCAAATCAACTTTGAGATTCCAACTCCCTCCAGACAGAATGGCCATTATCAAGAAATCTAATAACAGATACTGGCGGGAGGGATCACTACTACACTGTTCGTGAAAGTGTAACTTGTTCAACCACTATGGAAAGCAGTATGGAGGTTCCTCAAAAGACTGAACATAGAGCTCCCTTATGACCCAGCAATTCCACTACTTGGCATTTACCCAGTCTCCCAGAAACAAGGACATACTAAAGCCACTGGCACAACAATGTTCACTGCAGCATTATTTACCATAGCAAAGATATGGAACCAATCCAGATGCCCCTCAGTAGATGATTGGATCAAAAAGATGTGGTTCTTATATGCAATGCAATTCTACGCAGCCATCAGAAAGAATGGCATTGCCCCATTTTTAAGGAAATGGAAAGCCTAGGGGAAAAAAAAAATAGGTGATGTAAGCCAGACCCAAAGGAACATAGGCTCAATAGTTTCCCTCATTTGCAATAATTAGTACACATACAAGACTCTCCTACCAGAAGATTACAATAGCTCAAAACCTAGACACATAAGGTCATATAGGATGAGACTAAATGAAAGGATCTCTAAGATATGAAAACAAGAGCTACATTTTGAGTGATTGTTGTTCTTAAAGTAATATGTCATTTCTCTTCTTCTTTGTTGCCCTTTGGTTAATCTCATATTGTTACTGTATCTGACTTTGTTACCAGGTATAATATATATATATATACATATATATGTTTATTTGAATTAGGAAAGGAAAGTGGGGAAACAAGATGATTGGGAGGAGGTAAGGGGAGGGAAATAGGGACAAAAAATTTAAGAATGGGTATCAATGTGTGAGAAGTAATGCAACTACCATCTGGTGAATGTAACCCCTCTGTATATTTCCTTGATAATAAAAAATAAAATGAAAAAAATAAAATAAAAAACAAGATGAAAAGATAATGGAAATGCCAAAACAATGAATCTTAAACTGCCCAATAATTTGAATGGAAACTATATTTAAATGGTACTGTTTATTTTGTCCAAATATATTTTCCTAGTTTTTATAGATCCTTACTTTTGGTATGGCTTTATAACTTAAGAAGAATAATGGCCTGGGTGTGTGGCCTGGTTGTAAAGAGCTTGCCTAGCATGCATGAAAAAGTGGGTTGTATTCCTTGGTACCATATACACAGAAAAGGCCAGGTAGTGCTGTGCATCAAGTGGCAGAGTGCTAGTCTTAGTAAAACAAGGACAGTGCCAAGGTCCTGAGTTCAAGCCACAGGACTGGCAAAGAAGAAGAAGAAAGAAGAAGGAGGAGGAGAAAGAGGAGGAGGAGGAGGAGGAGGGGGAGAAAGGGGAGGAAGGAAGGGAGGAAGGGAGGGAGGGAGGGAGGGAGGGAGGGAGGGAGGGAGAAAGGAAGAAAGTAAAGGATGGAGGGATATAAACAACCCTTGGTGTTTGAGGTGTGGATCAGTCTGTAGAATGCTAGCCAATGAATGAAAGTACCATGTACCAACTTCAACTCTGAGTCCACATCTCAGACCAAAAAGAGAGAGAGAGAGAGAGAGAGAGAGAGAGAGAGAGAGAGAGAGAGAGAGAGAGAGAGAGAAGAAGAGAGAGAGAGAGGAAAGAAAGAAGAAAAGAAAAGGAAGTTTGGCTCAACATATACAGCATTTGCCAAGCAAGCTGGAGACTGTGAGTTCAATCTCAGAATATCGAACACACACTATTATTTTGTTTTTTTAATGTGTAGAATTACCAAGGATTCTTAGGTTTTTAGAGAATCCTTATCTTTTCTGGGCTGTGACCATTCAAATCATTTTCCTTTCAAGATGCTAAAATACTTATGTATATTTACAAACTTCACTTTTATAATTTCCATTTTAGGTACATTTAAGATGATTTGATCTGATCTTTCAATCAAACTTTATTTCATAAGTTTCTACAATGCTGTAAGAGCAGTATATATTTTTTTAAAAGAGGGTAGCTGCTTATTCAGCAGTTTGGATGAAAACATTTTTCTACTTTCTTCCAATATTTTTCCCCCCTCCGTGGGTTGAATATTACCCCAATTTAGTCAACTTTAACCACAATCTACTTGAGAGAGCTATAAGATACCGAAAGCCTAGATTACTATGTACCTCCATGAATCATATTTGTGAATATGTATTAGCCAGTTCATTATCAAACCATATTGCATAACAGGTGTCTTTTTGTTATGGTAATATCAGAAATGTATTATGTCTCAGAATTATTATTTCCATGTGATAATAAAATCCATTCCAGCATATATTCACCTTTCTGGAATTTGGATATTGTTATGCTGTATAATCTCTTTCAAGATATTCTATTACTAGAGGGCTGGTCTTAAATATCAGATGACCTCTTCATCCTTTGGTATTAGCTGTTATTCTGTATACTTACTTAATTTACTAGATAATAAATAGATTATGTGCTTGGGACATCTGAATTAGATGTGATGCTCTAGGTCATTGAGGTCAGAAAGTGTATTTTTATTTCCATTTTGACTTTATATTTTTCTATGAAATATGATGATTTGATGAAAAGGAGCACTTTTTTATAACCAGTGAACAACTTTTCATTTCAGGAAAAAGACTATTTTCTTCAAATACTTATCAGAGACTTGGCAGGTCTATTTAAACTTTTTTATTATATATTTTTTCATACTTCAAGTGATACTTTTTGGTCTATCATTTCATCTTTTTGAAGTTGCAAGGTTTTCCCCTTTTCTATTCTGCAATTGACATTTTTATACCCAGGTTCTTTTATTTGTTTTGCTTAGAGTTCTTATGGTGTGTGTTACTTCTATAAAATAACCCTTTATCAGGTTTTTAGCCTTTAATGGAATTGAGTAGGTGTTTGAGCGACTTCTTTTATCCTTTTGAAATTCCTTGTCCCTGTTATATTAAAGTACTTCAAACATATTGGTTCTTTTCCTTGTGTAGTTGGGAATTTTATGGTATAATGCACAAAAAGAGGCCTATAATATTAAGAAAGTGGCCTTCAACTTACTGTTCAGCAAGAGAATTCATGTAAGAGACAGTGAGGAATCAGATACTTTTACTAATTTTAATATTACTGATTTTGTTTAATTGTATTTTTCATCTTTGGGGAAGGGGATTATATATAAGAAGGTGCTAGACTTTTAAAAAAAATTCATTGTCCGAGTGATATATACAGGGATTACACTTATATTCATAAGGTAGTGAATGTTGCTTAGTGGTAGAGTACTTGTCTAGCATGCATGAAGCCCTGGATTCAATACTATATAAACAGAAAAAGTCAGAAGTGGTTCAAATGGTAGAGCACTAGCCTTGAGCACAGAGAGGCTCAGGAGCAGAGTCCAAGCACTGAGTTCAAGATGACTGGCAAAAGAGAAAAAAAGATAAAAGATAAAAAAAAAACGAAGCAGGTGTTAGATTTTAAATTCAATCACTTGAAAGCAAAATATATTCACCATATGGTACTGTGCTGTTTAAGGCAAAGAACTGAGCATGAAAAGTATAATCATTATCCCAGAGTTAGAATTATTTTAAAAAGTTTTAAAAGAAATACAGTAAAACTTTTAATATGAATATTTCTCAATTATTATTTGGAAGTTAAAATTGGAAACTTTAGACCCTTCTCCACATTGTACAATTTCAATAAGTACTTCTCATTTAAATTATTTTTTCCTTTAAATTTCTTTTATTATTATTTCCTCTAAGGAACAAAAATAAACAAGGAATATGTGTAACTTCATGTTAAAAGAGATATTTCATGCCAGATGCCAATCGCTCAAGTCTGTGATCCTAAATACTGAGGAGGCTGAAGTTTGAATAATGGCATTTAGCAGCCAGTTGGGGCAGAAAAATCTGTGAGATTTTTTTTTTTTTTTTTTTGCCAGTCCTTGGACTTTCTCAAGGCTAGAGCTCTACGACTTGAGCCTCAGCACCATTCTTGGCTTTTTTTTTTTTTCTATGTATGTGGTACCGAGGAATCGAACCCAGGTCTTCTTTCTAGGCAAGCACGCTACCACTAGACCAAACTCCCGGCCCCTGTCTGTGAGATTTTTATATTCCATTAACCAGCAAAAGAAAAGAAGAAAGAAAGGAAGAAGGAAGGAAGGAAGAAAGGAAGGAAGGAAGGAAGGAAGGAAGGAGGAGGGAGGGAGGGAGGGAGGGAGGGAGGAAGGAAGGGAAAGGAAGGGAAAGAAAGGGAAGAGAAGAAGGCAAGGGAAGGGAAGAAGGAAGAAAAAGAAAGAAAGAAAAGATAGCCAGATGTGGTGCTGTGGCTCAAGTGGTAAAGCACTCACATTGAGCAAAAAAACTCAGAGAGAGCAACCAGATCCTGATTTCAAAACCCAGAACTGGCACCGAAAGACAAGCAGGGAATAGGGTTTCAAGGAAGTTCTAGATTTTAAAATGCTTAGTAGAGCTGCCCAGCAGAACTATGATAACAGACACGTTCACAATTTTTACTGTGGTAACCAATAACTCTGTATGCTTATTGACTGCAATGTGGTCATGAAACTGAGGAACTAATTGTTATTGGTATTAATTAATTTAATTTTAATCGAATGCAATTAGCCACATGTTTATGGTTGTTCTCATCTTGGACCACACATTTATGAAATATTTTTCTTTCTGAACATAGTAGTACATTCCTTTAATCCCAGCACTCAGGAGAACCTAAGTAGCCTTTTGGTATGAGAGCTACATAGTTTTCTGTTTCAAAGAACCAGCAGAGAATGTTTGATCAGGCCTTAGGTCCAATTGCTAGCATCAGAAGAAAGCAGAGATAGAAATTTAAATTTTATTTAATGCTAGTTATCAAGATACTAATATGTTAATGTTTTCAGAAACCTGACTTCATAGATTTGTTGATATTCTCAAATTATTTATTCTTGGTTTTCTTATTTTAGTCATAATTTATAAAAAGCAAAATATTTTTATTGAGTCAAAAAGCACAAAATGAATTTGTTCATGAACTAAAATACCAGTCGTGTGTACATATGTGTCCATGAGACAACTTCCATGGTTGTAATGTTCTTTAGCACACAATGTCCTTGTTGGCTTATTTCTTTGTTAATTGGTGCTAGAGATTAGGAAAGAGTTTTGTTGAGCTGAAATAGTTAGGATACTATATTAACACATTTTAAAGGAGCTTGTAATGAGAAATAATTTAATGAGATGAATTCTAAGTTAATTTTTTAAACCTACAAATTGTTTCCCTTCAAAAATATTGTTATATCAGTAATCAGAGAAAACAGTTTAGGTAGATAACAAGAGATCACTTTTCTATCATGCTATCAAAATAATGGAATGAACTACTAGGAGTGATGGATGAACACTTTGTTATTCTATACATTTTTTCTTCTTCGTATTATCTAAAGCAGACCTGATTATTTCAGAGAAACATTATATGGGTAAGATAATGTCTTGGATATGTGATTGGATTAGTAAATCAAGCTTGTGGCTCCCTCTGCCTATAGCAAACCTGTAAGTTCTTGATGTCAGCCCAAACAACTACATTTATGGCATCTTCAGAGACACAGGAGTGCTTGTGTCTGTGCTAACAGATTTGCTCTTGGTCTGTAATAGGAAACACCTGATTTACAAAAGCAAATTCAAATTTAGGCAATGTCTCTAGGCATTATTACTGCTCAGTTCCATGAAACTGACTATACTTCAAACATGTGAAGAGAACAAAATCATATTTGTATTGGATTTGCATTTTATTAATTACTACAAAAGGGATAAATCACTTTATGTGACAAATGAGTATTAAGCTGCCTCATCTATCAAAATATTCGACATTCTATGAAAAAATTTTAGTGTCAGACATTTTAAAAGGAAAGCAAAGTTGTGTGGACAGTGACTTCAATGAACCATTGTCTTTAAATTTCAAAGACAGAATTTATAGAATGATCTCTTTATTTCAAGCATTTAGAGATGTGTGTGTGTGTGGGGGGGTAACCCTATTTACACAGCTGAGCTTGATTACTGTGGAAGGAAAGTGAAGATTTTCTAATGGTATCT
The DNA here is from genome assembly GCF_031878675.1 of Megascapheus bottae. Lineage (NCBI taxonomy): Eukaryota > Metazoa > Chordata > Mammalia > Rodentia > Geomyidae > Megascapheus > Megascapheus bottae. Next base: position 49,306,545 of record NC_143515.1, read on the forward strand.
CACTGATGGGAAATACTGGTGGGATACAGGGGAAAAGGTGAGACTTTTTTTCAGTAAAGGGATTTTTTTTAAACTATAGAATTATCAATTAGCAAAAAAAGAATTAGCAAAAAAAGAATTAAAATTTTCTCTAAAAGATGTCTAGCTGCTTACCTGCTTGTACCTGTTAATGAAATACTTTACCTACTTACAGTCAGTCTTCTTGCTCCTTTATTCTATTTAATTTATAAAAAATATGATACTAAGAGATAGTTGAGTAATATTTTGAGGTTATGATCTATCTTTAGTGGTTACTATAGCATTGTCTTATATAGTACAAGCCCTTGCAGTTCAGATTCTTTTCAAAACATTCCACAAACCCGTAAAATCCTACTAAATTATCCTTGAAACCTACTTTCTTTTTCTTAATTTTTATTTTTGCCAGTCCTGGGCTTGATCTCAGGGCCTGAGCACTGTCCTTGGGTCTTTTCTCAAGACTAGAGCTCTACCACTTGAGCCTCAGCACCACTTTTTTTTTCCTTTGTATGTGGTACTGAGGAATCAAACCTATATCTTTGTGCATGCTAGGCAAGCACTTTTTTTAAAAATTTTATTGTCGGGGTGATGCACAGAGAGGCTATACTTTCATTCATAAGGTAGTGAGTACATTACTTTTTTTTTTTTTTTTTTGCCAGTTGTGGGGCTGGAACTCAGGGCCTGAGAACTGTGCTTGGACTTTTCTCAAGGCTAGAGTTCTACCACTTGAGCCACAGCACCACTTGCAGATTTTTTTCTTCTAGATGTGGTACTGAGGAATTGAACCCAGGCCTTCGTGCATGCTAGGCAAGCACTCTACCCTTAGGCCAAACTCCCAGCCCCAGTACATTACTTCTTGAAAACTGTTACCCCTTCCCATGTTTTTCTTCCATTTTCCCTCCCCACACAGTTTATTCTCAACATATAGTCCTATGAATATTGCTATTAGCCTGGTTCACCTTTTGTCCTTTGTCTCATCATCTTGTATTCCTATTTCCTATCCTGTTTCAAATAAAGAAATAAATGTATGTAAAATACACCAGGTATCAAAGTCAGATATATCATCAACAGAGGATAAACTCTAAGGGGGTGGGGGATAGAAAAAAAAGTAAAGAAATAGCTTCACATAGTTCATTAAAAACAACCACCACAAAAATAAGTGGTATACATACACAATGGAATTCTATGCTGACATCAGGAAGAATGACATTGCTCCAGTCATAAGAAACTGAAAAGACTTGGAAAAACTGTATTACATGAAGTAAGCCAGACCCAAAGAAACATAGCTCCATGGTTTCCCTCATTTGTCATGATTAGTATGCATCCAGGATTTCCCTAGCAGAGGCACACAATACTATCTTAAACCCATTGACAATCTTCTACTTTCTCATTGGGTAATTTGGTCAAGTCACTCAGCTATCTGAAGTTAACTAAGAAAATACTGCAAAGGTTATGTCCAGTCATTTAAAAATGGCAAGTCTATACCAATAACAATAGATTACTTTTTATTCTTGTAAAGAAAACACTGCAAAGGTTATATCCAGTCATTTAAAAATGGCAAGTCTATATCAATAATAATAGATTACTTTTTATTCTTGTAAAGAGTATTTAGAATATTTTTATTAAAAACGATCTTTGTTCTGATTTCTGCTTTTCATCAACTGATTTTGAATAATGCAATAATGTTTTGAGTTGGCTCAATATTACTACATCACTTTTCTAGAAAGCACACATTTTCTGGAAAAGCTCTCAAATTACAAATATTATTAGATTTCTTCCTATGAATTTTTTTTTATGTTGGCCTAATGTGGTACTGGAAACTGTACTGTAATGGAGCTCAGCTTTATCAGCCACAGGACAAATGGCATCAGTCTTTGGAGAGTGGATGAATCATTGCGACAGTCTTCCTCCTGTGTAAATGAAGTGCAATAAAAAGGTTACTAAAGATTTGTATTTTATAAGTAATAGTTTAGCCAAACTTGAGAGATTTGGGCAATTTGACTCAATTTGATTAGTTCAGCTACAGAGACCTATCTCTCATGCTTTGCAGTTTAAGACTTCCTAGTTCTAAGTTGTAAAACTTGATCATCTCTTGATTTTGCACACTAAAGCGGAGCAACTAGAAGTCCTGTGTTCCTTTAAACCAATGTGCAGGGTCTTATTGCATTAAAGATATCAGTATAAAATGTTTTTTAGTTTAAAGTAAAATATTTTCCTTATATAAAATAATGTTTATATAATTGGTAGGGCCATTGCATTATTTGAGCTGATTTAGTTTTATGCATAATATTATGCAAATATAACTTACTAAACATAAAATTTAGGACCTCTTTTTATAATGTAGTTTAAGTCATATGTTTATGTAAATTTCTCTGTGTTTTATTGGAAAAGACTTTTGCTTTATTTTTGTGCCAGTTCTGGGGCTTGAACTCAGAGCCTGAGCACTATGTGCACATTTTTGTGTCAAGGCCTGAACTCTACCACTTACTGGGAATAGAGTTGTATAGACTTTTCCTGCTTGGACTGGCATCAAACAATGATGCTTAAATCTCACCCTCTATGAGTTGATAAGATTAGGGGTCTGAGCCTCTGGTGCTCAGCTTTGAGCCAGAGTGTGTGGCTTAGGCTTTATATTTTTATTTTTGAAAAAACTAAATAGGATTATGTAGACTGGACTGAGAACTAAAGCACAAATGAATAGAGTTCAAAGTATCTGAGCCTTTATTTGGAAAAATAAGTCTACATTAGTCATTTGTGAGAGATAAAGGAAGATGATGCTTGGTACTTATCAGGAATTTATTTACTTTCTCTCTTACTGATGGAAAAACTAGGAAACACTGATAATATTCTTTGTTGCTAGCACTCAGTAGTTACATGCTCAGCTATCTATGAGAAGTCTGATAGGTAGAGAAGGCAGGTAAGAGAGCACTTATCCACATGCCTCAACCCGAGAGCTTGTGTGTAATACTTTGTAAAATATGCTTAGTTCAGACTATTAGACAGGCAAGCACTGTTCGCCTGACCCAGATTTCTATGGAGAGTTATGTAGCAGCGCTGATTGAACTCAAGAAAGAGAGTTTGTGGTAAGCACTTTGCTCAGTGCTATCTGTCAACTTCATATCAGGACACATTCATTTCTCAGCAGGCAATAAAAATAAACCTGAGTGACATGAGCACACACATCATAGACTGTACCTGTCACCATTCTTACAGTACCTGCTAACTGCAATGCTCCATTCCTAAGTCCAACCATAGAATATAGAAATGGTAAGTCTCAAGGAGGTTGAGCTGTAAGGACAAAAATAAGCCTACAAAACCAAAGTCAAGTTTCTGTTTCAGTCCTCACCAATAACCCTTCATGAAAAGAAAATTCAAGTTTGAGCTTATGTCAATCATTCAATATTCTGTAATATTTTGGCTAATAGTTATTACATTTGACTAGCTCCCTCAAAGAGCTGGCGTAGCAGAAAAGTTTACCACTATTGTACCAACTTACTTTGCTTTTTACTTCCATACCTTCTTCCTTCTCTCTTTCCTTCCTTTTCTCTCTTCTTTCTTTCTTCCTTCCTCAATCTCTCTCCATATTTATCTCCCACTCCATCTCCCACTTGCTCTACCCCCTCTAGCTGTGTCTTTTTTCTCTGTCTTGCTTCTCTATTTCATTTTCCATTTTTGATAGCTGCCTTTAACAAACTGGAACATTTTGAATGAATAATCAAAAATATTTTTTGTGAAAATAGATTCCTAAGCAAAATGGATTTATATTTCTAAGTGTGATAGCAGGAACAACCCCATGGCTGTACCTGCTTTACAGCTTTCCCTCGGTTCTCTCCTGAGTAATGGGAAGAAAAGCTAACAGCTCTTCTTGACTACCTCCGGTCCTGAGACTATCATTCTACACAGGATGCATGGCAGGGCCTTTACATTTCATTTAGGTGCATTTGGAACAAGAAGTTTAGCTCATCTGTTAAAATGGACTTTAAAACCAGCCAGATCCTGCCCAAGGCTATTTCCTTACTCTCCTATACCTTCATAATAAAGCTTTATGCTTCATTTTCTGTTTTAACCTCCTCTTGCTTCTGGCCAGTGCTTCTATTCTTCTGTTTGACTACTGCATCAATCCACAGTCTCAGTGATTTCCTCCATCCCACAGTCCTTGAGGCCTCCTCAGACTATTGAGGTTTTCTAAAGGCTTTCACTGTAAAAAAGAAAAGAAAAGTACAACAAAGCTTCATCCTGTACTGCCATGGTAACCAGACACTGCTCTAGTGGCATGTAATACCCCAAATGAGGAGTAGAGTCTTAAGCAACCTGAGGAGTGGAGACATTGAGGATAGAATCTATCAAGCTTGATGCATGGCAGAGTGCATAGAACCTTCACTTAGTTCCTGGTGCTGGCTATCACCACCAACTCTTTTGCTGCCCTGTACGCATCTGAAAGAGCTTGGATCAGGTGCGGTGGTAGTAATACTGATAAAGAAAAAAATACTTTAAAGAAACAAAATGAGCTCATCATAAGCAACTCAAAAAATGAGGCCAAAGAGGAGAAGGAATGGCACCTCAGTGATGTCAGTCAAATCTCACTATGAGATCGGTTACATCACTTGCTCACTGCTGCACATCAGATGAAAATGGTCAGTGTTAAACTTGTACACTGATGATACTGAAAGCAGTTATTTGTGACATTTCATTACAAACTTTTTATTTGCTCACTCATCTTGGATAAATTTCTATTTTTTTCGTTACTGAGTTTGTTTTCTTTATTTTAAAAATCTTTTCTGAAAAGAAGATATATGAAATTCTGTGCAAAGAATAGTGTCACTTCAGTCGCTGCTCTTGAATTCTTATAAGCTGAGGGCAAAGAAGAAAATTATCTAGATACTCTTGCATAATTAAAAAGATAAGATTTAAGCCACCCTGCCTATCATTATCATTTAGAATATTACTGATAATCTGGTACCTAATTTCCATCTTTGTTAGTGAAACATGTCTTATCTGAAAGAGTAATAAGATTTCTGCTAGTATTTTCACAGATTTAAATCTATGTTTTTATAGTTTAAAAAAACTCATAAAGGGCCGGGAGTTTGGCCTAGTGGTTAAAGTGCTTGCCTAGCATGCACGAAGACCTGGGTTCGATTCCTCGGTAGCACATACATAGAAAAAAGCCGGAAGTGGTGCTGAGGCTCAAGTGGTAGAGCTCTAGCCTTGAGAAAATCCAAGGACAGTGTTCAGGCCCTGAGCTCAAGCCCAGGACTGGCAAAAAAAAAAAAAAAACAAAACTCATAAAAACAGAAACAACAACAAAAATTTTTCTAGGTTGTAAGGTCATCACAGTATATTTTTTTACTAAGAGGTACATTCAAGTATTCAGCAACGATTCTCAGGAGAATTAAAAAGTCAGGGTTTTGTGCACATTGAAGAATCTTTCCTAACCTTGCAATGTCTGTAGGTAAGGTCAGTCAGATTGCATTCTGCTTTATATTAAGCCAAAGTAAGCGACTTCCCCCTTATACCATGGCAGGCCAAAATTTATCTCTCCTTTTTTGTTGGTCAAAATGAAACCTTGAAGGAAGAACAACACACAAACACACAGCAGAAGTTTATGTGATGAGGAAAACCATTCTCTTCTGAATGGATGTGCTTCTTAGACTACAATAGAACAGAGAGGGAACAAAAGATGCCTGGAGAGTGGGTGTAACTGGTAGAGATACCAGCAATCAGGATGACATCTAAATTCTGAAAAAAAAAAAATGTGAGGGTGATCTTTATAGGAACAAAAATAATCATTTAAAGCCAACAAATGGATACCAAAAAGGGATAGGATAAAAAAAAATAAAGATTTTTTTTGTTTCGTATTGTTTTTATATATCCTGCTTTACTATCTGAAAAATATGGGAGCTCAAGGGCAGTCTTTTTCAAGCCAGATTTTTCTTTTCCTCCTGTATTGAAGTTAGTGTAACATTTTCCCTTTAGATTCCAGTACTTTGATTTTTTTTTAACAAGTTCTAAACCCCCTGTGACCAATTTCCTGAACATGATAAAGTCGGGATTTGCCTAGACAGTGGATGTGACTTGGGTTTACACCTAGGAAACCAGTTAAGCATCTCCTCATTTCTGAAGAATTGAGAAAAGGGATGGCTATCATGGCAGGATAGGATAAGCTAGAGAGCACCACCTATGGGCCTATTCATTCAAATGAAAGGAATTCTCTGTCTGGGGACCCATTTATGTCATTGCTTTGAGGAGTGTATTTCATTCCCTACTGTACTATATAGCGCAATTCTAAGATGGATGGCAGTCCAAGATTGGTTCTATTTTATTTTTCACTTTTTTCCCTACTATACATTTATATAGCCTGATCAAAATTCCAACTGTGACTTTGCTACTCAAAACCATTATTACCCAATCATTCATTTACAGAAATTAAATAAAGTCACAGTAATTGACAAACCATTGTGGTACTTAATTCTTCTCAAAATTACCAGATTTTATTATTTTTCCCGGCATAGCAATCTTATTTTCAAAGCTACCTTATATAAGAAATATAGTTTCAAAATCCAGGAAATAAAAAACTCAAGTGTATCTTAAACACTGAATGCACTGTTTCCATTATAAAGCAATGAAACAATATTTTATTATATGTGCTCACACCCTGTCAAAGTCACTGTTGAAAAGTAAGAAAAGAAAATTAGTCTAATTCTCAATTTGATACATTGGAAAACTAAACCAAATTAGAAACGAGTTATCACATACCAGTTATTTGAATCATTTTTGTTGATTTGGGGTTTTTTGTTTGTTGTTTTCTGTTTTTAACTCCCAGAACAAACTCTGGCAAACCAAGTGCTTTGCAAAGTTACTAGGTCTATATTTAGCAACTGTGAGTGCATTTGTATAGTATATAGGCACCACAACAAATATCATGTACATTTACAAACTAATATAATTTAAATAAATTTGGTGATTTCTGAATCTTATCTAACTTTATTCATTAGAAAGCAATTCATAGAACCTTATAAGTGGTACATTTATGATTAGCTTTGCAGTCAAATTTTTATACTCACCTTTGTTTTCTTCTTAGAAATACCTTTGATCAAATGATCACATTATAGATTATAATTAAACAAAAATGAAGAGATGAGTCTAGGATGTTAACATTGATGTAATTTGCTGTTACTAAGTTTTGGTCAGTACTGATACCTTTCTCTAACCCTAAATACCTAAGACAACTTTACTTTCCAGCCCAAATCTAGCTGCCAAGTACTGTTTGTCAAATACTTTATATGTCATATACTTTTATTGGTTATATGTATGCAATGCATATCAAACCAGCTTTGATATGATTTGTACTATAAATGCTATATAAGGAAATATAATCAGATATCAAGTATATAGATCCTATATACATAAATAAAAATATGAGGAAAAATTTAATGGTGTCAATAGCTTAAATCAAGTTTATATTCACATCCAAGATAGTTCAAAATGATTAAATTTTGATGAATATGCTGAACAGACAGTTCCTAAATGGACTTCTTTTGCGATGATCGGTTTTTCTTTTTAGTATTTTTTAAATTAGAATTTTAATAAAATTACTTAATCATTAGATTTGTCATTAAAATATATAATATACCTACATTTTAGTTGCTTAAATTTTATTTTACTAATTTTATTTTAGTTACTAAAAATACTAAAAAGCAGAGATGGCCAATGGATAATAAGCTTGGTAGAACCAGAATAACTTTAGATGAAATTTCATAGCTATTTTCAGTGGAATAATTTTTATGAGTCTGAATGAATATATTTCAATAGACTCTATAGAATCAAATATAGAATTTAGAATGTCTAAAATAAAAACAAAAAATAAGTAAAAATAAAAGTGCTTTTAAAAATAATTATCTAGAGAGACCCTGCCAGCAATCAGTAATAATACTATTGCTTACTTTACATGGGAAAGTGAAAGAGTTTTCCAAGACCCTTTGTTCTATTACTGAAATTTGTCTCCCATCCTGTAAATGCTGCCAGTGGGGGGTGAGGGGGAGGATCTGCTGCCCTGTGGCTCTGTTTTTCCCTTTGGATGATAGTGATGGAGCACTTGCATGATGTGTTTGATGCCTTGCATGAGGAAGACATGCAAAGGCAAGTTCCAGTCTGCATGCTGCTTAATGAATGTTTTTCCTTTTCTCTCCCTCCTTGTCATGTGCTTTCAGAAGACAACAATGTGGAAGGTGGGTGCTTTCTACCTTATATTTCTATTCTCTTTTGCCTTTTGATCTCTTAGTATGAATAGGCTACAGCTCACGTTTAGACGGTAAGTTGAACTTCTTTCTGAGCATTTGTTGATTTCTGGATCTTGTATCACTTTTCATATAGAACACACACACACACACACACATGCGCGCACAGACACACACGCACACTCAACTCCAATTAGCCCCTAAGATAAGAAAAATCTCTGGGTCTTATCTCCATCTCCTGATGGATTTCAGCATCCCACATGGGCCTTAGAATACTTATTGTAGTTCTGTATGGAAAAATGATACAATGCTCCATCTATTATTCTAAAAGAGAAAGTATGTCTTTGCAGCTTCAGAACACAGTGCATGATCGTTACTCGAAATGTTTGTCATTGTCATTTCAAGCCCATTGATTTGTTTCAAATGATTTGAACTATGAAGAACACAGAACAAAATGTTGACTGTTAGTAAAAATCATATATTTAGATTTAAAAACCTAAGCCATTCGCCAATGGAAATAAAACACATAGCACCACAGTGTGATTACTGGTAAGTATATTTGTAATTTCCTGTGTTTGTTGAAAAAACATTTTATTGAAACTTTCTTTAATTTTCTCCATCAGAGAATTTTGAAAAGTTATATATATATATATATTCCTTTTAGGGTTCAACAAATATATTTCAATATTTTTATTTTTAAAGAGCCTGATAATATTAGTCTATTGACTCCTGCAAGGACATACACATGAGAAGACCTAGGAAAAGCAAATGCTTCTAAAAGGGAAGGCTTACAATTTTACCTGCCTTCTATTGCATTGTATAACCAAACCACTAGTAGTTGTTGAATATACAAATTTACTAATATTTGTATGTTGCAATAGAGCATTTAACACACTTTGCATTGCTGTTCTAGTTTTAACTCTAGTCATCATCTAATAGTATCTCAACCAAAGAAAGTATTTCTTACAAATAAAACACCTCAGCATTCAAGGTTACATAAACTTTAAGATAACCAAGATTTCAAGTCTAAAAATCAAGCTAAAAATAAAACAATAATCACTACTTGTTAGTACAATATTGATAAGTAGCAGGGATTTTTTTCATGAGCAATATTTCTACTAAAAAATTCTGTTCCATCATTTAAATAAAACAGATTAAAAGAAATCATGAATCAGGATCACTTTTTTCAAGTTTTGGCTCTGTATAGATGGTTTCTGTTTTTATTTCCCTCTGTAATCTTGCATGTGAGTATACATTTCATAAGGTGATTTACCCTGCTGTATTGGTGTATTCCAAATTCATTCTCATTTATTTTGTGCATGTTGAGTTTGAAAGTTATTTTGAAAAGTACTCAAGTACTCAAGTGCATCTACATTTCTTTAACTGTCTTGTAAAATGTTCCACATTTTTTCCTCTTTAAATTCAATTTCATTCCAAAGGACTTTGCAAATCAATCTAATAAGCCTGAATACTTCCTTTCTTCTCTCACATATCCATTCCAGGAAAAGTTTTCCTAAGATTCTTAGAACAAAAGCTCATAATCTGTTGTAATCTTTCTTCAGGCACAACTTCAATATTTTCTATTTATAATGTGACTGATAACCTTTCCTTAGTCATAGGAAATCAAATAGTAAGAATGTGAAAACTTGAAGGATTTATTCATTTCCATCCATATTAATGCATTACCAAAACCTCTATAAGAGATCTTGTAACAGTTAGATATTATCAGATCATTTACCAATTCAGCCTATTAAATTGCTAACATTATTGATATATCTGTAATACATTCATAGTAGCTCATATATATATATATCAATATATATATTACTTTAAAAAAAAACTGAACTAAGGGCTGGGAGTTTGGCCTAGTGATAGAGTGCTTACCTGGCGTTCACTGACTTGGGTTCGATTCCTCAGTACCATAAACACAGAAAACACAGAAAAGGCTGTAAGTGGTGATGTAAGTGGTAAAGCTTTAGCCTTGAGAAAACCCAATGACAGCTCAAGCCCTAAGCTCAAGCCTAGGACTGGAAAAAAATTAAAAAGAAACAAAAAACATGAAATAAAAGATAAAAGGAAGTAAGAATCACACTGAGAAAACCTACCATTCTTCCTTACCATGTAAAACTTATAAATTATCAACATATCAACATACTTTTAAAAAATCTTCATATGTGATGCTGCATTATAAATAAAATTTCTGTTTTTAATAATCACAGTAATTTCACTTTATCATTATAAAATATTTGTAATTATATCTGCATACAGAGTTATTTATATATCCCTCAAATTTTAGGAGAATGTAGATTACCTCAGTGTATATATATCATTTCAAATACAGCTAAAATGGCTCTCGGTATTAAAATTACAAAATATTACTTTTCAAGTATAAATAAATTCTTAAAATACACTTGGATTGAAAAATAACTATTTCTAAATTTAGAGTAAAAAAAGACAATGCCTTTTGGTATAAAAACCAGCTTCTTGATCACTAAAATAATTTTTTAATTTAATTTTATTATCAAGGTGATGTGAAATAATTTTTTCATATATTTTTATTGTAATTAATAGAAGGGTTACATCATATTCACCAGATAGAAGGTACATTACTTCACAAACATTGATACCCTTTCTCATGTCTTGGTCCCCATTTCCCTCCCCCTATCCTCGCTCCTCATCTTGTTTTCCCTGCTTCCCTATCCTATTTCAAATAACCAAATACACATATATACACCATATCAGATAACAAGGTAAAATACTGTAACCATATGAGATAACCAAGGGACAGCAAAAGAGATGAGAGACAGCATAGTACAAGAATTTTTTAAAGAGTCTTTCCAGCCTGATGTAGAAATGCATACCTATAATTTCAGTACTTGGTAAAGATGACCTGCTCTTTCAGATAGCCTGAGGTATGTAGTGAGACAATAACTCCAAACATCCAAAAATAGCCAGCTGCCTTCCATCTGTGGCTCACATCTCTAATCCTAGCTACTTAGGAGACATTTCTAGAGGGTTGTGTTTTGAAGCCAGCCCAGGAATAAAAGTCTATGAGACCTATCTTTAATCAACTAGCATAAAGCTAGGTTAGAGATGTGACTTTAACAGTAGAACATCAGCTGGGCAAGTAAGCTGAACATGTGTGAAGTCTTAAGTTCAAAACTAGGAAGAAAATAACTACAATAACGAAACAAAAATACTCTAAAAAAAAATCCCCAGCATTGTGATTTTCTTTAAAAATGAGTGATGGTCCACATGAAGCCCAAGCAGAAAATAAATAATTGAAGAAAAGGAATCCCGGGAGCTCAGAATGACTCACACTGAAGACCTGCCATCTTCCGCCGAACTCCCCGTGTTTCTTAAAACCATCATTCTGTAGTAAATTCAGGCATGCTTGTGGAGTAATTTTTTGAAATGTATTTGGCCAGCATTAGTCAGTGACTCCACGTCCAACCAGAAACCTTTCTACATTATCATTTCAGTGTGACTAAGAATTTTTTGTTGTTGTTGTTCCCATTTGAAGCTGATCAATTTTTTTTGAATGAGGGGAAAAAGATCAGACCCAGCCCATATTTCAGATATCCTTTTATAATTTCATCACTGAAGAGAGAAAGCCCTGTGGGGCAGGGTTCAAAATAGTCTCATCAAAGGGCACAAAGGGCAGAGGTTGTATCTCAGGAATTGATTGGATGTTAAGCCATGCTCTGATAGTTTTGATTGGTCTAACTGATACAGACAGAAATACACAGTACAGCAGATGCGAAGAATGTACAGTACAAGTTTTCTAACTCTTTGCCCCAAAGCATTCCAACTGGGGGTTGAAAGAATGCTTTTTGATTGCCTCTGTGATACAGACATGTCTGATAGAACGCAAGATGTCTGTCCCTGAATCTTTTTGTCTCTGTGACGACCCTGCCTTACCATGCTCCCTTGTTTATTGCTGACTGTGCTCTTGTTTTCCTTCAAGGTCTGGCGCACCTGATGATGGGCGACCAAGGTATGGGCTCTGTTCCTTTTCCACTCTGCTTTCAGTGTTTCCTCGTTCTGTAGCTGCTTTCAAGCCATCATTGCAAAAATAAAATAAATAAACAGAGTGTGGGCAAGTGCTTGCAAAGTATTTGGCTGCAAATGAAATACATCACTTTTGTTCAACTTTTTTTTTTTCCTATGTGTCTCTCTCTTCTCTTTCTTTATTGGCTTGGTTTTAATTTGCTCCTGTGGCTTTTATTTTCCTCCATTCCCTGCACTAAAATATCTGCAAATAAATGAGACATAAGAAATCATGTTTCAAGATTTTTCTGTACATTTATCAACATTTGCAGTTAAGGGTGATTACAGGAAAGAAAAACCGAGACCATCTGAGGACAATAAGGAAAAAAATACCCAGTTTAACCTCTATAGAAAAAAATTCATTTTTCATTCATGCATGGCAGTTTGGGAACATGCAGACATCATTAGCTTCTGGCTTTTAGAATGCTGAGTATAGTCTCTCTTGGAATCAATATTTCTCTACTTAGGTTTTCTGTGTATCTTGTGCAATATTTTATAAATGAGCATGGGCCTTCTAATTCCTTGCATGCACTTGCCTTAAAGGGGGAAGGATTGTCAGAATGTGATGATTCCCTCTCATTGCTCTTCAAAACTTGATTTATACTTTCTTGTCTGTTTAATTTTCAAAGAGCAATACACTTTCATATATATTCATAATTCTTCTTGTTGTTTTTCTCTTCTCTATTCTCTTTGTCTGGAAAACCTTTCTTCATGGACCCATTCCACCAAATACGTAGGTAAAAGTAAAGGTATTACATTTTATTTTTCCCCTAATATCCTCTGTGTAAATTATGTTTGTTACACAATTAGACCTTTTGACATTGGTAGTGGGTACTGGGAGGTAGGTACATGTGTTAATATATTTATGAATCTAAGGTAAGAAATAAGAACATGTCTGTCTGGAACTCATCCCCATTTTTTATTATTTGTATCTGCCTAAAATATTTTTTAAAGTGCTGGTTGCTTACATGATTAATATGTTTAGAAATTAGCTATATTATGATTCAGAAATTAGCTAGGTTATTATTTCAGGTGTAGTCCCATTTAATGATAGTTAAATGATAAGTGCAATTATCATAAATATGTCATCCTTCAACATTCAGCTTTGGTGGGACATATCTTGCCACAGCCACTCTGGATTGAGACACAAGTTGATACACATGCAACATCAAAACCATCTTTCTGTGGGTGTGTCACCTTTTGTCTGGTGGATGTCATAATACAGTATTGTAAGTAGGCAAGCCTGTTACTATAAACACACTAACTCATCATATTACCAACCAACTACACACATCTTCACTTTAGGACAAGCTCGAAAGCATTTTTAATTTGACATTCAGGACCATCCACATTGTGTTTAGTGTTGCCAGTGAAAGGACGTAGGTGCTATGCAGCTGTGGAAAATATATAGAATAGTCTCTATCTACTGTGTGTGTGTGTGTGTGTGTGTGTGTGTGTGTGTGTGTGTGTGAGTGTGTGTACGTGCCAGTCCTGGATTTTAATGCAGGGCCTGGACACCATCCCTAAGTTTTATGGTCAGGACAATCACTCTAACACTTCTGCCATACATCTCTACTGCTAGTTTTTTATTTCCAATTAATTGGAGTTGAAAGTCCTATAAAATTTCCTGTCTGGGCTGGCTTTGAACCACAGTCTGCAGATCTCAACATCCTGAGTAGGTAGAAATTGTGGACATGAGCTACCTAGCCTCATATCTACCCATTTTTAACTATTTTAGTGAATATTTCCTTTGTCTCTATCTTTAAAGTTATGATTTTACAATCTTTGACTTTAATTCAAATGTTATATTCTAAAATGCTAATTCAGAGAAACTGGCACCAGAGTTCACAATTCTCCAATTTTACATTTTTGTCAGCTAGCAAGGGATCTTTTCTGCTTGAAAAATCATTAGAACAAGAGCTAAACAATAAGTAATAGAAATTATAAGATTATGTAAGAAATAGAGCTTCAAAAACAAATTCTATTTGCATACTTTTAGGGAAGAGCATGTGCTATTGCATTTTCTTGTTTTGGTCCACCGTTTTATCATATAAACAGGTTTTAACGCTTTAGCAACTATGAAACTAACAGAATGTATCAATTCTTTTAATGATTTTTGTCTGTCATTTGTGATACTTTGGTATGACTCTTTTACCTGGGGCCAAATTTTTACTGCTCACTCTCTGAGTACATCCCCTATGTTCTAGTGCATAGAATAAAGCATAGGATGCTTATAATTTGCTTCCTGGCTGAACGAAGTATACTTGTTTTTATATACCTATGTCTATATTTGTATGAATGCACATATATGTACACAGTGTCTAAGAGTGTTCACTATGAAGAAATAATTCTTTACATGATTTTTTTTCTAATCAGCCATTTAACTCTTCATGCGCGCTACTTCATGTCTGTGTTCCATGTAATTTATATTGAGTGTCACTTAACACCATTTTGTTTTATTATGTCTGACTTTGGTGTTTTCTGTTGTGTACAAAATACTCTTTTTGTTTTACTAATTTTCAGCAAATGTTCTCCTCCAGTCAGCACAAAGTTAGTAGGAATACAATTTGCTATTTCTCTTGTGTTCTTCAGTTTATTTTTGTTAATGACATCAAGATGCTTTCTTGATTTTAGGATGGATCTGAGCATTTAAAAAATCAGAATGGCTGGTATTGCATATGATGCTTTAGAGATGTTAAAATAATTGTTCATTAAATTAACAAATCACTTAGAGCAAAAATAAAGTCATCCATTTGGCAGGTCATCACATTGAAAGAATGTCAGCAGTGAAGAGATGACAAAGGCATGGGAAAGTTAGTACAAGTGTCAAAAAGGCAATGAGAGTGGTACCAAATATGGTAGGAATTCACAACAGGTAATGATGGTATGATTTAGGGATTCATAGGAAAATATAACCCTGCACATGTAAATAAATCTTCTTTTTGAATTAAGATATTAAATCTAG
Organism: Megascapheus bottae; assembly: GCF_031878675.1. NCBI lineage: Eukaryota > Metazoa > Chordata > Mammalia > Rodentia > Geomyidae > Megascapheus > Megascapheus bottae. Next base: position 49,321,809 of record NC_143515.1, read on the forward strand.
TCAATGTAAAATTCCACATCTTTGCATCATCTTATTGATGTAAAATATATACACAATAAATGCAAGAATATACATGATATAAAAGATATAAAAATGGTAAGAATAGACCTTCGGGGCTTTTGTCCTCACCATTTATTCTTCCTCTCATGGAAAAATGAATTTGGAATCTTTGGGATGGACTCTGTTTTTGAGACTCCAGAAATAAGACCAAAGTCAAGGACATTATTATTACCATTTTAATTGCTTCTCTATGGATTCATAATATCTCCCAAAATTGTAAATGATTGTTTATAGATGAATATATTTCATATAACAAAAATAATTGATATGTGTAAAAGAAGTTTTTGATAATTATTATTGTTCTCTTTGTTCTTGTGATGTAACCTTTTAGAGTAGGTGTGAATCCTTCTACATTTCATAATGTCTCAGGCTTTGGAAACTGCAAAATACTTTATCATATGGACGTGATAAAATACTTAAGTGGGACTCAGACATGGTAGTGGTAACTGATTGTGCTGGCCGCCAGACTCATAAAAAAGGAAATGCAAGCTTGCTCCCTTTCTCAAAAGCTATAATGGCCAAATATTTTCCATTGTTTTTCTGTTTCAAACTCTAGAGTTGGATATACTTTATTTTTATGATCTCAAAATAAGAATATATCGCTTTTAAATAGGCACAGCTAGGATTAAATTTTAATTAGAGAGCTTAGCCTTCTTCATTATTTATTTATTTATTTTCATATATTTTTGTTGTAATTAATAGAAGGGTTACATTATATTCAACAGATAGAGGGTGCATTACTTCACATATATTGATACCCTTTCTTATGTCTTGGTCCACATTTCCCTCCCACCACCCCTGCCCCTCATCTTGTTTTCCCCCCTTCCCTATCTGATTTCAAGTAACCATATTTATTTATTTATTTATTGGCAGTCCTGGGCTTTATTGGCAGTCCTGGATTTGAGCTCAGGGCTTGAGCACTGTCCTTGGGCTTTCTCAAAGCTGGAGCTCTACCACCTGAGAAACAGCACCACTTCTGGCTTTTTCTATATATGTGGTACTGAGGAATCAAACCCAGATCTTCACGCATGCTAGGCAAGCACTTTACCACTAGACCAAACACCTGGCCCTGAGTTTTGCTTTCTTTAAAAGATCTGAAGATACGGTCCTCAGAGCCAACTGTACAGTTGCTTTTGGGTAGATGGAGCCAAATAAGTTTCATGAAATTTTGCTTGAGGTTTTCATTTCTTTAATTTGTTAACAATTTTGTTAAAATCACTAATAATATTTTCATTCTATTTTGTATTTATAATGTAAATTCATCTATTTGTCTAAAAATGTAATCTTTCCTTTTTTTTCTTGAATTTTTATATTGTTCTTTCCATCCTAACAATTGGTTGTTTGCTTGTTTGTTTCTTATACCTTACTACAGATGCTTTGTAAATGAAATGAATGACTATTTAAATGAGGAAAAGCCCAAGTAGGTTATACATGGAAATTCAGCCATCGTAGCTGGTTGGTTGCTGAGGAACATAGATTAATCATCATAAGTTAACCATTTGCACTTGGGTTAGATGTTTGTGTTTCAATTGTTATTGTAATTACGTGTTAAGGTATATGTAATATCAACTCTCCCTAGTAGAGTGTAAGCTCCAAGAGGGCAGGAAGATTGTGTTTCTTGTAGACACTTGTGCTTCCAAAACACTGTTCTTACTGTAACTTAAATGTACCCTTTTCCTGAACTAAGCAAAGAGAAAATAACTTAGAAAACAAGAGAGAAGGTTCAAAATACACAAAGATTGAAAAGGGAAGAGGGACTTTATTCAAATAACAAAAGTGAGTTGTACCAAGTGACTAAATGGAAGCACTTTGTCTCTCTGTCTCTAAATTGTCTTTTTGTTCGTAAACTTCACATTTATTTTGTCAAAATTCTGCTATATTTCTTCTCAGCAAATCATCATCTTACTATCATATATATGTCTTATCCACTCAAAGTAATAAGTCTGGAAGGAAATAAAGATATTGTATTTTTTGTAAGTAGTGGTTTTCAGGTATTTTTGTGTTTGTTTGTGTTTTTTCCTGTAATGCAATTCGCTGTCATAAGGATAGATAATAAAGTTTTACTTGTAGATTTCTCTAGCTGTGAGATAATTGGTACATGAAATTTTCCTAAAATTGAAATGGGGCATTATGTTATTTTATATGATCTCTTCTTTTATTTTTTAAACTGTATTTCAAGCTGATTCATTGTAAGACCCATTTACATCTAATTTAAACTAAGTATGAGTAGTAAGCTGTCTGAGAAGTCAAAATCTAAGTCTTATTTTTAAGAGAAACCTATTCTTGCTTTTATACAAATGCATAAATGTTTGCACAATATTTTCAGAATGAATGTCTTCTTGAGGTTATCAAGTGAACACTTGCTGTTTGATTACTAATGATTCTTGTGATATTAAAAATGTTATAAATAGAATTGGTAAACATACAGTTACACATTTCTAAAATACGTTTTCTTCTTATTATTGTTGTAGTGATATGTTCACATCAAATACAATCATTTCTCAAAAAATAAAAATAGATGTTTTAAATATATCACATTAATACCTAAATATAGTTGATTAACATACAACTAATTTGGTAAGCTGTATGTAATATTATTATGTACATTTAAAGCTTTATCTGTAATGTCCTTTCACAATTCTACTGTACTTGCTCTTAAAATTGCTAGTTTAATCTTGGAAGAATAGTAAGTAATTTGGTGATGTTATGTTTTATTTGTTTCCCTCTCTTAGTCAATTGTGACTACTATAACAGAGTAGCAAAAACTAGGAATCAAACATTTCTCTCTAACAGGACATCTGGGAAGTCCACAATCAAGGTACAAGTATGATTTACACCTGTCGGGATCCGGGTTTACAGAGTACAGTCTGCTTCCCCAATATGATAATTAGAGGCAAGAAAGTTCTGTAAATCTCCATTATAATGATACTGATCTCATTTTGAGGGTTCTGACCCTTGGCTCCTCACCCTCCTAATGAGTTCTTGGAATCGAGCCCCTGGGACTATGAACAAGTGAATTTGGAGCAGACACCAACTTTCAAACCATAGCACAGAACAGCAGGTCTTAGATTATTACATAACATCACAGACTTCTTATTACCAAGTCCTTTGTTGCCATGTAGCTAATTGGTCTGTGAAATGTCCAATTTCCACCCACCAGTTCTCTGATAGATTTGCTGTGGATTCTGATACATAATTAGTGTGCATTATGAAAAGATCTTATTTCTTTCATTCTGTATGGATTCTTAAATCGTTTAGCTTCCTAGTAATTAGTAACCTGTTGTTTAGAAGAGTGTGCGGATGCAGATAGTGTTGAACTGAAACATTTATTTTGTACATATGTTAACTAAGAAATAATTTACTCCCCTCTATTATTGTTTCCTCTTTATTGAAGCACTGGATACACTTTCTAATTCACAGCCTCAGGATAGAAGAAACCTAGAATTTTACCTCATAAAAACAAATGGTATATATCGAATTGATTCATATGAAGGCTCTGAGAGTACTCAATATTTTATTTATAATTCTTCTCTACTTTTCCTGCTCATCAGTTTTAGGTATAAGTAGGAAGAGTTTCTTGAAGAGTATGATTTAATCAATCTCATCTTTTAATTATCAATAAATTTCCTAATTCATTCATATATCTGTATAATTGACCCTGTGAAAATCCCCATGATTTTATAAATTATATAAATGGAAATGATGTTAAAAATTGAATAAGAATTTTAAAAAAACCTGTAGTAGATTCACTTATCTTCATTGACGAATACAGAACAAACTCTTTATGATAAATAATTACAGAAGGAGGCAGTATAAATAAAATCTAAGTGCTCTAATAATTATACTGAAAATTGTAAATTTTAATATGACAAAATTAGTTTTAAAGGAAATCTGTTCTCCTAAATACTTAGTCTTTTTAATCCAACTGATATATGACTTTAAAAAAATACAAAGTATCAACACTTTTATTTCATAAATGGTCCTGGTGAGTGGATATTAGCAATGCTGTTTCTTGTAGAATTAGTTTATATACTGGAGGAAATTTAATCTTTAGTGGGGTTCATAGAATTTTGTAAACAGAAAGAACATTAGAATCATCTCTTAAAGAATTATTGGCATTCAGAGTTTGTTTTGTTTTGCCAGTCCTGGGACTTGAACTCAGAGCCTGGGTACTTCCTTGGACATTTTTTGCTCAAGGCTAGCACTCTGCCACTTGAGACACAGTGCCCCTTCCAGCCTTTGTGATTCTGGGAAATCAAACCCAATGCTTTGTGCATGCTAGGTGAGCATGCTACCACTAGGCTACACTTCTAGCCTGGCATTCTGATTTTTAAAGTATGATAAACAGTACTTCCTATTTTGACAAGTTAATTCTCATGAAGGTTTGAGTTGAAATGCCGATAACATGTTCTTCCAGTTCCACATAATTATGAAACAGGTTTTCATTTTGTTCTAACAAAGTAAATGTAGAAATACTATGAAAGAAACATTAACCAAATATTGTCTAGGATATACTAGACCTGAGTGTGACTTTACATTGCAACTGGGAAGCATCGCAGGATAGCGAGAACGCATTATGACCTTGTGAAGACTGAGTGCAGTTTCCATTCTTGCTTGTTACTGACTTTGAGCAAATATTTTAACCTCAAAGAGCTGTATCTGTTATAGGGCTAGTCTACTACAAATGTCAGTGTGACACACTGGATTAACAAAAGTGCCTAGAAGAATTTCAGTGAATGTTAACTATAACAATAAAGGTACTGTGTACATTTTATCAAATATTTTAAATTTATTTAGCAAAACACTAGTGATGGCTTACTGACTTCCAATTGTTGTATTAAGATTTTTGATTCTCATAGGATATTGATTTTCAGGTTTCTCTTTCCTTTCTATCATGAGTTATCTTTTTGTAAAAGATAGCAGAGCCTAATTGAACTGGTGGAAGGAAGTTGGGGTGGGGGAAAAAGGGAACTGGGACCAGCTTTTTTTTTTTTCGTGGGTCTTGGGAACTTGGCCTGCGCACTGTCCCTGAGCTCTTCAGCTCAAGGCTACCACCCTACCCCTGGGCCTGGGAGCTGTCCCGGAACTCTTCAGCTAAAGGCTACCGCCCTACCCTGACGCCAAGCCCCACTTTTCCTTAATGGAGATAAGAGTTTCAGGACCTTTTGTGCCCACTCGTTTTGAGCCTTGATCCTTAGATCTCAGCCTCCTGAGTAGCTAAGATTACAGCTAGGATTACAGGTGTGAGCCTTCATGACCCTGCCGGGACCAGCTTTTTGATCTGCCTTGTTCTCTGTTTAGTGAAGGACGTTTCTGGAAATTTGATTGAAAAACATTCCTATAACCACTGATGTTCAAAGCTGTTCTTTACAGCTTCTCTAATAATCAGGTTTAAAAGCACAAATCTTTAAAAAAAAAACAAAGCATAATTCTGTAAGAAGAGATAGTAACTTATTTATGTAGGTTTCTATGTCTTTAGAAAGTCTTGAGCATTTGGGGATACTAAGTAGCTTGATTCACTGGGGCCTTTCCAAGGGACTATCTTCGAACAGTATGTGACAGAGGGAGAGTTTCAAAGAATGAAGTAGTTCTTCTCATACTGTATTGTAACGTACCTCATACTGTATCTCAAATGACAAAGTAGATTCCTTTTTCTTGGGTCCACAGAGAACTCTCTGCACCAAGGATCTTTACTGCCTAGGACCACATTTTTTAAATCAGTGTTTTATCACATTGTAGGAGGAAGGAGGGCAGAAAAGAAGAAAGGGAGGTAGAAAAGAGGGATTAAAAAAATTTAGTTATTATTACTGACGTTAAGGAGAATTTTCTGTATGTGTGACAGTTACATATAGCCACAACTTTTCAAAATAGATATTTTGATAAAAAATTTATCCTATATGCATAGTAATTACTAGTTTTCAGGACATGACTCTACATTTACAAATCATATCTATTATACAAAAGCCACCACACATGTCTTTTCTTTTTCTGTTTCTTTGTCTATTATTTTCCATGGACTGATTTTCACACCACAACCTGTTCAAATGAGGCATTCCTTTAATGATGACTATTTACTTCCATCCAAGTAAAGTACAGGGATTTTACCAGAGCTGCAAACCAAAACCATTTTCTGTCATCTTAACATTCTTTCACTATATAATCCAAATACAGAATATAAAAACATGCTACTGAGAACAAAATGATGAATCAGAAATTTTAAAAATTATATATGATTTCAAAGCTTGTGTGTGTGTGTGTGTGTGTGTGTGTGTGTGTGTGATTTCAACCCCCTCCCCCCAATTACCTGGTCAGTTGATGTAGTTTCCAATTCCATTTTCTAAATTTGGCTTTATAAAGTCTGTAGACATTTGAAGAAAATTAAATTATCCACTTAAAGAAACAGTCCAATTTAATTTGGGCTAAAGTGTTGCCTGAGGGATGGAAATCCCTAAATTGGCCAGTTGTGATTACCCTCATTCACGCGCTATCTGTGTGTGTTCACAGATTGTTACTATCAAAATCTGCCAGCAATCTACTGTTAAGCTCAGTCAAGAGTTACCTTTGATTCTGGGTTGACCTTGCAGAATTATGATGGCCTTTAAAGTGCTTATTTGTTTAAATAAAATGGCATATTATCTGACCCACCATCAGCAGGGTGTGTTCATTTTCAATTGCCTTCCCAGCAAGGGTGACGATTTGCACTGCGCCATCTGTATTTTCTGTGACCAGGGGCATTCTTCTCCAGGGGAGAAGAGTTAAGAGTCATCCAACGTGATGGATAAGCAGAGAAATCAACTCACACTCAAAAGAAGAAAGTTCACACTTGATTTTGATATCCATGAGGACTATTTTTTGACTTTTGTCCTGGAAATTATTTTTAAAAGTAATCTCAGTGACTCACCAGGATAAGTCTTTGTTTCTTTTCTCTCTGTTTCAACAATGTCATCCTTTAAAAAGAGAAAGTACAACAATTCCTTGAGGACTGCACTGCTCTTTAACCAAGTCATCTCAAAGATCTGTGTACTCTGATGAGAGCATTTGTACAAGTCGTCAAACATGAGAACAAACCTTATAGTTGCTCCCTTTATCTCATCAGGTAATTAGTCCTCAGGAAGGGTTCACAGTAAACTCAACCATCATTGGGATTTCTAAATATACAAAATTTCAAGGTACTTAACAGTGAATTTTATTTGTTAGGTCCATGGTAGTTTGGACTTCTGTATATATGTATATATACACATATATGTATATAATACATAATACACCTACATAAGTGTGCAAAGATAATATATAACTAATAAAATTGTCTATATCATATGTTTATCATGATATATACCAATTATATAATCTATATTTATCTATCTATTATCTGAAAACTCTAGAATGTACTAAGCACAATTACTTAGAATATACCAACTCAGCTGACTTGCTTTGGCTCTCTATACCTGTTAATTAACTCTTCAAAGGTCCCTCTCACCATATCAAATATACACTTTTTCACCCAGTCCATAGTACCCATGTTGAAAGATTTTCTTTGACACAATGAATGATTCCTTGACTTTAAGGAAAGTTTCACTAATTGGGAAAGGTCCAGATAGACCTCGAAAGCAAATGCCCACAAATATATCCCCAGATGCATTATTCTCACTTCCTTGTCTGAAAATTGTAATAAAGAAGGCCTTAAATAAAAGGATCACATTATTTGTGCAAAGATCATGTTTTAGGGAGTATGCAATCCATCCTTTGGGGGGGGTATTAAAAACAAGGTAAGTTCCTCACACCTGTTATCCTAGCTACTCAGGAGGCTGAGATTTGAGTATCGTGGTTCAAAGCCAACCAGTGCATTGAAGTCTAAAATATGTGAGGCTCTTTTCTCCAATTAACCACTAGAAAATTGGAAGTGGCGCTGTGGCTTCAGGGTAGGGCAATAGCCTTGAGCTGAAGAGCTCAGGGACAGTGCCCCAGCTCGGAGTTCAAGCCCCACAACCAACAAAAAAAAATGATAGATCCAGATTCTGTAATTATATGGAGATAGATGATCATACTTTTAACACATTTCAGAAAGAAGTAATGCAAAAGGATGCAAACCTAGAGAAAGCAAAGGAGAATGCTGAAGCACATAAATCCAAGCTCCTATGGGGATGAGAAAAGATGACCTAAGCACTCTGACAATAAGGCATTCTTTATTTCCTCCTGAAGGACAGATGTGACAGAATAATGCTAGTAGTGTCACTCCGGGACCTAGGGACACTCACATGGATGGTGGCATTTCTTATGTAATTTGAGGAGCACTAGACATCATTTTCTTCTCAAAGATAAATTTCTCAGTGGCTCTGCTCTCTTGATAAAAATTAACATAAAATATTTGGTAATGTAACATCATTATAAGTAATGGGTCTTTCCATAAGCAGGAATCCAATTTAATGTTAGTAAGCCACATCAGATGCCATCCTGCAGCCTTTTTGTAATCCTTACTTTAAGTCTCTGCTGAGTTGGAAGCACAATGGCAAAGCTGGTTTCTAAGCCAAGGAGAAAGTAAGACTTGATTGACAGAAGGATTGTATCTTATCAGTTGGGTCTAGGATTAGCTATGTTAACAGTACCTGCCACCACTGAATATGAAGGCAGCTTCTACAGTGAAGTAGTTGAGAGTGGATGCTGCCCTAGGAATTAGGGAATACCCAAGGTTTACCTCATGAAATTACAGCGGGGTTCCATTTACTGATTTTGTCAGTCACTGCTGTGTAATGTGAAATCTTTGAAGTCAAGACATTTGTTATTTTTATGTTTGAATTGAAAACCTAGGAGATAATATATGTTGCTGAAAATATAGGAATGGTGGTTATGATGATTGCAATGGAACAGATTCACCCACCATCCTTAGGCTCACTATATGTTAACTGGGTAGTTTTAGAGAAGTTTTTTTGTTTTCCCCAATTCTTATCATCTCTGTTTAGAAATTATAAGCAATACCACCTATATTCATGATGGAGATTAAATATAATATTTAGCCAGGCACCAGTGGCTCATACCTGCTATCCATACCACATGGGCAACTGAGTTTGGAAAGATCATTCTTCGGGGTTAACCTCATAGCAGAAAATTTTTGGAGATACATTTCCTCTCAACCCATAGCTAGACATAGCAGTACTTGCCTATCCTCCCAAATTATGTGGGTGGCTGAGATCAGAAGATTTCTATTCCAGGCCAGCCTGAGCAGAAAAGTCCATGAAACTCCATCTCCACAGAGGAATCTGGGAAAACCTGAGCACATGTGAGCTGAGTAATAATGACAATTCAGAAAGTAGACAGATTTCAATGCAGGCCTGTACTTACCTGAGTAGAGTAAAAATAATCAGCCAAGGCAGTGGAAGCATGGCTTAGAAGTATTATACCAGCCCAGCAAGAATGAGACCCCGAGTTCAAACCCTAGCATATACACTACATGTATTCACTAACATATATTTCTAGAGGAAGAGAAAATGGTGAAGGTGTTTTTATGATGAGGATCTTCCAATTTCCTGTTGACTAAATTACAAAGAAATAAACAAACTAAAGAAGAAAAATCGGTAAGGAGGGTTTTAACATGCTGACAAAGAAATTATCCTGTTATCCTTTTCAGCTTGGCTCTAAATCACAAAGGCAAGATATTTTCCTTTTATTTTTTTTTAATTTCCTTGATTAGGGTAGTAAGATCTTGTTTACAGTGATCAAGTTTTAGCAGAAATCAGATAAGCCCTGTGTTCTAGTCTGTTTGGTAAGCTTGCTTTTGACTTGTTTTGCTTAATTGCTTTTCTTCATTAAAAAAAAAGAAAATACAAGGAAAATCATAATCCTTTCCTGTCACTGAATTTTATTCTGGGATGTGCTATAAAGACTGAAAAATTATATGAATATTATAAGAGGCTAAGGTAATTATAAAAGAGGGAATAAAGCTTGGAAGGGTGTTGGGAATTAAAAATAGGTGCTAATGTGCTTTAAATCACTCTAACTGAAACCCACTGTACTCAGAAAATTGAAGACATTTCTTTGTAATGAAAAAAAATAATAAATAGATCATAGTTTCAACCAAAATCTGTAAGTCTCCTAGTCTAAATGCCCAGTCCAGAAAACTTCTGCAACAAGGTAAACCCAGTCTTTGTGTTCAGAAGGAAAATAGAAATCACCGTTGTTAAGAAGTGTTATAATAAGAAAGAAAGAAAAAAAGTTCTTCGTTTTAGTGAGAATCTGTCCTTGAAACTCACCAATTAGCCATTTGAATGTTGTAATTGTTGCATCCTAAAACCTACACCAAGCCTCTCCAGGGTGCTTGCTCTGTACTTGGAGTTTAACTATAGTTAAACTTTGTCTATCTCCTCATCTATAAGTATAGTTGACAGCACCACACCTAAACTCAGATTTTTCTCCCTAAGATTTATGTCTTCAGTCTCTAAAATCATCTGATAGTAGGTTGAACCACTTTCCGCCTCTTTCACTGAATTTCCTTTTTCTTCTCTGAATATTCTCAATACTTGCCAGTTTGTTTCTGACATTAAAGTGAAGTCCCAAATTAATCCTGATATCCTAAATGCTTGAATAGGACACAATTGGAAGCAATCTGATTTTAGACAGTATGTTTCTGTTTACATAGTTTATAATATAAGAAGTATATGAGTGTTCTATATTTTTGTTGACCCATTCTGAACTTTTATGTAAGTCAGTCTTGCAATTATGTGCTCACCAGTAGAGAACATGACCTATTCTTTCAATTGTTAAACTGAGAAATATTTAGTAAACATCTAAGATATTATGAATCAAATATAAAATGGCATGCCATCTGCCCTAGACAGAGTTATAGCACAATAGATGAAGACCTTTCACATGCAAGTCTTATCAACAACTCATAGCTCACAATAGAAGTCATTTACAAAAAAACAAAAACAAAACAAAAGCAAAAACATGCTACCTTAGTTAAGATTTGTTGAATCATAGCTGTTTACCAGACAGATATAATTTTTTCTACAACAAATCATCCCAAATTTAGTAGGTTGAACAATATAAATTATTATGTTATGTTTTGCAGGTCAGACACTTGACTTTGCTCTCCAGTGGTTAACTGTATTTCAAGCTCTAGGAAAGTATTTGTTTTCCCTTTGTATTTCTTGAGGACATCTGACAGCCCTTAGCTGGAGACTTCCTTCATCTATCTTCATGGCCAACAGTCTTGCATCTGCCTGACCAGGCTCTTCTGATTATAGTGTTCTGTAATTCACTCTTCCCTCCCTCTTTCACATCAGCATACCTCACTACTAGACAATCTACTTCCTATCCTTAAGTCACTTGATCTGAAAAATGCAATTACTTCTTCTATATTAATTTCCCTCACTATGTAGTGTAATGTGTTATCTTTGTTGTTATGGTAATTATGTGTGGACAACCCAAATTGTCCGCATCTTCACTCCTATTATTATTTAGCCATCATTTGGGCCTTTCATAAAGAGAAACATGTTGGGCAGAAGAACAAACACAAATAGAGAAGTATTTATTTATGGCATAGAAAGCAATCGAATATGAATGAAAAAAGAAAGCCTAAAAATACATTTTGAAAATGAAGATGAAAAGATGAAGACAAACCTCAAGGAACATGATTATATTTGTGTTTTCAAACATTCACACTGGCAAAAGAAGAGATGTGATGAATGTAAACAATAAGGAAGAAACAGCAAAGCCACCATCATTTAGTCAAGAAAGAAACCAGGAGTTGTCTGTCCTTTAGTGTCTTTTAAGATCAAGAATAGAGAAGAGAGAAGAGAATAGGTTAGATATATGGTAACAAATTAGGTTCTGTTGGATTTATTGACTGATTAAGTAAAGGGCTCAAGGCTAATGTCTAAACTGATTCTTAGATTCCCATTACAAACAAGCTAGCAAATCACAAGTTAACTTCCACATAAGTCTCTCTGAGCCTGACTTACTTTACTTAATGCAGTATTTCCCAGGTCCATCCATTTCCCTGAATATGCATAATGTTATTCTTCCTAGATGAATACAACTCATCTTGGGCATCTAGTCTATTTGCATGTCTTCAGTAAGGTGAATAGTGCAGCGATGAGCATGAGTGTGCATATAACTCTATGTTGTAGCCCTACCAGATTCGTTTATTTGTATGGCTCACCAGTACTTAGACATCTGAGTTTAGGCCTCTGAGTTTTTTTAAGCCTCTTCTGGAAATCAATACAGAATAAAGTCACTCCGTTCACTGTATGTATGTGTGAGAAGTTGCCATTATCAGAGTTACATTGTAGAAATACACCTTCATGGCAGACATATAATTTATAGTGTTGAAGAAAGATTGGGTTGTGATGGGAAGAAGTAAGGAGGCTGTAGAAGCAGTTGAGGTAACAGGTGATTGTGCCTGAACTGAGATGATGACCTCCCAAAGGAGAAACAGAATGCAAAAATCTAAATTGAATATTCAATCAAGGCATAGTCTTTGTTTTGCTCCTCGTATTTTATATGGCATATGTGGTGGAAAGCTTATGTAGGTAATAAACAAACTGACAATGAAGAATGTGGAACGGTAGAATTGGCTATAGAAATTGAAAGAAATGTATGAGGCAGAGCCTGACTCAAAGTAACCTGATGGACCATATTTCTGACCACATACACAGAGGAATGTTGATCTCCAGTCATGAAAAGACATGCAGGTAGACATACACACACAGAGTCAAAAACATGAACACAGGCCTCAGGATGGAGCAGTGAGGTGAATGAGTTGTGATCTGTAGCATTTAAATAGAATATGAGAAATTTTAGCTCGTTCCCCCCCCCTCCCCCGCCACACACAAAGTACTGAGGAATAAAGCATTCAGGATAACCCTTTCAGAGGTAAGGTCAGATCATTTTGTGAAAGCCGGTTGTTTTATACATGAAGAAATGGAGAGAATGAAGTGGCTCTGTCCAACATTAACAAGGAAAGGGAAAATTTAATCCTAGAACATGACAGGCTTCCCTGCCACACATCACATGTTCCATATTCACTTACTTGCTGCCTAAAAGAAAATGTACTAGTTTACACACACACATGCACACACACACCATCCACACATGAGCCATTTTAACGTGTTTTATATTCTGAAATAAAAAAAAATTAGGCTCACCTGGAAAATTCAGATATAGCTAGTTAATATATAAAACATCAAGGTAGTTCCCCCTTCCCTAAATTTCATGAACAAGTAGATTAAAAAAAAGACTGGGATTACAAGAAAGCCTAAATTGAGCTTGGTGTTATGGAACACACCTACAATCAAAGCTTCTGCAAGATGGAAGGAGGAAGATCCATGATTCTAAGCCAGCTCCGGAAAAATATGCTATCTACTTCAAAAGTGCTGAGGGAATGATTCTAGGGGAAAAAAAGCACTTCACTGGCATTTGCTCAGGTCTGGATTCATTCCCCCGAAAACTTGTATGTGTAGGGGAAGATCTAAGTGAAAACCAGATTTATTCATTTTGAGTATTTTTGCTTAGGTGCTCTTGACCTATCTTATTCTGTAGAATCCAATAGTTACTTTGAAGCAAGTTGTATTTTTTTCCAGCTCTAAATGCACGGAGGACATAAGCTAATGGACTATAAGTGGTGCTTTATGGAGCCCTGGGCATTCTGAGTAGATATCCCAGGCCTATTGCAATGAGGGCAAGATTCAGAGCTCTGGCCCTGAATAGTGCCATACAGTTTAATCTGCTGTAATACTGGGTTTTCTCACCAGATTTTGTATACAAGGAAAACTATCTCAGTTCAAAAAAATAAAAATGTTTGAAAAGTATTGCTAGAGGGTATTAATCAAGGACTGTAGCTAGAATTCCAGATCTTACCCCTTTGAATTTTTGGATTACATTATAACTTTCCAAATCCCATTGTTTCAAAGAAGTAAACCATAAAAGTTCAGTTTTACCATAAAAGTACCTTGCAACCCTTTAGGCCTGCAGAGAGCAACATCAGTGGCCTTTGCCTGCACAGTTCCCTCTGCCTCAGGGCACTTTGCAAGGAAAGAATTTTATGTTTTCACAACAAAATGTGAGGTTTGACACTTGACACTGAGCAGGAGACACAGCAGGGCTTGAGACATTCATTTGAGACATTCATAAAAAAGTGCTTGTGTGTGTGCTTCTGTCTGTTTACATTGCTATTTGTAAGCCAAGATTTTCTCCATTGCAGTTTATAGAATCATGACTCAAAGACCCATAGGACAGATGAGGATATAGTGGCCCATTACCAGCAAAGGTCACACTACTCTCCACTACCAACCCCTCCCCACACACATACACATGTACACAAACATAGAGACCAGCCACCTTACCCGAGTATGTCAATGATAAGCTAGTATTAAACAATCATAGCTTAAAAAAGTATATGTCTCTCCAAATCATCAACTGAGTGGAAGATGCTATTATCAAAGCTTTATCTGAACCAGCTTCATATCAATTGAACTGGTTTGCACAAAAAGTTTCATGTTGTTTAGAGTTTCATTTTGTTTCTTTTGGTCAACAACAATAGAGACATAGTTGCATTTTGTTTTAAAGTGCTGTGGGTGGCAAATATAAAGAAAATAATACTAACAATGACTGTAGAATGACCACAAGGTCATTCTAGTATGTTGTTATTTTGGGTAGTCTTTTTTGTTGTTAAATGTTGTGCCTAAATACCTTTTTTTTTAAAAAAAAAATTGTATCTATAATGTATTAGTTCTGACTCGAGTAAATGCCTATGTTTTTCTTAACTATGGTGTTACCACAGCAATTTTTCAGTCTCCTTTGCAGCCCTGTCTTTTATTCATAAAATACTTGGTTTTGATTAGAAATTTGATTTACTTATCTTCTTTTCTTTATAGTTTTCACATTGGCTTAACATAAGTAAGTTATGGCTGAAGTTGAGGTTATAGTTTATTACAATAAACATTCTTTTTAAATTGTGTATGTGTATGATTGTGAGTGTGTGTGTGTGTGTGTGTGTGTGTGTGATTGTGAGTGAGTGTGTGTGTGTGAGTCCTGAGACTTGAACTCAGGTCCTGAGCTCCATCCCTAGACTTCATTGGCTCAAGGCTAGCATTGTACGATTTGAGGCACAGCTCAAATTCTAGATTTTTTGGAGGGAATAGTTTATTGAAGACAAAAGTCTTATGAAATTTCCTTCCCAGCTTAATACAAAAAAGCTACATTGAATATGGGTCTTTATAAGGTCAGTGTAAATCATTCACAAATGTATGCTATTTTCTTAAATAGGGAGATTCATTAATTTTGATAAATCATTGTTGTTCCACTAATTAAGCTAGAGATAATATATTAACTGATATTAAAGTTTTTTTTACCTTTTTAACAATTTTCTAATATAAGCTAAAATGATTATTCAGAAGTTTTAAAAATTGACAATACCTCTCTCTCTCTCTCTCTCTCTCTATATATATATATATATTAATCTTTTTGATGGATCTTTTTGCTATTTTTCCTCTTCTTTTTTTATCTGAAAAGATTTGTATTTATTCTTACTTTATTCTTAACTCTAAATGTTATCTAGCATTTTAATTTTTCTGATTTTAGTTTAATAATTGCTATATGCCAACTAAGTAAGTTGAATGTTACTGCAAGCAAACTAATTTTATCTGTCTTCATTTCCTTAATAAAAGAATTCTCCTAGGTACTTACGACTTAGTCTATGATACTTAAAAATTCATTGGGATCTAACAAAGACATTCATTTCAGTAGTTAATTGAAGTGAAGCCTTGTAAAATACAGACAGACCCTTGAAATATTGAATAACTCTTGGAGATCGTCATGGCTCCCAAACTAATTTCATGTTAGTATTAAAGCAACCAACATAGTTTGTGTATAAGAGAATAATAATACATGGGAGATTGTGTAAATTCTTAGTACTACAGCTTCCATCTCCCAAGCATATTGCAATAAAAAAATGAAATTCTCCTGCAAATACATTGGGAGCCTAAGAGAAAAGTATGCAGTGGCTACAAAGAAACAAATATATTGGTATCATTCACATTTCTTAAAGTATAGGTAAACTACTAGCACTTTCTTTGGTTTCTTGTTTAACTTTCATTGTCTAATGTTCTATATTCCATGTTCATCTTAGTATCCTTTGATAATAAACTGTCATTGAACTTTCTTTTGCTGTTAGAAAATTCACTTGGGGTCTTTTATGTTTTCTTACATATTACTTTTATTTCAAAATGTAGACAAAAACATTGAGAACATAATTAGTGTTTCATCTTCTTTGTATTGAGAATTAACTCATTCAAATCACTCAGTACAAAACTTGAAACTTTTCATATGACTCAGAGACACTCAGCGAATTAAAGAGGCTGAAGCAATGATACTTATATGGTACTTGTGTGGGGAAAAAAAAAAAAAAACATAAGTTGACAGGTTCTACAAGAAAGATCCAGCAGTGAATGAGGGATCACATAAGAAAAAAATATTCCTACATGAAGTTGTCAGGAAGATCCTCCCTTGAGAAGAGACTTGAAGTTTTCTATAATTCTTTTTAGATCTTAGAAGCAATTACTTTTCTCTCTGGAATCGAGTAACTTTAGTCAAATCATTCTCTCATGTTTACTTTGCATTATTCCTCCTAGTATCTTAGCTGATTTTCCTATTTTACACTTCAGCTTCTCTGGACTATATAACATCACAAAGTGCTGTTGCTCAGTCCTTATGAACTTGGAACTACCCTGCCTTATTTTTACGTTTAAGAATGGGGTTGTGCAATCCTTCTACCAGTAAAAAGGTCTGTTCATACTATCCCCAGTATGAACCATGCTCATTTTGAATTCTGTGCTCACTTACACCTACCATCCTGCCTACAATACCAGCCCTTCTCTAAATATTTTCTTTAAGTCTAAAAGTTCACATTTATCATTATAATGCAAGTAACACTAACTTAAATTTGATATCATCAACTGGATGATATCAGATTCATCCCAAGTATATAATTTGGGTTTTAGGACTATTATCCTTAATTGTTATGTTACCAGATACAATTTTCCCATTCCTTGTATGTGATGAGGAGAAAAGCATGAGGAGTCTGGACTTTAATAAATTGAGAACTCTTGTGAATTTCTAAGTCCAACAATGAATACTTTGTTGCACTGATCTCTTACCTAAATGGCAGCTGAGTCTCAGATGATAGTTTTATTTTCTTCTTAGAAAGGTAGGATATTCCATGTATTTGTTTTGCCTGGCATGCATGCAATTTTAGAATGGCTAATCCTCTGACCAAGATCCTATGATCACGATAGTTAATACACACATGTTACCTTTTGGCATCTTCATGTCTTATTCCCTCAGTCAATATATACCTGTAAATTACCAAAGTGCATGAAATCACACTATATTTTCTATGACTGTAGGGACAATTGCTACACTGCTTTTAAAGAAACAAAATAACAAAATTATGGTTTAAAGAAACAAAACAACAACCCTGAGGGTTGCTTGATGATGGAATTCTTTAGCAAGGTGACATTCTTAAAGTATATAGTTTATAGATTTGATTTAATTCTGCTAGATATTGCAACATCTATAATATCACCACAAAGCAGTATAAAAACACAGGTGACAGGGCTCATACCAGACATCTTAACTAGCCAGAAAGCGGAGTTTTGAGGACTATGGTTAGAAGTCAACTCCTGAAGAAAAATTTCCAGTTGACTAACAAAAAGCCAGAAGAGGAGGTGGTGTACAAGTGGTACATTCGAGGCTCCAGGAAAAACAGCCAAGAACAGCAATAGTCTCTGAGATTAAGACCAATAATGGCACAGAGGGAAAAAGGAACAATAGAAAAATAGTATTAAAAAGAATACAACAATGTTTGTAAGGCTTTATGTCACCTTATCCTAAATTTTTCTATAAATTTTCTTTAATACATTGTGTAAAATACTAGGAAGAACAAGCTCAGCATCTTTTTCAACAAGGACTTTGAAATAATCTACCATTTTTCTTTCTTTTTTCTTTTAAAGATTTTTATTAACATTGATTTTTATATCATATTTCAAATGTCATATTTAACAAAGAAGTATTCAAGAAGGAAATCTCTATATACAACCACTGGCACATAGATTTTAGAACATAATTAACATTATGCTGAGGGTTTGTATGTTTATAGATACATATTAATATATGTAATAAAGCATGTCTGTAGAGTATATAGCCCATCATAGATTTTTATGTCTATGTAGTTATGTTTATATCTTCAAGACTATGTCAATAATCTTGGATACCCAGATATTGAGTCCTCACTCTTGTACTGTTGGGATCTAATATCCACATATTAAGTATATCATGCACTTTTTGTTCCTTTGGTCTTCACTTATCTCACTCAACATGATTCGTTCTAATTCCACCCACTTCCCAGCGAATGCCATCATTTCATCTTGTCTGTTGGCTATATATCACATTTTTTGTATCCATTCGTCTGTAGAAGGACATCTGGGTTGTTTCCATCACTTGGCTATTGTGAATAGTACAGAGATGAACATGGCTGAGCAGGTGTCCTTATCATATACTAGGTTATGATGTATGGCAGGGTCACAGGGAAGGTCTGTTTTCAGTGTTTTGAGGAACTTCCAAACTGCCTTCCAGAGTGGCTGAACTAGTTTACATTCCCACCAACAGTGCAGTAGAGTTACTCTTCCTCCACAACCCCGCCAGCATTTGCCGTTGTCTGAGTTCAGAATATTGGCCATTCTAATTGGGGTAAGGTGGTATCTTAGGGTTGTTTTTATTTGCATTTCCCTTATGAACATGGATGATGAGCATTTTCCCATAAAAAATTCTGAAATTTTAAACTCTTACTGTATTTTCTTCTCTTGTAATGTTATCAAATTATGGGCATTTTTGTTGTTGTTGTTGTTTTTGCCAGTCCTGGGCTTAATCTCAGGGCCTGAGCACTGTCCTTGGATTTTTCTCAAGGCTAGAGCTCTACCACTTGAGCCTTAGCACCACTTCCGGCTTTTTCTAAGTATGTGGTACTGAGGAATCGAACCCGGGTCTTCGTGCATGGTAGGCAAGCACTCTACCACTAGGCCAAACTCCCGGCCCCATATTATGGGCATTTCTTTATAGAGCAATATGAACTTATGGGGAATCAGGGCTCACTTCTACTAATCCTGATTGTGAAAGACATGAAGAGAGAAAAAGAGCAGTGAGAGAAAGAAACAAAAAAAATGAAAGTAAAATGTGCTAAGACTCATAGGGCAAATGCAAAATATAGAAAAGTCAAGATATGACTTATCTCAAGAAGGAAAACAAATCTCCCTGAAAAAAAATTGAAAGCTAGGCACTGGTGGTTCACACATATTTCACACATATAATTCCTTTTTTTCAAGATGGATATTTTATTCAGGATTTTTATTTCTTTTTTCTTTTGTTGGTGTGATATACAGAGGGGTTACAATTACATTCATCAGGTAGTGGGTGCATTACTACTTGAACATAGTTACCCCTTCCCTCACACATATAATTCTAACTGGTTGAGATCTGAGGATCTCAGGAGATCAGGAATTTCCATGAGATTCTTTTCTCCAATTAAGCACCAGAAAACTGGAAGTAGCACTGTGCCCCAAAGTGATAAAACTCTAGCACGGAGCAAAAGAGCTCTGGCACAGTACTCAGATCCTGAGTTAACAAGTTATAAAATTCCAACATTTTTAGTAATAAAATGAGGGAAACTTAGGAAGAGTATATTGTACACCAGAAAACAGCTCATTTTTTTTACTTGTACTTATGTCCTCCTAAATTTGCTGCACCTCAGATAAATTGAAAATAAATAATCTTTGCAGTGCACAAAAAAGTACTATTAAAGGGGAAAAAAAGCCTATCTGACACAATTACAATTCATATTGTTCACAAATACAGTCAGCAAAATTAGTTCCATTCTAATGTATAGTAGGGGTAATACTCAGAAGACATTGGCATACAAGACTATTTCAACCAGCAAACTTCATTTCAGGCCAAAATTTATCTTAAGTTAGTTCCAATATCTGAAAAATACTAAATAGTTGAATAAGTAAAAAAAAAAAACCTCTGTGATTATATGTGCTAATTAATTTGATTCCACATTAACAACATGAGAAAATAGCTAGGAAACAAAGAAATAGGAATAGAATTCCAGAAAAAGGGATACATGTATGAATCATAATAAATAATCTTATCAGAAAACCTTAAAAAAATAACTCCATTAGAATGGGAGGAAGGAAAGAAGTCTTGGAGTTTAGTCAGTAGTAGTGTAGAATGTCCTCCTCTTAAGACCCATCCTGCTTTATTTTATTTTGTCATTGGCAAATTATTAAATGTTGTAGAGCCTTGGATGACAATTTAATCTGAATCTTCTTCCTTGGAATTGTCTTGGAAGTTCCAGTGATGCATTTTTCAGGAATTACAGTGATATTCTACTAACTCAAATTATTGATGTGGAGATTTGATGCCCCTGCTAGGCTTTAGAATTATGTGAAAAAATAGGCATTAAAAGTCAATCTATTGCTTCAGAAAATGGTTCATTTGTTCTGGTGACAGTAGTTTAATTTTAATTATTTATGCCTCTGTCAAATAGAATAGTTCTGTGACAAATATTCCCCAGAAAATATATTATCTTCTGAAAGTGGTGTCTGCATTCATAAGTCCTAACTTTGACAGATATTTCTATGAGTCATCTACATTAGGGAATGACTTCCAATCTGTCTATTGGAATCTGGAATTTGCTTTCCAAAATAGATGGTATATTAAAAACCCACTATAACTATATAGGTATTTAATATCTTGAGCAGGTTTTGTGGAAATCTATTTTTATTGAGAAATAAACAACAATGAGTTTACTCTATGCTTTTTATAATAAGACAATTATTTTTAAAACATTCCTTTTGGGTCATAAGTGGAATCTTATGAAACTTCACATTAAGTAATTTTACAAAAATTAAACCCTTTGACATAAAAATTTACCTTAAGATACATAAATTTTTATATAGAACAATTCAGCAACAATCTCATATGAGATTATATGAAAAATGAATCATTAAATAAACACAATATAGCCATTCCAATCTTTCTCACTCCCTGAAGATATACTAGTTCATAAAAATTCACAATGATAGTTGGAAAACAAATATAGGGCATTTATAAAAAGAAATATTTTGAAGAGGTGTGTCATTTTAAGAATGAGAAGGTAAAATACACACACTATCTTCCTTTATTTTTGAAAAGGTGATGAGCAGTGGGGTTACAGTTGCACAAATAAGAAACTGAAGACATTTATTTTAAACACATTACTTGCTTTTATATACCATTTGGAAAATGATTCTAGATAAAAGCCATAACTGTCTGCAATTTAAAAATAAGACAAATGAAAATCTTTCAGTTAAAATTAAAACCATTAAAAGATTGTAGAAAATTTTGGAAAGGACCATTTTCAAGAGGAAATAAACTAGTATAAAAATGCAACCCATAACTCTTATAAGAATCTTCAACAGAGAAACAGAACCATAACCAAATTGGATAATATGAGCAAAAAATCAGGTGAGCTGAAAATAATTTGTAACCTCCAAATCAGAATTTTTCAAGTCAATACTATAGTAAAAGCTTCTTGGTTGCTTGATCTTTCCAATCAGTTTTTGTCAGCTATGATGTTAATTGATTATTATTTTTGTCTTCCAAATATAGGGTGGAAGTTTTCCTAGAAAACATAGTGCATGCTTGATTATTGCAAGAACTTTGTCAATGACAAAAAAATCAAGATCAAGAACATGTCTATTATTCACCACCCAAAAAATGAAAATAATACATAGAAACAAATTGTTCTCCACTGAACCTGAGCAAGCTCTGCTCCGCCTCTTGCCACTGTAGATTAGTCTTCATTGGATAGCTGTACATCCATCTGTATTAGTCTGCATAAAACTTTTAAAACTTATGAGTTTGTATACATGAATAATTTCTTTCACTGATAAAGAATACAGTCATGATTTCATGTGTGTGCTTATTTATTCATCAAATCATGTTCATATTAGTTTCCAGAACTGCATGTTGTATTTTAGACACCCCCTTGATCCTTAGAAGAATACCTTGCAGATATTACAGGATGACCCATTGGTTGACTCATCTATCTAGAGGTGGTTTTGCTGAGAAGTCTCAGAATGATCATTCTGTGAGCATTACTCATTGAAAAATGTGTTAGTGGTGGTAGGGGAAGAGATAATTCATTGAGAAATTTTTATATGGCAGTCACATTATCATGACGGTCAGAAGAAACATCTCATTTATCTTCATAAACAATCTTGGGAAGTAATTGTGTTGTAATTGTGTTTATTTGCCAGATGAGACTCAGAGAGAATAAGTAACTTGACCTTGATTAAACAAGCTGGTAAACAATAGGTGTGCTGCTTGCCTATTAAGTTGTTGCTTTGTTTGTTTGTTTGTTTGTTTGCCAATACTGGGGATCTAATTCAAGGTATTAGATGTTTCCTAAACAGATACTCTAGCACATGTGGCACACTTCCAGCCTCTTTATGGTCTGCTAATTTTAGAATCAAAGACTTTTTTATGTGCAGGAAGGCTAATCTGCTGTTATTCACACATACCACTCAAGGGTCTGTGTTGTAAA
Organism: Megascapheus bottae; assembly: GCF_031878675.1. NCBI lineage: Eukaryota > Metazoa > Chordata > Mammalia > Rodentia > Geomyidae > Megascapheus > Megascapheus bottae. Next base: position 49,344,502 of record NC_143515.1, read on the forward strand.
GATCCTTTAATATGCTTGCTTAACTCTTCTATATCTTTCAACTTTTCATATCTTCTATAATATATATATATACATGTATTACAAACATGTCAGTTGGATCCTCTAGGAAACAGATGCTGACATGTATTGAAGGATATAAAACATAATCAAGGGTAACAGGTAATAATTCAGAAAAAAGAAGAAGATAGCAGGAGGCAAGCCTCAAATCATAGTAGAGAAGAGATCATTTCTCAGGAAGCTCTGTGGAGAGCTCAGAAGTAAAGCCAGTCTGTTGGAAGTATTCCTGATGGACTAGAAATAATCATGTCCCCAAACCTCCTGTCCCTCATTGGCTTTGGTCGTCTTTAGGCTTTGCTAGGGTTTTTCTAAGAGAATATGACCTCAGCAGTTCCTGAAAGTACCATCAGAAGTTGAAAACTACCTGCATTTCTTGAAGACAAGTAAGTTATTAAGAAGTAGCACTGGGTGTTATACAGTAATCGGATGCCTCATGACTGTTGGAGTATACAATGTACTCTCACGTGCATATATGATGAACAAATACAGGTCATGTGTGATATGTTTGTGCACTTAAATACATAATAGTCATATGATTTGAAGTGCTCCCATTCAGTAGAGCTTTAATGTGCATAGACTACTCATTGGCTTAATAATTCTATATTATGTATAGCATGACCTAGAATTGATTAAGTACTGCTACTTAAAGATATTACATACAACTAATTGAAGACAATAGAATAAGTGGATAAATAATTCTGTGTCAAAATGGTTTTGAAAGGCTACAGATGGAGATATCAGAGTGGTGATCTAGACAATTTCACACCCATTAAAAGGTTCTGTATTTGGTTAATTATAGGTCCTGCAGCTTTGTAAAATCACTTACTGAAGGAATCCTGCTCCAAAGTTTTGTTAAAGGGGAGAAATATCTTGTGTTTGGGAATGATTAATGAATTTGTTAGTTAATGCACAATGTTCACTTACCAGTACCTAAAAACTGTTTGAAATAAGAATTATGGCATTTTTTATCCAAAATTTTATTTTTATTGGTATAATTTCGTGTGTGTGTACACGTGTACATGTGCATACAATTTGGGAATGAGGTTTGAACTCCTGTAGCCTTTTCTCTTAAGCCTGGTGCTCTGTCACTTGAGCCACAGCTCCATTTCTGGCTTTTTAGTAGATAATTGGAGGTAAGGACCAATCAGACCTTCATGCTTGGTTGGCTTTGAGACAGAATCTCAGACCTCAGCCTTCTGAACTGCTAGGGTAACATGTGTGATGTGTGAGCTACCCACCATGATTTTCAATTTCTAAGAGTTCTTCATCTGAGGAAGCATGCCTCATCAAAGTCACATTCTGTGCCAGGTCCCTTTCCCTGCAGTTCTTCTTGCTTATTCTTTCTTCAGACAAGGGGGGAAGAGTCTTTACAAGTTTCACTAGCTTCCTTTTAGTCCCTGTCACCCTCTCACAAAGGCATTTTCTCTTTAGCTGTTCTAAAATAGCAGGCCTTACTTTTGTCTTCCCTGTTTTGTTTTGCGTTTTAGTAACCATTATGGTTGATTTGTTCCCAAAGTGCTGCTTACTCTACGTGGTTAGGAATTTTCTCTCGATGGTATTCTTTTGAATTTCACAGCACTTATGATATACGCAAGTCTACATAGTAGGTATTCATCTTATTCACTGAGTAAATGGATAATGAACGAATAAGGCAAGAATAAACTGTGTTGAGGCACCAGAACTACTCTACTTTCTTCAAAAATATGTTCTTTGCATAAAATTAAGAGTTTTCCCAGATCTAGTCTCTTGATTCTTTCTCAATTTAGGAGAAGCATAATATCTTGCAGGAAAAATTGCTTGCTTTTATTTTCCAAATGGTATAATTAATTCTACTAAGCTTTTCCTAGCATATATATGTTATTAGTAACCTGTTTTAACCAGCTATTGCCTCAAGTCATGTCTGATTTTTTTTGCCGGTCTTCATGGCCTGAGCACTGTCCTTGGGCTTTCTCAAGACTAGAGCTCTAACACTTGAGCCACAGCACCACTTCCTGCTTTTTCTATGTATGTGGTACTAAGGAATTGAACCAGGTCTTTGTGCATGCTAGGCAAGCATTCTACCACTAGGCCAAACTTTCAGCCCTGTGTCTGAATTTTTATAGAAATTCTCTACCTTCCTAGCATTTAAAAAACTTCCATACAATATAATTCTCAGCAATGTCAACAAACGTCATGTTTTTACATCAGATTATGAAATCAAATGTTTGTATATATTTGTGAATGAATGTAAACATTTCCTCCCACATTCATTATGAAGGAAAGGAAGAAAAGCAGTTGTAGATTTTGCTGGCTGACCTAGTAGCCCATGCATTATGATCAGACTGGAAATTGTGAAGTGCCTATGAATAAAGTGGGAATTGGTATTGATTTGAACCTTTTCAAATTATTCTGCATCAGCAGCAACAATATTGAAGATATTCCTTCTTCATATATCATATGATAAGTCATTTGATCTATGTGTTTCTTTGCCATTGGAAGATAGAAGTATTAATCATTCAATAAGTCATTAATGTTTCCCCCAAATGATCAATAGTTACTGACAGATTACTCCCCTGGCTAAAAATTTGACTTCAACAGGGTTAAAGAATTTCCTTGGCCATGATTAGAAATCTAAGATGCTAAAGAGAAAACTCTTTAACAAGTATAAACATAAGCTGTGTTGTCCCTCAATTGTGATTTAGAGATCCATTTTGCAGCATTCGGTGTGACTTTAAGGCTGGAAATATGGCTCAGTGATACAGCATTTGCTTTGAGTGCACAAAGCCCTGACTTCCATCCCCATCACTGCAAAATAAATAAAAGAAAAGGAAATTAAAAAGACTCCATGGAGGCTGGGAGTTTGGCCTAGTGGTAGAGTGCTTGACTAGCATACACAAAGACCTGGGTTCAATTCCTTGGTACCACATACATAGAAAAAAGCCAGAAGTGGTGCTGTGGCTCCAGTAGTAGAGAGGTAGCCTTGAGAAAGTTCAAGGACAGTGCTCAGGCCCTGAGTTCAAGGCCCACAAGTGGCAAAAATAAAAGACTCCATGGATTCACTTTCCTACTCTTTATGTTAAGAAAAATTTCAGTAAAGACAAATTTCACTCATAGAAAATTATATTGCAAACATAATACAGTCGCACAAAAACCAACAGTATTATGTCTCACCAAAGTTGTGATCTCAATTCACTATAGAGCTTTTATTATTTATCAAGGTCACAATTAGATAAAATTTCCAGTGCAAATAAATATCTGTTCATGTTTGTTCTAATTCTTCAACATAAATGGGATTTTTCCCCTTGTAAATATTACTTCATAAAGGACCATTATTTCTCTTACAGAAGTCACATTCACACTTACATACATACTCTATCTGAGCTTTGGAGTATTGATGACTGTGAAATGCCTTTATAGAGTAGATAATAATCAATGTGTTTTTAACAAGTGTAATAATGATCTCCAGTTTAATTAAAATCTAATTTAATTTTTTTATGAATGACATCTTCTTAAATGTTCACCCCTTAATAAATTGTTAACATCAAACTTCTTCTTTCATGTTACTCTTCTCTTATAAAATAGAAATTAAACTTATTGCTATGTTTATTTTGAATTTTATTCCTAATGAGCAAGAATAATGTTGTTTCCCAAATCTGTACTGTCATACAAAGCATTTGCTATGACTAAAATCATTCACTTACCTCAAAAGAATTCTAATTAGATTTCTTGTGCTGGTAGCTCATGCCTTTAATCCTAGCTTCTCATAAGGCTGAGATCTATAGGATCATGTTTTGAAAATAGCTTCTGCAGCCATTTATAAGATTCTCTACCCAGTTGAGTAGCAAAAAGCTGGTCTAGAGATGTAGCTCAAGTACTAAAGTGTGAGCCTCCAGTAAGCAAGCCAAGAGATTGTGAGGTCCTGAATTTAAACTCAGGTACCTGGTAGAGTCTAAGTCATACTGTAGTCATATAGTTAGGAAAAAGTCATTGAAAAGAATAAAAACAGTTCAAATCTTTAATACATTTCTGGAAAATACTGTTTTTATTGGAAACCTAATAGTAGAAAAGAGTTGCTTCCTAAAGAACGAGCTTTATCTGATGTCATCAATGCTATATTTAACCATGTTGTATATTACATGCAGTTTTAAAATGCTTTATAAAATGCATACTTTACTTATAGAAATATTATTTCTTAAAAATTTATTGATTTTTAATTTTAGAACATAAATTGGGGATGCAACAAGTCTTATTTTATATCTAAGCAAGAAGTTATTACCTGTAATAATAGGTTTAATTATAAAATGGTTTAACTTTATTTCATGAAAGAATGTACAAGTTACGTCATCATCTTATTTAGGATTGAGGTTAAACAGAAAAAAAATGGAATAGAAGCTGCTGCCAGAAATTCTTTTACATTTATTGATAGAAGATAATGTATTAATGTACACAAAATTAGGGAACTTTCCATGGAACATCAGCTTTGTGTTCCAAAGTCAGTTGCAAGTAGAACTAGAGAACTGAACAAATCAGACACAGATGCCACCTGTAACTGAACACATTCATATCACTAGGTATGTAAGCAACACACCTGGATGTTCTAAAGGACTCCACAGACATGCCCAGCATCCCAGAAGACTGTATGAAAGGGGTTCATCTGAGAGGAGCTAATGCCAAATCTTAATGGATTTTAAAAATACAAGATGAAGTTGTGGAGAATTACAGTTTACAAAGTTAAAACACTTCATCAAATTCCACGTTTTTCAGGGTGAACCTTTTGGAAAAGTTCACCAAATTGGAAAGTAATCAAGTAGTCAGTAAATTCCATGAAAATTTTAGATGCTTTGTAAAGATTAGGTAAACTTTCAAAAACATATTGGAAAGAAGGCATAGAGAGGGGTTGCAGTTATGTGAGTCAGTAATAAGTACATTTCTTTTGAAACAATGTTGCCATTTCCCTCATTTTCTGTTTTTCTACATCTTCACATTCCTAATTTCCCAAGTTGTACATTAACCTTTTGAATGTAGCAACCTGATTTGTAATACCTATTCTATTTTGATGTCTCCAAACAATGACAGGGTTCCTTCATGTTGTGACAATCATAAAAAGACAATAAGACAAAACAGATTCTTACATCAAGTTGTTATGAAACCCATCAGGTCAACAGAAGACATTTCTTAATCAGAGACAGCATCTAAGCCATGATTTATGCTAATTATCATATGAAAATCAAACAACAGGGAAGCCACAGTATTCAAATTGAGTACCTGTGTTATTGTTCTGATTTGATGTGATTATTAAGAGTACATTGTCAGGGGAAATGGATATCTGCTGTTGTCAAAATAGAATTTGTTTTAAGATGCAAGCAACATTTTACTTTTTTCTGAAGTTAATAATGTGATTGCTAAAGTACGTAGAAACAGACTAGGCCAGAGGAATGCAAAAAATGAAGGAGAATAAAAGGGATGCCATCGATTACATGGTTGCTTGATCGTCTTACCGTATTTTTACATGAATTTCTTATAATTCCATCCCACACACTGATGCCCCTTCCCTTTAGAACTGACTAGTGTAGGGTAACTACCAATGAAAGATCACAAGACATGCTGAATTTTTTCCTCCCTTGACTGTCATGAACTTCATTTCTTTCCAGCATCCATGCATTGTGTCTGAACCATTCCTCTTTCCCTTATAATCTCTATAGCATTTTTGTTGTTTCAGAATTGGTTTTGCTTTTGTTGTTTGGTGTTTGGGAGAAATATTCAAATCATGTGGCTTGAAACTGTACTTCAAGAAGAGATTGAAGACATTTTAACTATTGTAAGATTTAGAGAAATAAGATATATATTTTTGTGTGTCCCTGGGTTTAATTGTTCCAGTTTTTTTTTTCTTTCCCTTGATTTTTACTAGGGATTTAACTCATAGCCTCAAATTTAATTGGCAAACTCTCACTGGCTTTTAGCACATCTTGCAAGTTATTAAGGGTATTCTCGGTGTTTAACCTAGTTATTTCTTCCAGAATATTGGCGTTAAGAAATTCAGAAGCTAGGTAGTCTTTCTTAATATTAGGATAGTGGCCAATAAAAAGCTTACTATAAAAATAAATTGCTGTTGGTTAAACTTGCTGAGCCTCCTCTCTCTCTCTCTCTCTCTCTCTCTCTCTCTCTCTCTCTCTCTCTCTCTCTCTCTCTTTATTCTACAATATAAAGTTAGATAATTATTTTATAGTTTTGAATGAGTCTTGCAACTTTGCAATCAGACTAATGAATTTGGAGTTATAGGCTTATTATAGTGCTCTTTAAGTTTGTGTTTTCAACATTAAATGCCTCCTTAATCAATAAATCTCACCTTTCTCTTCACTATAACCATGAATTTAGTGAATGAAACACAGTAGCATAATTAAATGTATGGCAGTGATTAAATATTGTTATATATATATATATATATATATCAAAGGGGGATTTCAAAAATTGATATCTCTTAAAATTCTAATTCAAACCTTCCAAAATGGTTGCACTTATCTTTTTGGATACAAAAATATAAATTCTCATAAAACAAAGCTGCTAGTAATAATCCCATACAGCTTCCTCAATCTTACAAAAATAGTTTTCTCAGAAGGGATTATTACTATCTACCATAATAAGTATCCTCAATTTCTGTCACATTTGCACCACAGTCTCAAAAAGCAAAACTCTTTGCAATGAATTGCTCACTCCTTTTCTTAAATAAGACACACAAATACACAAGCTTCAAGGAGATTTCTATTAGCAAAACATGTATTTGTGAGTTGGTGATTGAGACAATAATTCTAATACATTACTTTGGATAGCTGGGACCTTAAGCTTTCCAAAGTAAAAGATGGTTATTGTCAGAGATTAAAAAAAAAACTAAAATTAAAACAGTATCCTCAAAGGACACTTAAAAGTTGCCAGGCAGAGTGTGAGCAAACATCTCATGACTGTTCAGTCACTGTTTCTTAAGTGGACATATTGTCTGTTTCACACAAACACTCCCACCCAACCACCCAAATGACTATTGATAGAACACAGACTTTAATAAAATAATTTGTTTCTAGGCAGTAAATAGCTTCCCTAGGGTTTTCAAAGTCATATTTGAAATCTTTTTCTGTTTTTTAATCTTAGGAGGTTTTTGTCTTATGTGTTCCTTGACTAGTAACTATGTATGCCACATTACATTATTTCAAATTAGAAACACTTATTACATAAAACAATATTTGAACTCTAAATTTCTCTAGAGTTGTTAAGCAAGCCACAATCTGATTGCTATCCCAAATGATAGTCCATGAGGTGACCTTATGATAAGATGTATTCAAGGATACTAAGTAAATTTTGTTTTGTAAATTTTCTACCACTCCCATCCTTTTTATTCTCTTCATTTCTTATATCTTCGTAATACTCTTAGTACAAGTCTGCATTGAATACTTGTTATAGTCCTTATTATATAGCTTAAAAAGAAGCACTAAAATGGATTTACTAGTCTAGGAAATGATCAGAAAAAAAATGTTTGTACCAATTACCATCCTCAAAGGAAAAAAAAAGCTTATTTTATACTATTATACTATCATATAGTTCTTTATATGTAGTCCATGCGTTAAATTCCTTTGGATAATGTGTTTTATGCTTCTTTCTTTTTTCCTCTCAAAGAAGTCTTTAAGGAATGAACTATATCTATAATGCACTTTTCACCCAAGTCTTCCTCAACTAAACCAAATGAGATGAGTAACATATATGCACAAATGTTTTGATAATATAAAGCTCAGACATTTGGAGTACAAAGAATACTCGTCACCTTAAAAGTTTGTGATGTAGACCATTTTTTATTGTCATCACCAAGCTTCCCATTTCAGTGGAATGCATTTTATGTTATTGAAACCATCATGGGGATTGGTAATGATTTTCACTATTTGGTTTCTCAAATCTCCTGGGACAAATTCAATTTCATATTTTCATTCTGTTTTATCAGAGTTTTGAATGGTTTTTTTTTTGACCTGAGGGATTGAATTTCATATGGGTTTATTGTGCTATCATCGTAGACTTTGATTAGATTTTCTTCCTTAGGTATAAAATACTTGTGAACATATACATTCAACTATGTGTTGATATTTTTAATTATGCTTAAGGTTAGAAGATGGTATTGTTAGAAGATGATCAAGATAGTATTGCTTATGTTTCCATTTTTGGTAATTTGTGGTCAGTGAATACTTTTGTTGAAGCATTTCACTTGAATTTTAAACATGTGTGTTTTAAGTACTAACTTTCCTGATGGATAAATATTGAGTCAAGTCACTGTTTATAGATAATAATGTCTAAGTATTAGGATCACACAGGAGACCAGAAAGAACAGTACATACTGTCACATCTAGCATGATAGATTTTATAACAACTATGCATAAAAATGAGCCGTTTTGTGCTGTCTTACAAGGTTGCTATAGTTACAGAGTACTGTTTTATGGGAATTCCACTTCTCTTAGTGATATTGGATGCCAAACCTGAAGTTCTCATTTTATAATATTCTTAAGTCTCTTTGAAAAATAACCACCTTTGTAAAAAGATTCTGAATTATTTTCACAATTTTTCTTTTTCTTCCATCCATAAGTAAAGGAATTTGAATTAAAGCAGAGGAAAATAACACCATGAAATATATGTTTACCACCCAGCCACTGAATAAACAGAATTTTGTTACTCATTTGAACTGATGTTTATCAATTTCTAAATAACTCCCTGTATTATATTTTTAAGAAGGAAATATGTTCCCAGCTGGTAAACTCTAGTTGACAATATTATTAAAATGCACAGGTTTCTCTATGTTATTGCAACTAAAAATATAAAGAATGAGCTGGGCACCGTGGCTTATGCCTATAATCCTAACTACTCAGAAGGCTGAGACCTGAGGATCAAGGTTCAAAGCCAGCCCAGGCACAAAAGGATCTGAGACTCTTATCTCCGATTAACCTCTAGAAAACGAGAAGTGGTGCTTGTCTCAAGGGTAAGGTGGTAGCCTTGAGCTGAAGATCTCAGGTACAGCTCCTTGGCTGAGTTCAAGTCCCATGACCCACAGTAAATAAGTAAATAAATAAATAAATATTGAACAGTCCAACTTATGAAAGGATTTTGTGCACCTGTGAACAATGAGAATCGAACTGCCAGACTTTCACATTTTTGTGGGTGATTTCTTCAGCTTTAATAACCGGTATATGGTTTGGAGAAATGTATAACATTCTCATCCTACAATGGCCAGAATGCCATTTGTTGTATGCCAAGGCATGAATAAATGCTCTTTATTTATATGCTGTCTTATCATCTCCATTCTCCACATGGAAGAATACAAGGAAGGTTTTGTTCCCACATTTACGTATCTGTGGTTCTTCTGAGAGCTACTTAAACTTACATCTTTTCTAAATACCTGTCTAAATGGTGCTGCCAAACCCATTAAAAGGGTTACATATTTTAATTATAAATTTGTGAATATATAAATATATCTTACTTGTGAAATATATGAATTTATTTTGTTGTCTCTATTTCTCCACAGTAGGATCACATTTTCATCACCTTCAGATCCCTTCATTAAGCCAGGCTAGGTCCCAGACACTTTAATTGCACTCAAAAAATTTCAACACAGCCAGACACCATGGCTCACGCTAAGTTCTCCTACCTACTCAGGAGGCTAAGATCTGAGGATCAAGGTTCAAAGCCAGCCCAGGTACTAAAGAACATGAGACTCTTATCGCCAATAAATCACTAGAAAAAGGGAATTGGGACTGTGGCTCAGGGGTAGGGTATTAGCCTTGAGCTGAAGAGCTCAGGGACAACACCCAGGCCCAGGGGTAGGGCTGTAGCCTTTGAGATGCAGAGCTCAATAGCAGTGTCCAGGGTCAGAGTTCAAGCCCCCCCCATACAAAAGTACTAAACAATAAACTCAGACTGCACGTGAAAAAAAATCAGATACATTAAAATATTATTAGATAATTTTTAATAGGTAGCATGTTTCTTGTAAAAGAAAATGCATCTTTATTATTATATCAAATCACAAAAAATAACAAACGATCTCAAAACTGGATCCTATTGCCTCCTAGAATTCCGTACGTCATAACATCACACACACACACACACACACACACACACACACACACACACACACACACACACACTAACATACATTTTAACTACTTAATATATGATACATGATATTCTGAGACTACCTTTAGTTACTTGATCTGAATTGAAAGTCATTTTTAGTGACATTTACAGAATCTCATTCCTTTCCCATTGCTTGAAGAGAAACTTTTCAATTTGGTATAACCAAATTGAATGAGCATGCTGAATTTGTTGCTAGCAGTAACGAGTTCTTAGTTTAGTTCCTAACTCACCCTCTCCAAAAGCCACCTCCTTTCCTGTTGTTACCGAGGGGATGAGTGATCTTGACCAGCTTGCTTTTATTTGAGAATTATTTTCATGAGGACTTCTTTGAGAGTCCAGTCAAAAACTGAGCAGTGGTCCCTACACACGCAGAACACAGTTCAGTTCACAAAAGTTACACTATGTGGTATTTAGTTACTGCTGTGTGTGCTCTTGGCATGGTTGGTTTACATGAATTTTTCAGAATAAACAATCCCAGATTGTAAATTTTTTGATGTGATATTAGAAAATGTAAAGTCACCCAGACAAGAAACTATATGAATATTTCATACATCATGGAAGCATTTAGTATTTTGTCACTCACTTCTGAATCTACTTTATGAGTACTCTGTTGTGTGTTTTTTTTTTCTTGGATTGCTGCTTTGGGTCAGGTAATCTGTGAAAAAGGATGTACTGATTCACTCTAGGTGGGTATCACTTAATATCTACGTTTAAGAAAATAAATAATGCTAAATATATGTTGAAATACATGCCAAAGGGGAGTAACTGCTTCAAAAGAATCCTGATATATATTTTGGTAGAAATGTCAGGTTTTTGGATAAGCTAACTTTTGTGAGATAATGATTGATATTAATTTTCTCAATAAATAGTTGCTGCATTTAGCGTTTTATTTTTTTTCTGAGAACACATTGAAGACACAAGGAGTTACCAGAGGAAATGGATGACTGTAGATAAACAAAATAGCTTTTGTGCTTTGGAAGTCAGATGATGTGATTTCTTACAAGAGTGAATTAGCATCATGGTAAGATTTTTTGTTGTTATCAATTCAAGCAATATTTTTAATGTGCAATTTCACAAGTTCCTTCTGAAGGCAGGAAGAAAAATGAATTATTTAGTAGACAGGGCAACAAAATACATTTGTTCAAAAGCAAATAATGCATTTTTTGTAGAAGTTAGCATTGAAATTGTTTTCCTCACACAGTGAATATTTGGGATATTAGGATAATAAACAGATTTATTTAAAAGGAAATTCTTTAAGTTCATTTTTAAAACCTTAGGGACTATTCTATATGTGTTAGACTGTGAATATTAGGATTGCTACATTTGCTATTGACAAATAGTGTTCAATTAATGTAGTTTTGATGAATGCATTGTCAAGAGTCTTGCCTCTCTGATGTTGCCTGAGTTAGATCAGACTTGGTTAGTATTTGGATGGGAGAAAATAATCCTGTGTCAAATAGGAGTCTGAGTTACTTAGTTGATTTTTTGAATATATATTTTTCTTTTAGTACCAGGGTTTGAACTTGGCCTCAAAGTTGCAAAGCAATTGTTCCGCTGCTTGAGCCCTAATTTAGCTTTAGTTATTTTTTAGAGAAGGTATCATTATTTTGCCTATAGTTCAGACCTTGATTTAAAAAGAGATAACCTGAGATATCTCATGATTAGACATAATGTTGAAATATTTTAACAAAAATTTTAATTATAATCTGTTAGCTTTTACTGATTTCTTCAAAGAGAAAGAGTAACAACAGCTCCTTTTGACCATTGGGTATTTCTGTGGATGTTATTTTTTGGATGTGTGGTGAATAACAGCAAAGCAAATGTTCCTGCAATTCCCATAGTTGAGAGCAAAATGTACTGGAAGGAGCATTTGACTATGTCACTACCCTCCAGATGTCTTGATATATCCCTGTTGCAATGAGAGAACCCTGGGACAGGAGGCATCTTTAAACATAATGCTTTTTAAAATGCATTTTTTTTCTTGCTCCCAGAACCTTGTTTGAATGGATTGTGGTATTGCATGGCCAAGAGCATGACAGAATTGGTTCCATGTAAAAGACTTCCTTAGGAAGTCTTAATGCAGCTCTCTGGAGTGTTATCACAAACTCAAGCTGATGATATTCTTTTCCTATCGCACTTAGATCTGAAGATGCCTGCAGGTACACGCAGGCACTTCAGCATAACTAGGAAAACAGGTGGAATAGTGGATCATATTACTGACCACAGGCAAAACCAGGGAAGAGTGTCTTGGTAAATTAGGTTCCATCTGCTCCCTGCAATATTGAACTTTGCTATTTTTGTTTTAAAGGATTACTTGTCGAATTGCTATGTTTGATCTCTGATTGGTTATATGGGGGTATATGGGAGAATATTCTGTTTTAAGAAAGGATTTCACAGTAATATGGAAACTTCATTTTGGAAGAAAAATTTGTTCAGAACTTTTAAATTTTTACTAGACTCATGTTCAGCCTTATATACTAAGTTTGTGGGGAAAAGCCCCAATTAAATATAACTGCAAATAAACTAGTAAATGAAATTAGTGATCTTCTATGCTGGTTTACAAACATTTCAAGCTTTGTTTCATTGCTTCTATTAGTTCAGGTGCCCAGGCAAAGTGTGTGCGCGCGTGCGTGCATGGTGTGTGTGTGTGTGTGTGTGTGTGTGTGTGTGTGTGTGTGTGTGTATAAGGCAAATACTTATTGATCAAGAGACAAAGAGAATAGGAGAGAAGTATTTATCAATTCACTATGAAGAATCGTTTTATATAATTGTAGGCACAGGTAGATCAAAAGTTGGGTAAACCCAACTTGGCTGGTGATTGACTTAAAATTCAATATTGCATTCTTGAACTTAACAGAAAACTCAAAATCTCTATGCTACAGTCTAGAGGTAGAATTCCTTCATTTAATAGAAACCCCAGACTTTGATCTCAAAGCCTTTGACATATTGGATGAATCCCACTCAAATTGGCAAGGGTCATATCTATTGCATAAGTCAGCTGATTTTAAAAGTCAAACACTCTCCACTCCTACAACAGACCCTTAAAAAAACAGCTAGACTTGTATTTTGCTAAACAACTGGTTGCCATGGTCTAGCTAAATTGGCATTAAAATTATAATAAGATTTCTTGAAAACAAAAGACTCTCATCTTTTCTTTTGTAAAAATGGATGAGTTCTTAGTCTGTTAACGTCTTCCTTTATACAGTATTGTTAAGAGAAGCAAAAACCTCCCAAATGACTTTCCTCAGGGAATGTGAAAGTAGTTTTGCTTATAACCATGAGCTTTTCCCTGAGTACATCTAAACAAAGGTTCTCAGTAGTCATCTTTCAGACATATCATTTATTGGATTTTTGAGCTTGCAGTGGGGAAACACATACAGATAAATGTGCAATCTGTTATTTGTGATTCTTAATTAAATTTTTATAGATCCATCATTTTAAAGAGCTAGTACTTTCTCAGATCTCCTGGGTTCTGGAATCACAGTCTTTATAAAATGTCCACATATCAAATCCACATGTGTATCCCTTGAGGGAAAAACAAAGCCAAGTTAGAAACTAGGGGCTTCTCTACATAGTGTAGAACTGTAGTGTGGAGGGGAGCAAAAGGGGGGTTATCAGTGGAACCGCCTGACAAATCACCAAACCCATTAAACATTCTGAGACATCACAAGCCACTTTATAACTCACAAGAGAAATGAAAAATGGCCTTCAGACTCTGGGGAGTTCTTAGAGGCTCTAGAATTGATTAAAGTTTTAAAGAACTAAATGTAGTCCGTGAAAGTGTTGAGCTGAATGAAATCGAGAGTGGGAGTGTTTTCCCCCATTTTTAATTCTTCTTGGCAATAACTTCATAATTATCCTTACTTTTAGGCACTTAATTGAACTGTTTTGCTGAGATGTATTTAGAAGTATCTGTCCCTTTTCACAGCCATTTGCCTCCTAATTCAGGTGACTAAATCCAGAGGAACAGACAGAGCAGGCATACCTTGAAAACAAAATTTTGCAATCTTTTTGGAAAGGAACATTAGAGGTAGAGCAGTGGCATCTGGTTAGATATGAATCCTTGGAAAGAAAATATGTTGATCAAAATCAATTAACATTTATGGAATGCTTGTATGGCGCAATCCAACAGAATTGATGCCAAGAAAAATTCTCCACTTCTTTCCCCTTTGTGCTGTGCTCTTCTTACAAGGCATAGCTAACCCTGTAACAACTTTCTTTGTTGACACATATGTGTTTGTGTCAACAATGTGTTATTTACTGGAAATCCAGTGTTCAGTACCCTTGAAATGCTATCCATGCAAGAGTGATCACAGTGTTTCCACAACTGTTATAGAGTAAGTAGGCTCAGATAAGCAACACCCTGGTAGAAATATATCATTGGTTCCCAAGCTGTCCAGGATGAACCATGTAGAGTTCCAATGGAAACAACTGACCACACCAGAACAGGTGTGTGGGTGTGGTGGAATTGGATCAGACCATTTAAACAGGCAGAAAGAAATGTTTAGCTGTTAGAATTTCCCTGTAGCTACTCAGCTGCCATCTTATCTGCTAACACCATTGACTGCCCTGCTGTGTATTGAGCACAGCACAGAATAACTGGAGGTGTCCACATATGAACTTTGGTCCAATTTTAAAAACAAACTACTGCCTGAAAATAGACAGCAAATTGTGTGTAATGGGGAAGTGGTTTACATCAAGGCATCACTGAACATTCAACAAGGTCATTGTGCTCTAGGAGCAGTGATCAATTTCTAGTAGGGAAAAGATTAAAGTAAAATTTACAATGAAACAATACAAGGTACATTGTATTAGTTGCTGAAACAGACACTTGGCAAGACAATTGGTAGAAAATTTGCTATCAAATATGCTAGATTTTAATTGGAAAAATATTTTTTCCTTTGGATAAATTAAAATAACATTTCTTTGTTTTGAATTGGTATTGTATATTGGTTTTCTGATATATATCTTGGAGTAAATCATCTCTGCAGTACCATGTTGCATGAAAGGATGAAGCAGAATATTAAATAATATGTAGGTAATTTGAGGTCATATGTTATTTGTTTTTCCTGCAGCATTAGAATTTTGGGTGCCTTATGTAATAAGTGAGGAGAAGACAAATGGAGAATTTCTGAGCAAAACTTGTGTTTATGCTTTATGTGTCGGGTGTGTGTGTATGTTTGTGTGTGTAATTTCTTCTGTAAAATAGGCTAATATCTTCATTTTCCATCAAGCATTGGCTTCACTCATTTTTGTTTCTGAGTGTACAGAACACCATTTGATACCTAATATATATTTTAAAAGAATTTACATTTTATTTGTAAAACATCAGGTTTTTAAATATTTGATATAGTCTCTAGCATCAGATCACAGACTTTTTTGTGTGACTTCCTAAGTGGAAATTTTCATTTTGATAATAGTCTCACATATTTTCAGAAATGTTCTATGAGATTAAACAAGGTTAAGTCCCCTGACATATTTGCAAGAGTTAGGAGAACATTAATAACCTTTGTTCAACTCTCTTTGTGGGCTGGGTTTCACCTTTGCTGAATTGAGGACACATTTTCGTGTTTGAACAGGCTTAATGTGTAGGGACTTTATTTGAGAATTTGCCTACTATGTAAGAATCACAACCCAGAAGGGATAGGAGAGGAATAAGGATTCCTTCATGTTAAATACACTCAGATTGCGATGATCTTGAAGGAATTAGACTTACACAGATGAATTCATAAACAGCATGAATTTACAGGATTCTTCTGCTCCCAACGCATCCTGCGCTGAACACGAGTCCTTTTGCATATTTGGTTAGACTAAGTCAGTCTACTGTATCCGTTGGTAGGTATGGTGTTGTGGGGAGAATTTACTGCCAGTTCTACTTTGGCTTGTCACTACAACTTGCCACAAACCTGACATAGGAGATAAGAACTGATAGAGATAGGATGACTTCCTGGGGTGTTACTTGCTTCTGCCATGCATTACCTTAGTTTGACTATCTGCCAATGAAGAATTATTAAACTTGAGGTGCTTTTTGGCTTGGGTTTCAAGTTGCTGATTCTGTGTTTCCCTGCTTTCCTCAGTCAGAATCTCAGGAGGAGAATATGATTGGAAAAAAATAAAATTGCAATTAAAAAGCTTTAGCTTTTAAGGACTAATGTAATTGATAGGCATAGTAAGGAACTTTTTCTTGTTTCCCAAGAGCAAACTTGTAAACCATTAAAAAAATTACAGGCTTTTAGCATGAGGATTTCATTACTCAGTACTACTACTACTAGTAGTAATAATAAACATTTAATAAGGTACTCCTATACATTTAAATATGTCATGATTTAAGAGGGACCATTGCATTATTATTACATACACATTACCTCAATGCTTCTACAAGATTTTAGGAGCAAAGGAAGATTGTATTTCTTCCATATATTCTTTATTGTAATTAATAGAAGGGTTACATTATATTCACCAGATAGAGGGTGCATTACGTCACATACATTGATACCCTTTCTCATGTCTTTGTCCCCATTTCCCTTCCTCCACCTCCGCCCCACATCTTGTTTTCCCCCCTTCCCTATCCTACTTCAAATAACCAAATACACATATATCCAATATATCAGATAACAAGGTGAAATACTGTAACAATATGAGATAACCAAGAGACAGCAAAAGATATGAGAGATAACATAGTACATTAAGGACAACAATTGCTCATTATATGGATTTTGTTTCTATATCCTAGAGGTCTTTCATTATGCATCTAGGTTTGGTTCTATTGTAAATCTCTGCTAGGAGAGCGAAGGGTTTCTACTGATTATGACAAATGAGGGAAACCATTGAGCCTAAGTTCCTTTGATTCTAGCTTTCTTCACTTAATATCATTTTGTCAAAGTCTTTTCATTTCCTTACAAATGAGGCGATGTTGTTCTTTCTGACAGCAACATAGAATTCCATTGTGTATAAATACCACATCTTGTTGATCCACTCATCAACTGAGGGACATCTTGGTTGGTTCCATATCTTTGCTATGGTAAATAGTGCTGCAATGAACATCGTGCTAGTGGATTTAGTATGTCCTTGTTTCTGGACGATTGGGAAAATCTAAGTAGTGAAATTGCTGGGTCATAGGGAAGCTCTATGTTTAGTCTTTTGAGGAACTGCTTTCCATAGTGGTTGAATGGCTTTGCACTCCCACCAACAGTGTAATAGTGATCCCTCCTGGCTGCCTCCCCTCCAGCATTTGTTGTTAGTAGATTTCTTGATCATGGCCATTCTCACTGAAGTGAGGTGGACTCTCACTTCAGATTATTTTGTAGTATATTTAAGATATACAATGTGATATTTTGATTTGTATTTACATATATACATATGTATATATATATATATATATCATGAAATAATATAGGTGGCAACTTAGTGCTATTTAATTCCAGTGTTTTTTCAGTGAGGCCTGAGTGCCTACTTTGGGTGCACAGTGAAGACACTCCCTTCCTGGGGAAATTGGGCTCATCTTTTTCAGAACACTATTTGGCCACCCATTGCCTATGCATATCGAAAAATACATATGAGAATTTTTTCCAGGTACAATGTGGGATTTCTTAAATAATGAATAGTGACCTAACAGATGCAGTATGGGTATTTTGAAATGCCCTTTGCAGTTTATTAACCAATTTGTATATTTATATTATATATGTTTATACAATATCAGAAATATTCTAGAGTACCATTTTTTTGTAATTTCTTCATAGCTGAGCTTAGATTGATTCAGAATATAAACCACCTTACTCCAATTCAGAAGCTAATTCAGAACCTATGAAATCTGTTCACCCAATTACCAGATCTAAAGCAAATTCAGTTATAACCAACTTGGATGCTTTGCTGTTTTAATCAATCAATAGAAAACATTATGAATAAACTGATATATCTTAAGAAATGGTTCTCCTTTATTTTACCATCTCTAGCAATTAAAGTATTTAATTAATCAGCATGTATATTATATATACTATTGGGCACAAATTCACTTATTACACATTATACTTAAAATTATTTTCTGTATAACAAGCTCCTTGAAGAAGCTAAATGTGAAAAATCTGGCAGTATAAAGACAAAAACAAAAGTTTAAAACATTTAAATAGCAATATGACACACATAAGGGGGTAAAATGGAGGGATATATCTGAAAATTCTATGAGTAGTTTTTTGAGTAGTTGGGCTTGTTATAATAAACATTTATGATTTTTTCAAATTCTCGTTACATAAATGGTTTATTTTTATAGAATTAGCATGAAATGAGAGCATGGAGCTTTATTGAAGAATATTATATACTATGGAATTAAAGAATATACTTAATCTTAGCATGTGAAATGTAGAGAATATTCAATGTATTTAGACCCCCTGATGAATGAGGGAATCTATTGTAGCATTTTACTTACACTGGGTAAATATTTCTAAGCTTGGATATCTTTCTACACCATTAGAGCTGAAAATTTTGAAATTCCACAACGTTTTATAAAAAAAGTTTTTTAAAGAAACCTTTCTAGCAATAAATACATTTAAATTAGTCTAAAATTAGAAAGAATATTATAATAGAAATGGGCTTAAGTGTATCTAGATTATAATGATACATTTCTCTTAAACTGAATTAATGACCATTATTTCACTTAGGCAATATAATTCATTACTCATACTTACAAAATTCTACTTCAGAAGAGATCCCAATATTTTAGAACTTAATTCACTTCAATTTTTGCCCTAGAAAGCCCATCTCAGTCAGTTTAAGTGAATAAATTAAAATATATTCATATTTTAAATGACAAATCATATTCAATCAATTAGAGGACAATTTAAAGCTTAACAACATTTTTGGCTTTGTAAAAGTTCAAGCATGTAAGATCCAGTTATTTTAAATAACAAAATGATAATTATAGTAAAGTAATAGCTTATGTGTGATTATCAGTGTTTTGAATTCAAAATATATATTCAATGTATATCTATATTATCATTTCAGTAAACTTCTATTTTCTTGTTTCAGAGTAATTAAATATTGATGTATCTGAATAATTTTTGTTGAAATTTATCCTTATTCACTAAAAATTAAAATTTCTGATTATATATGAATGATAATCTATCCCCAGTACATATAAGTTCAGAATATATTTTTAAAATCCCATCACGTATCAACATTTTTATTCATATTATTATAACTTTTATTATCATAACTATTATTATTTTTAAATGGCAGTGCAGTGATTTCTTAAGGTGAAAAGTAGGGGTTCAAGAAACATAGGTCTAACCCCACATGGAGCTAGGGTGGTGGATAAATGATGTATGTCAGTTAGCCATGTCTCATGGCTCTGTGAAGGGTGTAATGGAGGGGATGAAGGGAGTTCTCAAGTACTTCTCTGTGGTGGTCAGAGAAAGAGCAAAGTAGAAGACCAGAAAAAGCTGGAAAGAACACTGGAGTAACCATAGGGCAAAAGATAGATTACATAATGAGAGAAATTTGTTCTCTGGACTGGGTCAGGAACGTCTACATTAGAAGATATAGTAAAAGGAACAGCAAGGCATAAACTAGAAGCTGTAATTAGAACTATATAAGAGGCAATGTGAATGTCTGGTTTCAAAATCAGACCTACTGACTGACTGAATTGTACTCAACATGGAAGCTGTGGCAGAATGTTAGGTCAGAGCGCATTCTATAATTTGAAGCTCAGATAAGTGAAACTTAAGAGATTAACCCTGTGGCTACTTTGATTCAATGTAACTGCAGACTGAGTAAACTAGGAAATTTGGTAATTTAAGAACTGTAGATTAATGAGTATATGTATTATTTCTAAGTTACAATATCTGAATTCCTTACCTATTTGATATGCCAGCACATATTTTTCCTGAGTGGAAAATACTCAGGAAAATATGTCAGTTATCTGTGGATACTTCCTGTAAACTTGGCTATTCCTAAGACTGGTCTATAGCTGAGGTAAAAAAAAAGATGTCTTTGCCTTCAGTGAATCAGCAAAAAACCTGGATGGGTTTTTGAGTCAAAATTCAAAATATTTTACTGAAATTTGAGTAAAAAGCGGCAATAGGACACAGCCCTGAGTTCAAGCCCTGATACCACACAGGAAAAAAAAGATTTCAATTAATCTAGTGGTAATATATAGTTTTTCATAATTTCTTAACATGTCATTACTGTATCTAGAATCGTGGAGAATGGTAAAGTTTCTATGTTATATTGGAATTCAAAGAGTTTTAAACTGTATTAGTTAATTGTCTCAGTACCTAAAACAGAACAGAGGTTCAGAACTGTTTATTAAACTACTGAATGTTGCACATAGGTAATAGTCTTTCAATTTCAAGTTAAATTGTTGCCTAGTAATTGCAAATCAACTTACCCAGTTTGATTTCCTAAAAATAAATGTCTGTGTTGGATTTTGATGGACAGAATGAGATATAATATAATGCATTGTACTTCATACAATTCAAATCTAAGGAATAACTACATTTTAATTAGATAAATAATTAAACTAAGATAATTTTATTATGATTTATTAATATTGAACCTCTAGGCTGCAAGTCATCAGTAGCTATATATGGTAATTACATTTCTAATTAAACCTCTAAGCTAATCAGAGCTTCATATCAAGGTCCTTTAAAATTAGATTTTTACTGGTATCCTTGAGATACATCCTCTTCTGCATGGTATTTCTTTTCTTCTATCACCCAACTAATTAAAACATGAATAGTTACCTGACTGTCATTTTGTTCCTGGCTTACTTTTAATGACAGAATTGTCCCCCAGACTGTTTATGAGAACATTTTAAGTTTACAGTAGTATTAGTAATAGTAAGAATTCTCAGCTTGTGAAGTGTTGCTTGTCAATTTCTCATCATTTGTAGGTGGTAGGAGGTTTATTGGGACTTGAACTTGAGGCCTTGAGCTAGATTAATAATATCAACCACTTGATCTATGACTTTAGTCCTGCTCTCCACCAATGCTCCCTGGTTACTTTTGAGATGTGTCTCTGCTCTATCCCCAGGCCCATCTGAAGCATGATACTAATATTTCTGCTTTAGCCTCCCCAGACAGTCCTCCCAATCTCATCCTACTAACTCAGATAATAGGCGTGAGTCACTTAGCTCAGATCCTCATCATTCTGTTACACAGATGATCACTTCAGCCCCCTAACCTTAAAGAACATAATTGTGAGGAATTCATTTGCTTTTAAAAACAAAAAATACTGATTTCATCTAAATTCCCTTTTGATGATGAGCTGTAAAGGCACGCTAGGCAAAAGTTTAGAAGGAAGTTAAGAAATTCTAATGTTTGCCAACAGGGAACTATAATGCTGCTCATAAGCAAGCCCCTAAAATTTGATCTGCATCTATAATAACCAACAAGGAAAAAAAAGAAAGTGAGCATAGTGTCATCATTAGCCTCCAACAAACGGAATGTATCATCAATAAATTCTGCTGATAGCCTTGTAAATATCATTATGCCTGTTTCTCTGATTCTTGTGAAGCCTGGGAAATAACTGCAAATTATCTGTGATTTACAGAAATTACACTTAACTTACCTTGTTTAAAGAAATCCTAAAAAAATATAATTGTGTTTTCTTCATAGTGCAAGTCATTATAAACTCTAATGAAAGAAATTCTTTTTTAGAATTTCTTGTTGTGGGTTGTTTTTAATGTTTTCTTGGGATTTAGGAAATAATGATATCTCCTGTGAAATCAATTCCTGTCAAGAACATTTCAAAAAATCATTCTTTTTAACTTACCTATTCTTATGAATCTTGCCCAAGAGTAATAACTCTTGTGTCCATTGAAGTATTTAGTTATACTTTTGTAATATAGCCAAAATGCTTTTCAAAATTCTCTGGAGACATTTGACTTGGAAAATTCATACATCTGACATACTTATGTATTATCTTTATATTGCAAATACTTAATAGATAGTGGTGATTAAAATAATCATGTAACATTATATCTCTCCAGTGAACTGGGGGGAAAAAAACTATTTTAAAAGTCCTGGTTGATTGAATTTGAAAGCTTGAGATTACTTTTAAGCAAATGTGGCTAAATAAATGTGCACCCTGGAGAGAGGAATGGCTTCTTTGTTTTTAATTCATTTAAGAAACTTTCATATCTTCACAGTTCTTTATCTGTCTCCTCTCCACCATTTTTCTTCAGTGGAGGAACATTTGCACAATGGCAATGAGAGGAAAAATTCCCCATTGATTACCATGTGCTATCTAAGCAGGTGATCTAAACAGAATGCCAAGAACTCCCAAATATATATGTTTACCAGGAAGCTGCAGGTGCTCAGGGCTTTGTTTTTGCCATTACCTGAAAGATGGGCAGAGGAGTACTGGACAAGTGTATTTAAATGTCTCTTTGGGGTGGTATACATCAACTAAGAAAATATATAAGATGATAAAAGAAAGGTGACTGATTGGAGAACAGCATTCTCATAGTGGACTCCCTTAGAAAACTATGCAAGTGAGCTTTTGCCAAGAAATCAAATGTTGAAAAGGCAGATATTTTCTCTCTGCTAGCCTTAAATGACAGATGCATAAATACCATAAGAGAATATTGGGGAAATAGGTAATGCTCTCATGTAAGAAGACAGTTGATAGTGACTCTCATGTAAGAAGACAGTTGATAGTGACTGATAAGACAGCAGACTTTCCCAAAGCACTAAGTTTAAAAAAGTGTAGTTCTGTTAGTTCTATACAGACCATGTTCTTGCATCTGCTTGGAATTCTCTAATGCTATGAATTGACCTCTATCTTTGACTCTTAGTCCTATAATACTGACCTAGTTTTCTTATTTTATTTTTCTTCTTTTTTTGTGAGTTAGTTTTCCCTTCACCCAGTAGCTGTATATTTTTCCATAATAAGCATGTAAGTTCTAAGTATGTAACTCAGTCTCCTCAGCAAGGCTAGAGGAACATAAATGACTTATTTCCAGCACCCATATTAATGACACCCGTGGACAGTACAAAGAAGTGACCTCTACTTGTACCTTAAATCAGTTTACCTATGTCACAGTGGATCACCCTTTGATTTCTTGGGGAATTTTAATTCCATTGCTTGGTTAGTTAGCTCAAGAAAGTGATTTCTTTAGCACACAATCACAATCAGTTTAAGTGCAAAAAAAGAAGATATTGTTAGAAAGTACACTGTTCATAATAAATTTATTCATGTTCATTTCAAGAACGGAAAAAAATAATACTCAAAGATACATTTTATTTCACACTAATTGAAACAGTAGTAGAGATATAAATCAACCACAATGTAGCCATCGGCAACAGTGGATTTCTTCCTACCTTTCCATAAAAATTGATATTCAATTGTAAAAATCTTTATGTTCTTTGGTAATTCATTTACATATTAAATTTGATTCAGAGATCCTAATTCTGTAGGAACAATAAGAAATAAATACACAATGAAAGACTAGTTTGGTCAAGTAATAGGAGGAGGCTGATATTTGAAAACAAAAAAGGCTAAAGCTGCTACTTCTGAGACAAAATTGATTTGGAGTTCATTTTGTAATCTTTTTTTGGCCATTACTCTGCAAGAAAGACTTGACAATTTGTTTAATGCCTGATGTCCTTATCTATATAATTGGTTTCTGTGATAGCTGCTTTCCCAGGTCTGTTTCTAAAATTAAGTAAGTTATTATTAACATGATTCATACCAGTAAATGGTAAGCACTCCACAAACATTTCAGAGTATTTGCGGAGAGAAATAAAAACGAAAACAAAAAAACAGCTCAAGTAGTAAGGATAGAACCTACCAAGTGGATAAATCTTCTCTGGAATCAGAAGAATCTGATTGGAATGTGAGCTCTACATCCAGCTATTCTGGATCTGTTGATTTCTATGTAGGCATGGATAGATACTTTGTGTTGTAATAAACCTTCCAGTGCTTCAGGTATTTCCCAATGTTTGAAAACCACTGCTTTTCACACAGTGTGACTATCCAAAAACACCTCTGAAAGGTAGTTTTTCTCATGCAACTGATTTCCTCTGACAAACTTGGAGATCGCCACTCATCCCAACAGCTCCTGAAGGTCAGCAAAAATTTTACCTGACATCATGAAACACCTTTCAGGTTCAATGAATCAGTGATTGGTTCATAGTGTATGGAGACTCCTTCTGCTACTTTAATACCTATCTCATACATTTATTTAAAGGCTTCCATATACATGGTACATTACTGTGTTCAAAATAGGTTTTAGCAACATTGCTAGAACACCAGGAAATGTAAAGATACATGAAACAACTTTCTAAATTCAAGGATCCTGAAGTCAGTCTGTGGTTGATTTTTTTTTTTTTTTTTTTTTTGGAATTCACAGATGATGATGGTTGGAGTTCTGGGACCTGAAATTAGGCCTTTGTGCTCTTGCCTAGCTTTTTCACTTAAGGCTGGTGCTATACCACATAAGTCACAAG
Organism: Megascapheus bottae; assembly: GCF_031878675.1. Lineage (NCBI taxonomy): Eukaryota > Metazoa > Chordata > Mammalia > Rodentia > Geomyidae > Megascapheus > Megascapheus bottae. The sequence continues at coordinate 49,369,137 of NC_143515.1, forward strand.
CTGACTTATGCCAAGTATATTTATTTGCTTGTTTTCTGGTTAACTGGAAATAAGACTGTTGGATTTATCTAAGATCTTCTTCAGATCTCAGTTTACTGAGTAGGATTACAGGTAAGAGCCAGGTGCCTGGCATAACCCACAGTTTTTGTTGCTGTTGTTTTACTTGTTTTTATTTTTTTAAAGCTATGATAGTAGAAACATAGCTATTCTTTTTTTTTGCCACTCGTGGGGCTTGAACTCAGGGCCTGAGCACTGTCCTTGGACTTTTCTCAAGGCTAGTGCTCTACCACTTGAGTAGTGCCACACCACTTCTAGCTTTTTTCTATGTATATGGTACTCAGGAGTTGAACCCGGGTCTTCATGCATGCTAGCCAAGCACTCTACTACTAGACCAAACTCCTGGCCCAACATAGCTATTCTTGTTTCCCAATATATACCTATCATAGTGCCTAAGTAATTCTTTAATGAATGAATGCATTTGTGAATTCAAATGCCTAGTGAAAGAGAATATTCCTTCTGGCTTTCCTTTGTCTTACCTTTTCCTCTCAAGGATCTGGTGACAGTTTCTGTGTACATGGAATAGGGCAAGTGGGCAACTTTTGCACAGCAGGGCCTCAGAAATGCTAATCTTCTTGTTTGTACACTATTGTGACTTATTCAGATGTCTGAACACATGGGGATATCAGGCTTGACATTTCAACTGAAGGTGGTGTTGAGTTTTTAAATGTTGGTACTAATGAGATAAAAAAAAAAAGCCTCATATTTCAAAAGCTGGCTCACTGTGGTCGGCTGTACCTAAGTTCTGAGAAGGATTTGATAAATCAGTGGGATTATACAGTGTTGTTGTTTTTTTTTTTCCCCCTAAGTCTAACTAGGGTTTCTTCACAGAGAAGGCCATTATATAGCCTGAGATTCAATCAACCCACTGTTACTCATTTGAAAATCACAGTTAACAGTGGTGTCAATGTTGGAAGGAAAAAGAAGCTGCAGCTGATGCTTCAGCATTAGAAGAAAAAACAGCCAGATTGTTTTCATATACTTTTTGGAAAAACACTATGTCAAAAACTATTCATTTTTAACTAAGCAACAAAAAAATTTAGCCATTTAGAAGTTAATCTTCAGAGAATTGTGCACTAACACAAAGAGTAGCTCTGGGGTAGAAGAGAGATAAATGACACTTACTGCCTTTCACTCTACTAAAATCTGATCCAGCTGGGATTTCTATCCTTCGCTGTCTCTGAAACAGATTGGTCCTGAAACTCAATCTCGTTTAACACACACAGAAACTCACAGCCAATTAGCGTATTTGAAAGTATCTTGAAGACCTTTATTTGGGGCTACAGTCAGGAAGCAGTCCAGACCTGAAATTGCTGTGGCAGAGTAATTATTTATCTTGAGACATTAAGGCATTTTGATAATCCTTTCAGAAAGGTCATCTGAAGAAAAAAGAAACACAAATTACTCTGGTTAAAGTTAGCTCATTGTTCCTTCTTTGGATAATTTAAAAAGAAGAAATTATTGAGATGTCTAGGCTATTATATTTTAAACCATTTTGTAAAATGTCTTAGTACATATATTCAATGGGAGAGTTCAAATTCTTTTCATAGATAAAGCTATTCTCTTCTTCATAACCCTCCTCATTTTTGCTTCATTCTTTTTTCCAGAATGGTAAAACTGTCCAAAGGTGTACTACACTGATAAGAAATCTGGGTTCTATACTGGCTTTTAAAATGTGTGACAAATGAAGCTGCCTCATTCCTGCCTAGCGGCACATTTAGATTTCAAAGGACAACTTGAGTTTGGGAGGTGATATTGAGGTGGCCAGCTCTCACTACTGTATGATCTAGGGCATATTTCCAGTTTTAGATCCCTGGTTCTGGTTTTCTAATATACATGTACAAAACAGTCCATCCAAAAATAGTATTGATAGTAGGAAGTGAAAAAAAACTTACAGAGGGCCTACGAATAACACAAGGAAGCACTCAATAAATGATATCTATATAGTACTAGGATTATGTCATTTATATAGAAGGAACTTGAGGGCCAGAAACTTAAGTTCACTTCCCAATCTTGCAAGGCAATAGGTCCAAAGTTTACATTCAGAGTCCTAGATTCTCTGCAGTTCTGGTTTCAGACCGCCTAGCACTTTGGTTACTCAGTGGTGAGGCAAATGCTTTCACCTTCTGTATTAAATGATCAGAATAAAATCAGTCTTCTTAACTGAAGATAAATGCAGAAGGATATTATAAGTAGAGAGCTGAGCTGAATGGGATGGAATTGCCAATCTCCTCAGGCTCAGGTAGAAGGTCTATTGGAGACTGACCCAGGGCCATTGTAATCACAGCTCTCATGGTGCAGGTTGGATGGGGCACCATGAAGTTGAGACCATCTTCCCCTCCAAATACTCTCATGGATGATGGCTTTCTAAACCAGCCTGAACATTTTGTTATGCATCAGGACTGTGCACAGTATTCAGGGAAGCAAGTTGGATTTATGCCAGTGAGACCTCACATTAGCATAAAAGTCTCTGTAATTAGAACCCAAAATTAACATCCTTCATTCATGATATCATGGACTGTCCTTCTCACATGTGGATTCCATACATGGGCCACTTGTCACCAATGATAGTAGTATTTCTATCTCAATAAATTGAGTTATGTACTAGAGTGGAGAGAAGGAAGTAGAATTGGTTATATGGCCCTAGTAACTATGTTTTGCAGGAATGTGCCCAGGTGGGGCTAATGCTGGAATGTGGGTTGGGAGTAGACTAGATGAGACTATGTGAATTCATAGCAGAAACCACGGGGCAATATTTTAAATAGTAACACAGAAGTAATACTAACAATCCTGTCATGATTTCTGCACAACTAGAAAGGAATTGACCACCTAGTCAGAAGCTGATGTCAGCCCACTTGACTTTTATATATCTGTGATTTTTTTTTGGCAGTCCTGGGGCTTTAACTCAGAGCCTGAACACTGTCCTTAGGCTTTCTCAATGCTAGAGCTCTACCACTTGAGCCTCAGCACCACTTCCAGCTTTTTTCTATGTATGTGGTACCCAGGAATTGAGTCCAGGTCTTTGTGCATGCTAGGCAAGCACTCTACCAGTAGGCCAAACTCCTGGCCCTTGACCTTTTATATATCTGATTAGTGCCTATAACCAGATTGGATAAAATCCAGTGTCTCCTTCCTTCAGAATCTGAATTTTCTGGCACTAGATATAAACTCCTTTATCCTTTCTAGAAAAAAAAAAGTTCTCAAATACTACAGAAATTAGTTTGTCATCTCTGTCTGAGTACTCTTATACTAGCATAAAATGTTGCGAGTACTTTTTTAAGAAATAATATGTTCAAGTAACTAAACATGCTACATATTGGCAAAAACCACTATAGAAACTGACTTATCCTCCACCTACATTTTTTCTTATTTCTCCTTTATTAAATGCAGAGCCTTTTGCTTACTTAGGTTGCTTGCTATACCACTTGACTCCAAACCAACTATTTGGCTTTATTGCCCTACTAGCTTTAAACCATATACCTTCAGATCTTAGTATTCATTCTAACAAGTTTGGATTATAAGCATGAACCATTGATATTCAGTTAAATCTTTATTTTCTTTATGCCAAAAATAAAAGAAAAAGACATCAAAGTGATTTGCAATAGTTGGGATCTAATATTAAAATTATATATGGGCCAGGAATTTGGCCTAACTATAGAATCCTTGCCTGGCATGCACGAAGACCTGGGCTCGATTTCTTGGTACCATATACATAGAAAAAGCCAGAAGTGGAAATAAGGTTCAGGTAGTAGAGTTCTAGCCTTGAGAAAGACCAAGGATAGTGCTCAGGCCCTGAGTTGAAGCCCCAGGACTGGCAATAATAATAATCATCCCCAGAGGTATATTTGCTATGACCATGCCCAGATTTTGATTTTATGACGTTTTTTGATGTTGTGTTTTCATTCATGGGTAAATTATAGGTATAAATGTTTCTAATATGAGATGTGGTAACTAAGCATGGATGAGCCAATTGCTTCTCTAGTTATAAACATAATAGAGACTGTCTCCTTTCAAATATTTAACATAATAATGTGATGGTGAGTCTTACATGAATGAGTATGTATTTTTTTATAATTCTGGAATTTCTGACTGTGTGACTTTAATAAAGTCTTGGACCAATCGAGTGTCATATTTCTTCCATGTAGAAAATGAGAGATTGAACTACATACCATTCAAGCTGCCTTAGCTGTCTGGAATTCTAAGCTGACAACTACTTATAGAAAAGGATAAAAACACACAAAATTTTCTCATGACCTTTTTTTTTTGAAGGTGGAGGGGTTTCCAACTAAGAACACATTCTTCCACTTTTATACATGAGCCAGTGGCCTCGCGTCCTTTTTTGAGTTTAGCCACATTTTAAATAGGTACTCAGTTCTTTTTTTCCCCCCAGAACCTGGTATAGTAATATAATCCTATAATCTTTTTATTTGTGTTTCCTGCTTAACTGAGATCATAAGATTATGGTATGCAAACACACCCAGTTTGTGCTAACATGCCTCAATGAGATAGGATCTCACTAACTTGTTGCTTTAGCTGGCCTTGAACTATGATCTTTTATTGCCTCCTGCTACTTAGGATTAGAGCTAAGAGCCAACACTTAAGACTTTTTAAATTGTTTCATTTATTTGTTTGGAGATAGGCTGGCCTTGCTGTCAAGATCATGGTTACAGAGCTTGTTGAGGTTCATTTAATTTGGTGTTTACTATCACTATCCATAAACACCCTTCCACCTAATTATGCCACTGTACACTTAAATTTACTGGAATATCTAGAAATAGCTTCCTTCTCCTGAATTTCATTCTTCTTAATTATAGCAAGAGAATTGTATTTCTTAAACATGCCTTGAGAATATTAGACAGTAATGTTAAGTCCTCAGAAATATTGAAGGCCTTTTACAAAACTAAGTGAATATTTCAGGTTGAATGTGTGGTTTCTATATGTGGATGGAATTCTAAATATGATCCTTTGATCTTAATTCTCCTCCATGTCTGAAACCAGGTCTGTGTCTTTTCTGGGGCTCCAGTTTTTCTCTTGCTTTGGAATAAAGATTCATGAAATGAACAGGTTACATAGAATAAATATATGTATGAATGAATATAAAGTATGTATGCATCAAATTTAAACTTTTCAATTTGGCCTTCTGGGTCTTCTTCTACCTAGCTCTGCCTTACCACTGCTTCTTCTTCTTCTTTTTTTTTTTTTTTTTGCCAATGTGGGTTAACAGTTTCTCCCAAAGTTCCAGATCTGAGATATTGCCATTTTTTACATTGGTGTTTTCCTCAAGTTCTCTGTCTTTTTTTTTTTTTTTTGCCAGTCCTGGGGCTTGAACTTAGGGCCTGGGCACATCCTTCAACACTTTTTGCTCAGGACTAGCACCCTGCAACTTGAGCCATAGCACCGCTTCTGGCTTTTTCTGAGTATGTGGTACTGAGGAATCGAACCCAGGGCTTACTAGATGAGCACTCTACCACTAGGCTATACTTCCAGCCCAAGGTCTCCATCTTTTAATCTCCTCAGATCAAAGCTCAATCCCAAACTAATTTTGTAATCTCTTTCCTAAAATATTATTGAACCTTCAATTTCCATAAATAAAAGTCCTTAACTGCTATGATTTCTACCTAGTTCTAAAAAACAAAATAAAACAAAAAACTCAAGTGGAGAGCCAGAATCATAAGTGATTCTTACCTCTTTGTTGGACTTTTTGTTTTCCATGGTATATGGTGTATTCTTGTTCATTTTAAGGACAATGTTTGTGAATTCTCTTATCACCAAAGACGAACAAAGTGCTGATAGAGTTGCAGAAGACCATTAAATAATTGTTGGCCAAAGAAAGCCATAATCCTGGCCTTCTTGAATCTCTTCCCTAATCCTTTAGATTGAAATGCTAACTTAGAGCAGGATAGGAAGGACCTTAGCATAATGAAAGAATAATTCCATTTCCTTTCAAATGTCAGTAGAGATAAAACTTACAGGACAAGCTGTTAATGAATCCATCAAATGTTTATCTCTAAATTGGGTTTCTTATCAAGGAGAGTATACTTCATTCAATATATTCATCTCAGAAAAATTGAATCTTGGCCAATAGCCACTTTCTGGGCACTGAACAAATTATTATTGCTCTAAAACTTTGTCAGGTATTTTCTATTTGGGATAAAATGGTGCACTTTTTTTTCTAAAAAACCTTCAATGTACATATCAGATTTACAAACCTAATTTTAACCATCCTGATTTTTAATTTAAAAACCTGAACTTTTCAGTTATCAAATGGTTTGTGCTTATGTAGTATGCATAGTTCATCTGAAATGATAAAAATGAATTGCAAATAGGCAGTGTGGCTTTATTCCCTGAGTAAAGGACTCAATGTGATGTTTTCCTTCAAAACTTATTTTAAAGCCAGTTACTGATAGTGATCTCACAATGTAATACAAATTGAATCTTATATTTGAATGGAGAAAACGTTTTCTCAACAAAAATGGAAATCTCCAAATTCATTTTTCAGTTTCCAAAGGAAAATGTGATCTTGATTCAGCTCTTAAACCTTGAACAAGAGTTTACACAGATGTCCTCAAGAACACAGGACCAAACAAGGGACAGTGGAGTTGCCTGGTGCTTGATTAACCAAAACCTCATTTATCTGTACCTCTGAAGGCATATGGTTTAAAGATACATAACTTTCTTTAACTATATCTAGCTGGCAATGTTAGTTGATGGATATGTAGCACTCCATTCCAACAAACCTGTTGAGATTTATGTACAATCAATGAAGCATTTAATTCTAAAGTTAATTATCACAATTCATTTTGGGGAGTGGGAAGAAAAAAAAATAAAACTGTGCCTTTAAAATACTAAGCTTCCCCCTGATGATTTCAGGTATTTGGGTAAATAACACTCAGTCATCGATAAAATGGTATCTAGCTCTGTAACTAACCAAAACACACCTAAAAGCAGCTAAAGATATAACAGCAAAACATTCTTGCAACTAATTACATCATATTACATCACCGGGTTATGTGAGTCTCATCATCTATGTGTGGATTAACAGCAAGGTTGCTAGGCGTTGGTCAGAATTCCATACCCAGCTTGTCTTTCTTGATATTGTTCAACTATTTATGATATAGTAATTCATGCTACATTAAATGGCACAAGAGGTGAACATTGTTTAGATTCAAAAGGGAGAATAATCACTGAGTCTTGGACAATGATCCAGGACAATGATTCCAGGAGAAAATTGGACTTCATTTCTGGCTAAAGGAAGTATATGTTCACAATCAATGAGAAAGAACTCTCCAGAGAAACTGATATTTTTGCCTGTCTTTCCTTCAAAATCATGATAGCTTCTAACTCTTTACTTCTAACACCTTGATTCCAACCCAATCTTCAGTTGTCTTTTTAAACTCTCCAGACTTCCATAAAAACATCAGTGAGCCACTTAGAAATCACATAGGACCTCTCCTTACAAAGGGACCATTTTTCATATCCCAAATGAAGCATGTGAAAATAGTGCCAAGAGATATGATATACACCAATATTCCTTTCCAGCCATAGGATGTCACATGCATTTTCACAAACCAGTATATGCCACCTCTCAACCAAGTTCCTTCCTCTCTCCTCTCTTTCTCCTGACAGAATTGCATTCCTTTCCTGTCTTCCTTTAAAACTGAGAAAGGTATTTAAGCACAATCTTCATCCTGATAGGATGTGAACAGCAACAACAACCAAAAAGTCTCCCAACCAGAAATCTATATGATTAAAGTTCTCTTTGGACCATTCATTACAAATGCAGTTAGAAAAGAAAAGCAGTCCTGAAGATAAGTCAGTGTTTAGTGTTTAGATTGAGGAAAACAAAGAATCCGTTTGATGGATGTGGACATGGCTATCTGTCCCCTGTAGAGTCTGGAGGAGTGGATTTGGGCTGCACTAGACTTTCTGCAGGAATTACTCAGGAGGAGTTTTGTCCACAAGAGTTCTTCCAGGAAGATGACACACTATCCTGGAAGGTAACTTGCAAATCTCTGTTTTGAAAAACGAGAGAATAGTAACCACCTCAGAGGAAACTGATGAATTTCAGCACAAAATTAATTAATTTGACTCCCAAATATTCTTCAAGTTATGACACGTTCATAACAGATTATTACACAAACAGAAGTCAATACCTGCCTTTAAAAAAATATTTGTTTCCATATAACATTTTAGGCCAAAGATACTATGTTAATGTTTGGATTTGCTCTGAATTAGAAATCTACAATCATTTGTTTTCTTCACGGAATGTATTGTTTATTTCTGTTTTTCTCTTGCTGGGAGAGAAGTGGCTTTAAAGTACTACACTTTAATAAGGCTGTTGATAAACCCCGACAGGTTCCTTAGCCTGTCCCTGTCTTCAAGTCATTAGCAATAGTAGTCTGATGATAAGCTGTCCTGGTTTTGAAGGTCTTCTTTCATAACTGATCTGAAAGTTCTTGCTTTCAGACTATTCTCAGTCTTTCTAAAGATTACTTCCAGGTAATCTAAATGTCACTAGTGTGGCTGGAGTTTATTAGCTCTCCTCTCTCCTCAGGGAATAGTGAGAACAACCAGCTGTCTTCTGCATAATTACAATGGTTTCTAACGTATGCATTCTTAGAAACGAAGGCATTTTGGGTGGAATAAAAAATGACCTCCTCATGCTTCGTTGCTCATTGCATGCCTCTGTGGGTTTTCTTCTTCAATTAACAGCAAAAATCATTCAGTTTGCATGCACAGCAAATTAGAAGGGAGTATAAATATGGTTTGGAATGGGGAAATAAATATTAAGTGAACAATTGATCCACGTGTATATACATGAGCAGCATTTAATTTGCAGCCGAAATAAATATCAGTTCTCTCTTTGCCTTCTAAACTGGTATTTAAATCAAGCCTTTGTACATACTACAATACACTAGATAGGTATATGATTTGGGAATGAGACTAAGATCCAGTGTAGGTTCTTTAACAGGCTTTCTTAAACAAGAAAGTTACTCTTCCTATCCCATATCTTTTTTTTTTCATTTTTTTATTTGTCTAGTGCAGTTAATCTGATTTCCAAGTGTGGATTGAGCAATAATTCAAATAACATATTTGAAATATATCATGAAGGACAGTCAATGGATGTAAGAATTCAGCCTAAGGACATGTCTAGTCCCAAAGGTTTTCCATCCCTAGGGAGAAGTTGTAAGAACAATTGACCACAAATGATCCTCAAGAAGAAGTGCTAGGGAAGGTACTAGAGAGGAGATAGGACTCATGGGTGCTGTTGCAGTAACTAGGAGAAGGTTTTGTTTTCAATATTCAGTCCCTGTAACCAAGCTTCCTTGTTTTCAGTTTCTCTTTGATGAAGCGAGGCCAAATCACCTTAATGAAGAAGGAAGCAATATGATGTATTGTGAAGGTAAAAACAATGTAGAGAAATTGTCCAAAAGCCATTTCTTGGCCCCAAGCTCAGATACTCAATTCGGATCTCTGAAGGAACACCCCTAGGATCTGTCTTTTGAGTATAGATGCCGAGCCAAATTTGGAAGGTGGGGGGCGGAGCAACAACTTCCCTGGCCCAGTACCTTTCTTCTAGTCATCACTTCATGGTTCACAGTAGTTGGGCAGCTACAGAAAAACACTGGATAGTTGTAAAAAGAAAGTGTTCTACATTCCAATCCCTTGTGCCAGCATGAGGATCAGAGCAGAATTCCATGAGGGTGGAAACTGCAGGTGTCACTCCACTTACAGAAACTTCTGAAGGCTGTCAGGAACTGTGACTATCAAGTGAGGCCACGCAGGATTTGAATAGTGCTCAGGAAAGCAAAAGGCCTTTGGCTATTGTGCCACTGAACTAAGTCTCATTTTCCTGGAGATATAATAGCTTCACAGTGATGTGTTTTGGCTCAGTTAAAGTAAATTTTCTTTGAAAACTAATGATCTGATAATTGGAATATGAATGAATAATGTTTTAATAGCTACAGAAATAAGAAGTTTACAGATCCTGGATGTAAAAGAATGAGAAATAGCTATTATTGTATGTACCAGAGTGGTAACACAATGTGGAATAAGTGGGAATAATCCCAGTCTCCACTTTTTTGTTATTGTTATTGTTGTTGTTGGTGGTGGTGGTGGTGGTCGTGGTTGTGGGACTTAAAGTCTGGGCCTTGGGAGCTCTGAGTTCTTCAGCTCAAGGCCAGTCTTCTCTTTTGTCAATGGCAATTTTATCAATGTTTCAGTTCATATTTTAGTAGTTAGAAAACTGAACACAATGGGAAAATTTTATTAAAAGCATTATTTTGGGAAAACCTGAAGTCTGAATAAAACATTGAAATTAGAAAAAGTCTATAATGTGCGAGTTACAAAATTAACAGTTTAAGTTGGCAGGAAGTTCCTGTACTCTTTTTCTCTTTCATTATGAGAATATTTTCTCATTATGTTGTTCTATTTAAAGCTTGCTATAATTGATTCACAGATTGAAGAAAATAACAGAGGCAAATACAAAGAACTTTTCTGAGCAATTCATCCAGTAAGTGATATGATTAGTTGTAGGGAAAGATAAGCATGAGTTTATCACAGGTGGTAGAATTTTTGCTTCTTTTTTGTTGCTGTTCTGTGTATCTAGAAGCTTACTTGTATAAATGTAGTATTTGCAATTTTTCTGATCCTATTCTCAGGAAGCTAAGAAGCTACAATATGAATAAACATAATCATAAGGGTATCTGACATATTCTTCCAATAGCAATACAGATATTTAGCCCACTACTCCAAACTCTAAGGATTCTTCATTTTAGGTCTAACTGCTTACCCTTGTATTCCAAAGGAGAAAAAGGGAGATTTATTACACTGGCTTCTACCTTCCAGAGGGATAAACAAGGAAGCACTTCAGCCATCTTCCAGCCATAAGCTTTAAGTTTAAACACAAAGAATTAGAACACGTGGTAGAAAATATACCTCTTTCTAAGGTGTGGACATGTTGATCATTATGGAGGGTTTCCATGGTGGTTATTGAGGAGTGCAACAATCTGGTCAGCATTAACAAACACCTACCTATTGCCTGGAACATAATTTGTCTTGATAAGGTTCCCCTTTGCCTTTCTGTAAGTGTGCTTTCCTCTATCCTATCTGGTAAATATATTACCAGTAAATTGTTTTTCCTTCCTATTTTCCAAAGTCATGCTAAAGTGACTGTAGAGAGAACAACTGAGAGGGATGGATACAAATACAAAATGGAGGCAAGAAAATAACAAGATTTTCTCTTACTGTTTGTTGTTTCATCTGCCCAAGCAAGAAACTAGTGCTTTTCAGCGAAGGATTTTAAGTAGCTGTTACCCATTCTTCTCTATGAACCATATTCCATTTTGCAAATTTAAAAGCAAGACACAGACTCAATGTGGAACAGAAACACAGGAATTTCAGTGACCTGTTCTACTTCAAATAATAATACAGTGAGCCATTGGAAAACCTGGACATGACGAATTCTGTCTCTCTGAACAACTATAGCATGTTATTATGGTGCTTTCATGCAGATTTCCCTTATAAAAATCATCAGTGGTATCCTACCGTGAAATTGTTTTGTTCAATAAAAAGTATGGAGGAATGCAAGCATATAGAATATCTAAAAGTTCCTTTGTGTAAGTAGTCAACACATGCAGTTCACAGAGAATGAGATCATTGTCAGGTATTCATTCTGCAAGCATCTATGCAGTACTGCGCCTTTCTGAGGAGGGAAGACTGTCAGGAATGAACATTGATGGTGAGTCAGATGGGTTTATTGCAAACAAGTCAGATCGGTCTAGTGGGATTTCCTTTCCAGTAGAAAGGTTTGGAGATTAAAAATATCTGCTTGTTAACAGGCATTTCACAAAGCCTTTTATGACATGCTTATTGAATGGCCTCGGGAAGGCCAACATTTGAACTAAAACAATAGCTGTTAATGTACATGCGAGTTGATTTTAGGTATTCTGCAGATAAACATTTTCTTAGAAGAATACTTTTTTATTTGTGACAAGTGTTACTCTTTCTAAAGTGGGAGAAAAACAAGAGCGAGAGTAATAATGTTTCACAAGAAATATCCTTTATGCGTGTAACTATAACACATATATACATTGCTTTGACAATAAAATAAAATTAAAAAAGAAGCAACAAAGATCATATTAAAATATAATCATTCTATTCAAATTTTATTGAATGAACAAATGATTCTCTTTAAAGGGAAATAATATGTAAATACTATACACGTAGCACGCATTTATGACTGGGAAATTAAATCTGAGAGTCTTTGAAGATTTTTTTTAATAATAAGGCTATGTAAAAGGCACTTTTCCAGAACGACATCGCCCCATTTGTAAGGAAATGGAAAGACTTCGAAAAAATCATATTAAGTGAAGTAAGCTAGACCCAAAGGAACATAGGCCAAATGGTTTCCCTCATAAACCTTGGGCTCTCCTAGCAGAGATTTACAATAGAACCAAACCTAGATACATAAGGCCAGGTAATATGACGCTAAAATAAAGGACCTCCAGGATATAGAAACAAAAGCCATATAATGAGAGATTGTTGTCCTTAATGTACTATGTTATCTCGCATCTCTTTTGCTGTCCCTTGGTTATTGTTACAGTATTTCATCTTGTTATCTAATATATTGTATATATGCGTTTTTGGTTATTTGAAATTGGATAGGGAAGGGGGGAAAACAACATGAGTGGTGGGGGGGAGGGAAGGAAGTGGGGACCATGACATGAGAAAGGGTATCAGTGCATGTGAAGTAAAGCACCTTCTATCTGATGAATATAATGTAACCCTTACATTAATTACAATAAAAAATATATGAAAAAAAACAATTGGGGGGGAGTTAGAGGAAGGGAAAGTAGAAGAAAACAAGGGGGAAGGGTAACAATGTTTATAAAGAAATGTTCTCATGACCTTATTTAGAACCCCTCTGACTTCTGACATTACCTTTACACTAAAACAAAAAAGTTTTTTAAAAAGGCACTTTTACCCCTCTTTGAATCAAATGACAGAATTTGAATAATGCAGTTATAAAAGATCTTGGGCTAAAAATCTAAAATCTTTGTAACAAAGCAGTGGAAAAAACATGGACATTTTTTTTTGTGGGTGCTTTGGGTAAATAGGTAAACACATTTTAATTATAATTGTTACATAACAGCAAAGGAATTAACATGAGAAGTGTATCAAAGGTTTCTCCTTCTTACTTGGGTTACTTATCTCTGGCCTTGGTGGTCTGGTGAAGAGAAGGGAGGCAACGGTTTTTGTGTACTACATTCTGGAGTTCATTTCAGGACTACGGCTGTCCTGTTGCAAATGTGTCCTGTGAGGAACTAATGTCTTTTACCCAGTCAAATCCTGTGCAGCCAGTTGCCTCTTGTGCCCAACATTCCATTTACTTTCCATCTCTGTGTCCCAGGGGTACCAAGCTCTTGGCCCATTTTCTTTCCTTCGGGCTACAGCCATCTGCCTTTCCACCTGGATTCCTTGCCTTTCAGAACTGTTTTCTCCCTCAGTTGTCTAGCCATGTCAAAGACACTATTTTACTCCTTTAAAGTGATTTCTATTGTTACTGCTAATACAAACAAAGAGACAATTAGGAATTTCTCATGTCAGAGGCATTTCTAATGTGGAGAATATTTTAAGCAATCATACATCAAAGTGGTGAATTATGAGGATCTCGTGGGGCTGAAGTTCCACTAGAATTCAGATAATCATATCCCCTTCTTCCCTCCTTTCCCTCTCTCCCTCCCTCCCTTCTTTCTTCCTTCCTTCCTTCCTTCCTTCTTTCCTTCCCTCATCCTTCCTTCTTTGCTTCCTTTCTTCTCTCCCACCTTCCTTCCTCCTTGCCTCCCTCCCTCCCTCTTGTCTTCCTTCCTTCCTTCCTTCCTTCCTTCCTTCCTTCCTTCCTTCCTTCCTTCCTTCCTTCTTTCCTTCCTCCCCTTTTTCCCTCTATTATGTTTTCTTTGTTTATCTGTTGCATCTGGATACATTTTCACTGCTTTAGGAACTGTTTTAATTTAATTCACGCTGATAAGCTAGTTCAAATCACAAAATCCCCATAGACCTTATTGGTCACCTTGTGTCAGGTTTTTTTCCTGACTGACAAGTCCATGAGATTGCAACACTATTTACCATAGCAAAGATATAGAACCAACCCAGATGCCTCTCAATAGAGGACTGGATCAAGATTCGGTACTTATCCACAATGGAATTCTATGCTGCCCTCAGAAAAATGACATCGCCCCATTTGTAAGGAAATGGAAAGACTTGGAAAAATCATATTAAGTGAAGTAAGCCAGACCCAAAGGAACACAGGCTCAATGTTTTCCCTCATTTGTAGTAATTAATATACATCTAAGACTCTTCTAGCAGAGGATTACAATAGCTCTAAACCTAGGTACATAGATCACAGAGCATGAGACTAAATGAAAGGATCTGTAGGACATGAAAACAAGAGCTTTATCTTGTGTGATTGTTTTTTTTTCCTTCTCCTTTTTTGTCCTTTAGTTAGTCTCATATTGTTACTGTGTCTGACTTTGTTACCTGGTATATTGTATACATGTTTATTTGAAATAGAAAAGGGAAGGGGGAAGACAAGACAATTGGTATGGGGTGAGGGAGGGAAATAGGAACATAAACATGAGAAAGGGTATCAATGTGTGAGAAGTAATGTATCTACTACCTGGCGAGTATAACTGTAAACCCTGACAATAAAAAATTAAAAAAGAAAAGTCCATGAGACTCTCATCTCCAGTGACCCACCAAAAAGACAGAGGTAAAGCTGTGGCTTCACAGCTAAAGCTGTTGGGGATACATGGTAGCCTTAGTAAATAGTGCTAGCCTTTAGTAAATATGTTCAAGGACAGCACCAAGGTCTTGAATTCAGGCCCCAGGAACCCATTTCCTATACACAAGAACAAATGGCTGGGGATGGTTCTGAAGAGACAAATATGTCAACTTCCTGACTATCTTGAGGAGAAGAGGGAGAGATATTCAGAAAAAAGTGCAATTAGATACCCAATACCCCATTCTGTTATGGGAAAAATAATGTAATAGATAATATAGATTATTTTAAACCACTTGTATTTTTGCCTAAATATTATTTTTTTGGTCCTGAGAATTCTCTTGATAATCTGATCATTTCATCTTTGTTTTAAAAAGATGCAGACAGGAATCCAAAGTATGTCTTACAAAATTAAGAAGAGTGAGGGAAGGGGTATGTAGGGGAGAGATAGATGAGAATGTTGAAAAAGGCGACATTGACCAAGATATATTTTATTCCTATACTTCTTTGTTAAATGTCAACTCCTTTGTGAAGCTACTTTAAAATAAAAACAAATATATAGAAAGAAATCTGAAAAATTCCACTTATTTATTATTTAGTATATGGATTGATTTGAACACAGGGTTTTATACATAGTAGACAAGCACTCTACCGCAGGAGCTACAACCCCAACTAGTGCTGTGCTTGCATTTTTTTAACTTAACAGGTGAACTGAACTAGAAACCTCTATTGTTCAAACTCTTACTTCCTTTTTTAACCAATAATTATCTAATCCAGTTAGTTTTCCTAAGCAGCAAGCAATGAGCCCAGATAGTGGATTGCTGTCAGCCTCTCACTTCTTTGTTGGGTGTATTTTTATGTTACAGGAAACATATCTTTGGTTGTTAGAGTTTTGCAGTGGCTCCTAATGTTGGTCCCTTAAGGTGATTCCTTTTTCACCCCTTTTAAGTTTTAAACCCTATAGTTCAGAAAGATAGTGGGAGAAAGTGATACTGCAAGAGGTCTACCTATGCTGAGTCTGCTTCCTTATAAATACCTACTGCCACACTGGAGGGTGAGCTGTGGGCAATTCCTAGGTAACCACATTCCCAGAGCTTCATTTTCAAAGATGCTTTGCTGACTGAGAAGGCTGATCTCTTTTCAAAGACAAAAACAAAACAAAAACTCAAATCTGTTTATGACAGTGTTGCTTTATGTTTCATTTTAGATGCCTTTTGCCAGTGATTTCACAAGTTAAGTTAGATGTGTGTGAGGGTGGAATCTGTATAATTTATTCTTTGAGACTGATTTTTAGAAGATCAAGAATTAGTTTACTCATCAAATAATAAATGCTTTTTTTTGGTCTCTTGTAGGTGAAGGATATCATTCAATATTATCCTGACTTAAAGGGTACCTTTAGTTTAAGAAGCCCAAATAGGCTTCAATGTGTGTAGAGTATGGCTGAAGAATGCCAGCCATGTGCCATGTGTATGATCTGTTTCCTGAGACCCAGGAAAGAAAACCAATGTTGTATGACCATGTAGGGAAGTGACATTTCCTAGCTTCTTCTGACCCACTTAGATCTGTGAAACAACTGAGTGAGGCCTAAATGTCATCCCATGATGAATGAGGGGTTCCCTCAGCCTCTCAGCTTCCAAGCAAAGATCACAAATCCCTGAAAACTCACCTTGGGATTTCAGGATGCTTTACAAATAAGAGAGTCTCATAAGACAGAAGCAAGTATTTAGTATACCAGGATGAATTGGGGAAATTAAAGGGGGCAGTCATTTTCTATAGGAAAAAAGACATGATGAATCAATTGAGAAATTGCTAAAAACAACTCCTCTAATCTATCTCCTTTATTCTTCCTGAACTATGAGAATAAAAGTGGTCTTGTCCTCTAGAAACAACTAATGATTTGACAATGGTCTGGGTGGCCAATGTAGTTCTATTTATCCCCCTATAATATGAATATGATCCAAGCCTACTTGAACCACAAGGATAATAGGTAATAGGGTTTTTATTCCCTATAGAATATGCTTTTCATTTTTCTATGAATCCATTTATGATGTTTGAAGTGCTCACCATTCCAAAGGAGAAGACAGATACGAAGAGCCCATCTCAGTCCCATTGTTCTGTCACTGGAATAGGTTATCTAAAAAGGAGTTGTAATGGGATGGAGACTTATATGCTCTGATTCTTCAGTTTTGCTTTCCAGTTCTATTGATTGAGTCTGGCCCTTTTGATACTTCATAAAAATAATATAATGTCCCTATCTCCTCATTTACCTATTTACCTCATAAAGCTATATTTACAAGGAATAGAACTCAGGTATGTAGGATGGAGACATGTATGTGTGTTTATGTATATGAAAAAGAAAAAGGGAGTATGTGTATACATGTTAATTATATATATATATATATATATATATATATATATCTCAAGGAACATGAGAGTGGGGGTAGGAAAGGAGGACTGGTGTTTTAACTCAAGGCCCATGTGTTCTCTAAGCAAGTGTTCTGCCACTTGAGCCATACCCCAGACTGTTTTGGTTTTTAGCTTTGTTTTGCTTTTGCCTTATTGTTTTGCTTTTTTTTTCTGATTGCGTTTATAACTCTGAACTTCCACCGTGGGAAGCTTCCTAACTTGATTTTATTTCTTCCAAACTGGTCTCAAAATTTCTTCCTCCTGATTTCCGACCTCTTGTAGAGAAGGAGTACAGATGTGAGTCACCACACCACATTAGAAATGGAGCAATTTTCTTCAAGAACTTTACAGAAAGATGAAAATCAATTAATCATCCAGAACTTTACCTGCGGGTCCATGAAAATTAGCCAGAAAGAAAAGTAGCTACAAGACAGTGTGACAGAGATGAATTGTGCCAGATAAATTAGACAGTGAAGGAAGATTGCATTCAAGAAGATTGGAATACAGATTAGGACAATTGAAGTATGGGGGAGAGAGATGTGATTTGGGGTTGAGAGGAAGGAGTTTGAACTGTGTGATGAGGTTATCTAAGTTGTTAATTGAAGCTTATAAAAAGGTTACAATTTAGTGATTCTGAGACGTGGCACCTTTTCAATGATTCCAAGTTAAAAAAAAAGATAGGCTTCATTCATAACATTCCTAGCTAATCCATCAAATATTTTAGCAACAGTTTAAGGCAGCTAATTTGACCTTGATCCTTCAAGGTGATAAGGAAGTTTATTAGGAAAGAACCTAAGGAGGAAAGTAAGCCCATGACAGAATCATGCCAGGGGGAAGACAACACTTCAGCTTATCTCATTTTGTGCTGTCTTCAGAATTACAGATTTTAAACTTGGATCTAACTGGTAGAAGTGGAGTCCACAAAGATGGCTTTCTGATTGGTGGGTCTCCTCTCTGTTTCCTATCTGGTTATAATACAATCTTTATTTCCTCATTAATTTGTTGTTCTTTCTTTCTCATTCTTTTGTAGCTCCCAGATCTTATTTCCTTATCAGACAGATTTTGTCTATTGTTCTGTTAACTTATATCAACAGGTAGACTTCTACCTCAACTCAATTAGACTGGAAGAGTACTGCATACTTTTCTGGATACTGTTTCAAAGAGAAAGAGCTCAGGACCTTAGATAAAGACAATCCTAAGATATAATTGGCCAAAGTATGGAAGAAAGTTTCCATCTCAAAAGAACACAGGCAGACTTTGCAATCACAGACCTTCCAAAGTAGACGCTGTACCAACAGGAAAGTCAGGCCCACAGTAAGAAACAAAGCTATCTACAATTTAGTCAATTTGGATGGAACGTTAAAGCCTTCTTAGCCAAGTGTTAAATTAAATCCTCAGTTATGTATTTCTAGATACACAAAGCATCTAGGCTTTTCGAGAGGCTGGAAATGAAAGGAAAGATAAGAGCTGAAATTCTTTGCAGAATTTTGTCAAAATAATTGGAAAGATGGATATTTGTCTACAGAACATCACAAGAAAGGAAGACAGGTTGGACAGAATTTGCACTGTGAGGAACCACCAGGGTTGTTTTAGTTGGATAAATCTGGTATAGATTTTTAGACACACTTCAGTATTTATTCTTTTCTCTGAATACCTTATAGTGTTTTGTAGTTACGTGGTTCTGACAGTGTCTGTTGTATGCAGTGAAGATCTTGTTTTCCAATAGTGCACATGGGGACATTATATTTGTCTTGCCTCCAAAGATAAGATTTAAGTTTATTCTATTATGTGATTTTTTCCTAGTCATTTTAGAGTCTTAAAGCCTAACAGAAAACAGAAATAAAACAAAGCTTTCCAGGCCTATACTAGAAATTCGTTCTGCAATGTTAGCAACAACAATAAAAACCCATATGGTTTTTTATTTGTTTATTTTGTAGTTCTTGTTTTATTTTGTTTCATTTTATTTGTTTGGGATTATGTTTTGGTTTATGAATTTGAAATCTGGGTCTTGTACATTTTAGGCAAATGTTCTATCATTTGAGCCAGGGTTATACTTTCATGTTTTTATTTCCAACCTCACTAGTGTTCAACAGTTCTTAACTTTCTCTAATTTCTAAAATTTAGGTGCAGAGCACCAAGCTAATCACTGGTTTAGCAAGCCAAGACAAGAGAATAAAGAACAGCTCCTCATATAAATAGCCTCCATGTCTGAGCACAGGAACACTAGATTATAACTCCAGGCCACCACAAGACTTCAGAGGAAGCCCTGTCTTCAGAGTCATACCTAGCTTCCAACCAGTTTCTTATCTGTTTCTCTGTGACCTCCGTATATGGTGTCACTTTTCAATGAGTTAAAATCAGAAAAAAAAAACCAAAAACATGCATACTTATCCCTAACTTCCCAGGCAATGAACCAACTATCTTACCAGAAAGGGCAGGATAGCTAAATAACCCTGATTCTTGCATCTGGTACAAGAGTAATTCAGACAAGATGCAAACACAAGTAAAAAGATGGCAGAGAAGACAGCACACGATGTAGCTGTGCCTCCAGGAAGACAGCACTTCTGCTCATCTCAGCTCATCTTAGTGCTGTGTGCACTCAGTTACAGTGGTTGGCCTTGGGTTAAATAGTGAGGATTGGAATCCTTGAAGGCAAATTTCTCATTGGTGGGCCTGCATTTTGTTTCCTAGAGAGCCAAAGGTTTTGGCCTATTAGGTTTTATCCTACCATCAACAAGTTGTGTAAGCCACAAACCTGACTTCCTATATTTCTGTGGTCTATTTTTTAACACGTAGGTTCTTCACTTATTAAAATAAGATATTATAGGGTTTCCAGCACACTTCTCACCATTTTTAAAAAGAAGGTATTCAAGACAACTTCAAATGAGGAAGGCTATTCTCATATTTTCCCCACAGTTCTATTTGAAGCAGGTCATAAAACATGAAAGGGACTCTCTGGCCTCTACCTTAAAGCAGGTGATAAAATCCTTCATGTGAGACATGTCCTGCCTATACCTGAATAAAAGGATCCTCCGTGCCATAAACATTCTTAGTAAGATTAGTATAAGAAATATATGTGTTTACCTGTTTTTTTTAGTCTTTATTTCTTTATGAAGTCTCCTATGTCATATAAAACTTCTTTTTAAAAGCTTCATGTATGGGCTGGGAGGGTAGCATAGTGGTATAGTGCTCTCCTAGCATGCACGAAGACCTGGGTTCAATTCCTCAGTACCAAGTACTCAGAAAAATGCCAGAAGTGGCACAGTTGCTCAAGTGGCACAGTGCTAGCCTTAAGCAAAAAGTGTCCAAGAACAATTCCCAGGCTCTGAGTTTAAGCTGCAGAACTGGCAAAAAAAATCATGCATGCATACTTTTCTATCCTTATCCTTATTGTAGTAGGGTATGTATTTAAGAAATTGAACAGGATATGTATTTTTTCACCCCTAGAGAATGAATCATAAACAAAGTCCTATTTTTATCTTGAGTTTTTATCTTACTGGGAATTATTAAAATGAGAACAACAAAATACAAGGAGAATCCAGTGGTACAACTGCTGTTAGAAAAGTTGTTTTGTTTTATTTTCTATTTTATTTGTATTTATTTTATTCTCTCTTATTCTAACTAATGAAGGGTTACAGTTATATTCGCTAGATAGAAGGTGCATTACTTCACACACATTGATACCCCTTTTCATGTTTTTGTCCCCATTTCCCTCCCCCCACCCCTTCCTAATCATCTTATTTTCCCCCTTCCCTTACCTATGTCAAATAAACAAATAATTGTATATACAGTATACCAGATAACAAGGCAAGATACTGTAACAATATGAGAGTCACCAAGTGACAACAAAAGAGATGAGAAGTAACAAAGTTCCCTTTTTTAAAAAACAATTGGTCTGTGATATTTCTTTATACTGCCTCTCAAGACAGCAAAACACCTTCAGCATATTTCTGAATACTTACATGTTTCTTTTGAAGAATGTAGATATTTCTTAGAGATTGTAAGATACATTAAGATAAGGACTGCATGAGCTAAATATATTCCAGGATTCACATCCTAAAAGCAAGAAAACCAGTTGCTTGCTTGAAGGTTCAGAGCTGCAAAAAGGCCACTGTAGTAGATGGATTTGAGTGAGTAAATGGGCTTGGCTGAGGAATATTCCTTCTCCTTAAACTTCCTGTCTGACATTTTGAGAGCATTTACTAGAGACAAATGTGACAGCTCCAATTGCTCACAATTCAGTAAGACTTTCTATGTCATACATGTGCCCCTTAAAAATAAAATAAAATAAAATAACCTGCTATTTGCATGCAGAGAAAATATGCATGGAGTTCATGGTTACACCAATGGAAATTTATATTTAAGTTGACTATGCATATATTCTCTACTCCTGCCTCCCCAAAGTTAGTCAGCCCTGCTTGATGCAAGTGGAAAAATTGTAACATGAAAAACAATACTTAGACAGTAAGTAACTGCTAAACTCAGCAGCAATACTGAAATGTGCTATTAGCAGTTGACTGTAAGCTAACAAATTCATGGGCCATCACTAAATAATATTACTTTCGACATTCAAAAGGGAGATATTATATAGTTTCCTCCTTGGTCCTCGGAAAGACAAAAAAGTCTTTAGTTTTCAGTTAATTGTCAGAAAATATTTTTACATTAGTCATGTTCATAAGGGAAAGGAGGAATTTACTCCAGAATTATGTGGGGAAGTGTTTTCCAAAGGTGTATTCCAGTCCTTGCTAATTTTGTACCATATTGTGGCACTCACTTGACAGTAACTGTCTACTGTGTCCTAGAAACCACTGTAGGGAATCATGGTGGAGTGGCAAGCCTGTTTTCAAGGTTCTTAATCTCCACAAGTTCAAATGTATGGTAGAGAGACAGAGGTAACAAGTACATAATAGGCATAATTGACTGAAGAGTATCATTTACAATTGCAAAAAATGCCAAAAAGAAAGTACATGGTTCCATTTTAAACAAAGAAGGTTGGGATGCAGGAAGTTAATTTGCTATTGACAACATATTTTAATTATCTGAGCATCAATATTTATTGAATACCAAGTATCCCATGAATGGTAGTCATTGTGATAATGGTTTTATAGCTTGGTTGCCTTAGGGATAAAGATGGTATCTGCAAAAATGTCCTCAAACTCTCCAGATGCAGGAATTTCCTCTGGTATTTTTTTTTTTGCCAGTCCTGGGCTTGAGCTCAGGGCCTGAGCACTGTCCTTGGACTTTCTCATGGCTAGAGGTCTACCACTTGAGCCTCAGCACCTCTTCTGGCTTTTTCTATGTATGCAATACAAGGAATTGAACCTGGGTCTTCGTACATGCTAGGCAACCACTAGGCCAAACTCCCGGCCCCAAGGCAACCTTTTTTAATGAAAAGATTCGTTAGGTATTCATAAAATGGGTATTTTACAGTTCATTTTTTTTTCTGATGGTTTTTCTATCAGTTCACCACTCACTGCTTTCACTGGCCTACCACCACCAGTTTACTATTTTCTTAATGTGAAGATTGACTCAGAACTATTCTAGGAACCAGGGATACAGAAACCATTAAAAAAAAACAAAACAGGTTAAACAACCCTCTGGAAGAATTTTGATAGCATGGTTTCTACCTGGAATAGACTGTTCTTTCTCATTAATCTACATACACTTGCCTAAGAAATGGATAATGTTGAACATCCTTAACCCAATGCTATCCATTGGCAATGCTGAGTTGATTTCTTGTCTTCTGTAGTAATACCTCTCTAGAGACATTTCAGCAATTACAGCAAGAACAGAACATGTGGATATTTGGAAGTTCAATTTAGGGAAAGCCTGTATTTAATTTCTCTAGGAAGTTCTGCTAAGATGAGGGCTTGAATAAGACTGGGTAAAGGATCATGGTATCATGGTGTGACTCTACAGAACTGGTAGAAATTAGATTGTGAGATTTTTGAGTATAAAGGGCTCAAGAGAGTTATACACAATACATACACTGTCCATTGAGACTTCCCACTGAAGTCTGGATGAGGCTTTGGGGGGGATTTACTGGCACTAGTAGTTATTTGTCTAAGCATAACTGTCTTATAATAGCAAATTTATCCTACTGAGGGCAGTAAAGATGTAAAGTCATCTTAATGTAAACAACAAAATAGGTGTGAATGGGTAGCTCTGGTTTTCACTGAGGGCTACCACTGCAAATACTACCTCTTGTTACTGAAATGAAAATGAAAAAGAGACAAGTGGAACAATTCATAACAGTAAAGGTCATACTTTAATCAGGTTGATTCAAGAACAATCTGAAGTGCTTATGAAGAAGGAAAAGCCCCCCCATTCTTAATTTTAACCATAAACACTTTTTTCCCTCCATTACTGTCTTTTGTAGTAGGGCTTACTTTTGTCAGTTGGGGGTGAGGACAGACTTAAATACCAGGAGCTATAATGTAATAGAAAAAATACTGTGTATTATGTTTTTAGTTTATATGACAGTTTCAACATTTTGAGTATACTTCTACTGGGAAAATGTATTTTAATTAACGGAGTTAATGACCTATGGAGAAAGAGTCATGGTGATAATGCATCCAGGAAGATAGAGCTAGAATAAAGTATTTTGGGCTTTATTGTCATAAGCTATGATTCTTGTTATCATCTAGCAGTTATCAAAGGATGGAATGTTCAAATTGCAAAACTAAACATAAAGTTTGTTTCTATGA
Source organism: Megascapheus bottae (assembly GCF_031878675.1). NCBI lineage: Eukaryota > Metazoa > Chordata > Mammalia > Rodentia > Geomyidae > Megascapheus > Megascapheus bottae. Next base: position 49,393,086 of record NC_143515.1, read on the forward strand.
TGAGAGCCAATAAATAATTAGACATTCAAGCAGATTGTCCTAATACAGATAATTTTAAAGTTCATGCTTCATTCACTTCCTGTTAGGTAACTTTAGGATCTTATAAATATTTCTTGGTAGTTAAATCGGTAGTCTATGATTTATTTATAGAATCAAACTCCAAAACTGTGACACATGGCATATATTTTCCTGTATCTAAAAAAAATTGCCTGGGAGACTCTCTTTCTTCCATTATTTATTGGAATATGCTTTCTTTTTCTGCTTCCCAACCTTCCAAGATGCAAAAATATTAACATATACGTATAACCTAAATGAAATTGTGAATGGTAACACAAAAGCCATCTGAAGATAATTGCCATAACATGGCTAAGTATTGGGTGATGATTAAATATATGGCTAGCTAGAAAGCAATTCGGTTGAAGGTGACAAGTATCCATTTCAAGTCACAGATGAGGTAAACAGGATATGGTAGGGAAAAAAACCCACATGATTTCTGCAGGTGCATTCTGTGTCCCAAAGTAGATATTGCTTCCACATGCAGAATTGAGCTAGTCATCTGACATGTAGTCAAAATGAGTCATCTCATATATAATTTGACAGTTAGAATGACCAATTTGGGTTAGTAAAAAATTTAAGTTTGTCGATACATACAGACTGATTTTGCTTCCTACAGCAATGACCAAAACTTTATTCATCTGATTATATTTTGTTAAGTGTCAATTTGGGCATTGTACATGTAATAGTTATTGATGATAGCAGAGAAAAAATTTATGGGAATATGCAGAAAGACTTTATGGAATATAAGTTGAAATACTGTAGGCTTATAAGATATAATTTCAGGGAAATAATAATGATGTTAGATATACTTACTTTATAACTGTGAGCTAAACTGTAAACAGTATTTAGTTTGGGACAACTGCTGACACTTGTCTTACCAGAAAACAATTGCTTTGAATAACAGTTCTTAAATTGAGGTCAATGTCCTGCAAGTAATATTTATAATTCATAGGAGAGAAATCAGACGAACTTGATGATGACAGAATGTGAATGTATTCACACATAAGTAATGTCATCAGCTTTTGACAATGCCTGTTGTGCTTGATTTTAGCTGAAGATAGGAAAAGCTTAACTGCAACTAATTAAATGGAAGCATAGTCACTGATGTGGCAATTAATTTGATTTCTACAAGTAGCTTGCTAATAAATGGAAATATGAAAATCTAGCTCTAGCTGGAAATTTCCAATTTCTTCTACAATGTAGCTGTGTCATATTCATGACACACATTGATGTATGGAGATAAATTGCCTGTCACTTAGTGTGGAAGATATTACTTAAGTTGAATATTAGATGCATATTAAGTTGTGTCAAAGCCCACACTTAGTCTGTCGGTTTCCTCTAGGTAATGTGACTCATTCATAATGTCATTTTCTTGGATGGGCTGAAGTAGTAAATGAGCATAGAAGTTATTTATACATTAGCACAGTACGTGGGATATGGCTGTTTTCCATTTTGAAGAGGGGCAAAGAGACAAAGTTGATAGTGCTGAATTTGTAGACTGTAAAAATAATTTCTACTTCAGTGCTAATTAGCATTTCTTCCTGAGTCTGGAAAAAGTGAGGAGAATAAAGTTTCACATGTAAAGTAAAATCATTTCTCCTTTTGACAACTTGCTCAATCCGATCAGACTGGACAGCCTGACAAACATAACATCTACTTTTAGGTATTTTCTTAGAGTGTTACTAGAATTCTATACAACTAGCCATATTTTTCATGAATGTCCAACTTATTTTGTGGTGAGAGGTAGTGCTGTTCTTGCATATGGACTCAGGTTATCTCACTCTCGAGGTACTCACTTGACCACTGAAGCCTTTTCTTGCTCTGAGTAATCTTGCAATAGAATCTTGAATGGTTGGGAAAGCAATCCTATTCTACACTTCTTTTTTTTAATAGCTACAATGGAAGGCACCTGTGCCATCACATCCAGCCTTTTTATTTATTTATTTATCCATATATTTTTATTTACTGTAACAAGATGAGATAACCAAGGGACAGCAAAAGAGATGAGAGATAACAGTACATTAAGGACAACAATCATTCATTATATGGTTTTTGTTTCTACATCCTGGAGGTCCATTCATTTAGCATCAAACTATATGGCCTTTTTTTCTGTTGGGATGAAGTCTCACATAATATTTTATTTTTATTTCTTTAAACTGGACTGGTGTGGAAATTCCATCTTTCACATCTCTGCCTCTACTCTTTATATTTTCCAAATTTAAAATATATCAATTGACACAAAATACTTGCACTTATTACAAATGTATAGGTAACACAGTAAGCAATATGTATTAACCTGTGGAGCTCTTTTTCAGTGAATATCCAGTAATCCACATGCAGGTTATCTGGCTTGGTAGGCAGGAAAGTGCAGAGTGAGCACCCCCATCTGATAAAGGGCTCCTAAGGATGTAATTGAAATCAATTTTTCAGGAAAGCCATGGTTTCTTCTTCCTTGAGGCCCTTCGCATGAGCTACTTTTTATTGCCTTAATCGCTCTGAGCCATCTGGACCTCTATAAAGATGGTGATCTCAGTGAAATGAAAGGCAAGGAGGAAAATAAATAAAAATTACAGTGAAATAAAATTGTTCTGGTGGATGCTAATCATATCTTTGGAGCTTTTCACTTAAAAGGTTTCCCCAGCATCGCTTTTGGTCTCAAAGTTTGAGGAATGGTGGTAAAACTGCTGCTCAAAGATTTTAAAGAGTTAAATGGAAAATAATTGATGGAGTTTGAGCTGGAAATGCACTTTAAAAGTATTCTGAAAGTATACGAAAGACTGGTCACTGTTGTATAGAAGTAGTGATCAAAGTAATGAAAGTTCTGTAATTCATCACTTAATCTAACCACTGATAAGGGTGAAAGGAAAAGGAGTCAGGAGGATAGGATGTATATAAAAGCATGCTGAGAAATCAAGACATAGGAATAATCTGTGTCTTCATAACAAAAAGATGAAACTTGGATTTGAAGTTTATAACCATCATCATCCACACATTCTTTCTGTTTTTCTGTGTGAAATGTCAAGTGGAAGTTTTCAATATCCTTTCACTGTCCTACTCAAAATCGCCATAACCCTTTGTGTGGTTGAAATCTTTCTCCTGACTTATTTTTCTCTTCAGCATTCATAAGCTTCAAATATATTATTTACTAGATGTCATTTTTTCTGGGTTTCTCAACCAGGACAAAATTCTCCCCTACTTCAGTTATTTTTCTCTAATGTTACCTTTTTCATATATTTTTATTGTAATTAATAGAAGAGTTACATGATACTTGCCAGATAGATGGTGCATTAATTCCCATACATTGATACCCTTTCACATGTATTGGTCCCCATTTCTCGCCCCCCACCCCCACCCCTCATCTTGTATCCCCCCCCTTCCCTATCCAACTTCAAATAACCAAATACAAATATATCCGATATATCAGGTAACAAAGTGAGGTACTGTAACAATATGAGATAACCAAGGGACAGCAAAAGAGAGGAGAGATAACATAGTACCTTAAAAACAACAATCATTCATTATATGGCTTATGTTTCTTTTTTTTCTTTTTTATTGTAATTAGTAAAAGGGTTACATGATATTTGCCAGATAGAAGGTGCATTCATTCACATACATTGATACCCTTTCACATGTCTTGGTGCCCATTACCCTCCCCCCCACACCCCCCACCCATCTTGGTTTTCCCCCCTTCCCTATCAAATTTCAAATAACCAAATACAAATAAATTCAATATATCAGATAACAAAGTGAGATACTATAACAACATGACATAACCAAGGGACAGCAAAGGAGATGAGAGACAACATAGTACATTAAGGACAGCTATCATTCATTATATGGCTTTTGTTTCAATATCCTGGAGGTCCTTTCAATTAGCTTCATATTATATGGCCTTATGTATCAAGATTTTGCTCTATTGCAGATCTCTGCTAGTAGAGCCCAAGGTTTTACTGATTATGACGAATGAGGGAAACCATTGAGCCTAAGTTCCTTTGAGTCTGGCTTACTTCACTTAATATGATTTTTTCTAAGTCTGTCCATTTCCTTACAAATGGGGCAATGTCACTCTTTCTGACAGCAGCATAGAATTCCATTGTGTACAAATACCACAACTTGCTGATCCACTCATAAACTGAGGGATATCTAGGTTGGTTCCATATCTTTGCTATGGTGAATAGTGCTGCAATGAACATTGTTGTGGTAGTGGATTTAGTATGCCCTTGTTTCTGGATGGTTGGGTAAATGCCAAGTAGTGAAATTGCTGGGTCATAGGGGAGTTCTATGTTTAGCCTGTTGAGGCACTGCCACACTGCTTTCCTTAGTCGTTGAACGAGTTTGCACTCCCACCAACAGTGTGGTAGTGATCCCTCCTGGCCACATCCCCTCCAGCATCTGTTATTATTCCTTTTCCTGATCCTGGCCATTCTAACTGGAGTGAGGTGGAATCTTAGAGTTGTTTTCATTTGCATTTCTTTTATGACCAGAGATGTTGAGCATTTCTTCATGTGTCTATAGGCCATTTTTGTTTCTTCTTCAGAGAAGACTCTCTTTAAGTCTTTGGCCCATTTTTTAATGGGATGGTTGTTACTTTGGAGATTAATTTTGGACTGATTTAATTTTTTGAGTTGTTGATATATTTTAGATATGAGGCCTTTGTCCGTTGTTTGGTTGGTGAAGATCTTCTCCCACTCTGTAGGCTTCCTAATTAATTTACTAGCTATGTCCTTTGCCATACAAAAGCTCCGCAGTTTAATGCAGTCCCACTTATCCAGCCTTTCTCTGATTTGTTGTGATTCTTGGTCCTTATTAAGAAAGTTTCGACCTGTGCCAAGGAGGCCTAGTGTATCTCCTATTCCTTCCTGTAAAGTTTTCAGTGTGTCAGCTTTTACCTCCAGGTCTTTGATCCATTTGGAGTTAATTCTAGTGCAAGGTGACAAAAAAGGATCCAACTTTAGTTTTCTGCATGTGCTTAACCAGTTCTGCCAGCACAACTTGTTGAAGAGGCTGTCTTTCTTCCATTCTATTTTTTTTGGCTCCCTTGTCAAAGATTAGGTGGCCATAGGTCTGTGGGTTAATATCTGGGTCCTCAGTTCTATTCCATTGGTCTTCAGGCCTGTTCTTGTGCCAGTACTAAGCTGTTTTGAGAATTATAGCTCTGTAAGAGAGTCTAAAGTTTGGAATTGAAATTCCTCCAGCGTTGTTCTTTCAGCTAAGAAGTATTTGTGCTATACGGGGTCTTTTATTATTCCATATGAAATTTTGAATTGCCTCTTCTATTTCTTTAAAGAATGCCATTGGGATATTGATGGGTATTGCGTTGAATTTGTAGATAGCTCTTGGCAAGATTGTCATTTTCACAATGTTGATTCTTCCAATCCAGGAGCATGGGAGGTTTTTTCATTTCCTTAGTTCTCCTTTAACTTCCTTTTTCAGGGTTTTAAAGTTTTCATCAAAAAGGTCCTTTACATTCTTAGTTAAGCTAATTCCTAGGTACTTTATTTTCTTTGAGGCTATTGTGAAAGGAGTTTCTTTCCTGATTATTGCCTAGTTCCTCTCACTGTTGGCGTAAAGGAAGGCAGTTGATTTTTGAGGGTTGATTTTATAGCCTGCTACTCTTCCAAAGTTTTGAATCAGCTCAAGGAGCTTGGGAGTAGAGTCTATAGAATTCTTTAAACACAGAATCATGTCATCTGCAAAGAGGGATAGTTTTACTTCCTCTTTCCCTAGTTGGATCCCCTTTATGCTTGCTTCTTGCCTTATTGCAGTGGCTAGGAATTCTAGTACTATGTTAAAGAGTAGTGGAGAGAGTGGGCATCCTTGTCTCATTCCTGATTTTAGAGGGAATGGCTTTAGATTTTCACCATTAATTGTAATGCTAGCAGTGGGTTTCTCATACACAGCCTTTATTACATTGAGGAATGTTCCATGGATTCCTAGTTTCTCCAGAGCTTTTAACATAAAGGGGTGTTGGATCTTGTCAAATGCCTTTTCTGCGTCTATTGAGACAATCATGTGATTTTTTGTCCTTGCTCCTGTTGATGTGTTGAATTATATTAATTGATTTGCATATGTTGAACCAGGTTTGCCCCACTGTGATGAATCCAGGTTGATCATAGTGTACAATTTTTTTGATGAGTTGTTGTAGACGGTTAGCCAGTATTTTGTTGAGAAGTTTTGCATCGATGTTCATCAAAGAAATAGGTCTATAGTTCTCTTTCTTTGATGAATCTCTGTCTGGTTTGGGGATGAGGGTTATACTGGCTTCATAGAATGAGTTTGGTAAAGAACCTTCATTTTCAATTTCGTTGAAGAGCTTGAGGAGTATTGGTTTGAACTCTGCTTTGAAGACCTTATAGAATTCAGCTGTGAATCCATCTGGCCCTGGGCTTTTCTTAGGTGGAAGTTCTCTAATTGCCATTTCTATTTCAGAGCTTGAAATAGGCCTGTTGAGTTGGGTTAGTTCTTCTTGGTTCAGTGTGGGTATGTTAATACTGGCTAAGAATTCATCCATTTCATCTAGATTCTCAAATTTGTTGGCATAAAGGTTTGAGAATATTCCCTCATGATACTCTGGATCTTGGTAATTTCTGTCGTGATATTACCATTTTCATCTGTGATTTTGTTTATTTCGATATGCTCTCTTCTTTTTTTGGTAAGATTTGCTAAGGGCTTGTCAATTTTGTTAATTCTTTCAAAGAACCAACTCCTTGTTTTGTTGATACTTTCTATAGTTTTTTTGGATTCCAAATCATTTAATTCTCCTTTGATTTTTAATAATTTGCTTTCTTCTACTGGAATTAGGGTTGGTTTGTTGCTCTTTTTCCAGGAGCTTAAGGTGAGACATTAACTTGTTGGTTTGCAATTTTTCCAACTTGTTGTTGTAGGCACTCAGAGCTATAAATTTTCCTCTGAGTACTGCCTTTGCTGTGTCCCAAAGGTCAAAAGATGATTGTTTTTTTGGGTAAGATGTGTCTCTTGAAGACAGCAGAATGATGGCTCTTGCTTTTTGATCCAACTAGACAGCCTCTGCCATTTAATTGGAGAGTTAAGTCCATTGATATTGAGAGTTAGGATTGAGAGATATTTATTAGTTTCTACCATTTTTAAAAGCTTTTATTAGGGCCTGTGTCTTGACAGTTCTTGTGGTCCTTAAATGGTATGCTATTTAGGTGCCATTTCTTTCCCTATATTGCATTTATTTTGGTTTTCTATGTATAGAACATCTTTGAGAAGTCTCTGTAGCGTTGATTTTGTTGCGACATATTGTTGCAGCTTTTCCCTGGAATGCAATGTTTTTATTGTTCCCTCAGTTATGAATGAGAGCCTAGCTGGGTACAGTATTCTTGGTTGGTAGTTATTGGACTTAAGGGCATGACATATATGCTTCCAGTCACTTCTTGCTTGCATGGTCTCTGCTGAGAAATCTGGGGTGATTCTTATTGGTTTTCCTTTATAGGTTACTGATCCCTTTTCCCTGGCTGCCGTTAGGATCCTTTCTTTGGTTTCTATTGATCCAGTTCGGATTACGATGTGGCGGTGGGATGTTCTTTTCTGGTCAGGTCCGTTTGGGGTTCTAAAAGCTTCTTGTATCTGGATGGGCCTGCCCTTCTGGATATTTATGAAATTCTCTGAGATGATTCCCTGAAGTATATTTCCAACACCATTGACGTCTTTCTCCTCGCCCTCCTCAATACCAATTAGCCTTAAATTAGGCTTCCTAATTGTATCTTTGACCTCCTGAAGCGCTCTCTCATTTTTCCTAGATTTGGATTGACTCATTTTCTGTTCTTTCTCTATAATAACTAAATTATCTTCAGCCCCGGAAATTCTCCCCTCTGCATTTTCTAACCTGCTATCAAAACTATCTACTTTATTTTTCATCTCCCTTGTTTCTAATTGCTCATTTTTGATGCCTTGCATCTCTTCTTTTAGATCATGTATGGATTTCTTTAGCTCCTTGATTTCCATTTGAGTGGTTAGCTCAGTAGCTTTATTTTCTTTGAACATTTGCTGGAGTTCTGTCACCTTTTTATTTGTGGATTCTATGAATTCATCCATCTTTCTTTGAAAAACCTTTATTATGGCCTCCTTTATGGCTTCTTCTTTTTCACTTATCACCTTGTTTATGGTTTCCTCTTGTTCAGCTATGGCTTCCTCCCTTATCTCTTTCTTTATATTTTCACATTTTTCATTAATGATGTTTATCAATTGCATTTGTATAGCACTTGGAAGACTCTCCTCTAGGTTTGCCAGTGACTGTTCCATTGTCTGTTTACTTTGGGTGGGGGATGTTGTTTCTTGATTTGACATTTTTCTAGAGTTTCTTGTTCTGCCCATTTGAAAATGGGAGCAAGATTAATACTAAACAAGATTATAGTTTTTCAGATATAACCAACCTAGACCTCTGTAGCTGGCAGACACTAGATGTTCACAAGTTTTGATTGGTGTTATCACTCTTTCTTTTTGTGCAGTTACAGACCAGTCTAATACATCCACTGATAAGCAATTTATACCCAAAACAATAATCCTCTCAATCCAATCTCTATTGTCTTTAAGTCCCTCTGAGCCTAGAGAATAATTAAACACCTAGATACACAGTATTGCTCAACAGCCATAAAGTATAGATCCATGCAGTATAAGGGTTGAAAGACGAACGGAGGTCCAGAGATAGAAAAATAGAATGAGAGAGGTCAGGGGATTAACGTAGGAGTGTAAGAATATTGTAGTAATGAAGAAAAGGTATAGCGTAAGGATAACTGACCTAAGTTGGTAAGTAGGTAGCGTATTTGAGTACAAAGTTTGGAAAGTATTAGAATAAAACTTATGTGTTGCTGCACGACTAGCTCTTAGCCCAACCAGTGGCCTCACAGTGGACCATGGGATGGATCTTCGAGCTTCTGTCTGATCACGGTTGGCAGAGGTTTTCCTGTGCTGCTTCCAGTGGCAGCCCCAAGCCAAGGGTCTGGGGATTGAGAGTTTCCAGGGGCTCTCAGCAGGACCAGCAGGAGACCCCTCTGTTCCCAGGGGTGGGGACCAGCTCAGGACGTGGGCTCCAAGGACAGAGCCACGCCTTTTTGATTCTCAGAAGGGGAGTTTGGCTGCTGGTTGGCCCTTCAGATCCCTGCTGTGTTTCCACTGCTTTGTCAGGGTCTGTGACTGTGGGGGGCCCCTCAGTGCTGTCTTGCTCAGGATTCCCAGCTGGAGGATGCCCTGCTCAAGAATTGAGGGGGGGCAGATGCTGGCTCCTATTTTGCAGCACCCCCTACCTGCTGTTGTAAGGCAGGGTCCCAGCGCCCTCCACTCTCCAGATCCAGTGGCCTGGGAGAGGAGCCTGGTGGCCGGGTGGGAGATGGGACAGCTCCGCCTCCCCTGGTGGGGTGCTGAGTCTTAGGGTCCGCCTGCTTGTCAGTCTCCAGTCAGAGGGCTGGGGGTTGAGCCCGTTGGGCGGGTGGGAGTTGGGACAGCCCCGCCTCCCTTGGTGGGGTGCTGGGTCTTATGGGTAGCCCGCCTGTCAATCTCCAGTCAATGGCCCGAGGGAGGGGGCTGTTTAGGGAAGGGACAGGATTCTAAATTCCTTGCCCCCCTGCTCCCGCCAGTCTTTCTCAGGCGGGGTGGAGGGGGCTGAGTTAAGTTCTATTGCTTGGCACCCGCTCTGCTTTCCTGATGTGTTTGGGGACGCGCTGTATTACTCACGCCTCTGCGTCCATCTGCGGGTATTCCACAGTGGTGGGGAGTCTTTCACTTCCCTTGGGTCTCCGCCACTGCCGCCTGTGTTCTGCGTCTGGGTTCCACTGTTTGCTGTTCTGGTTCTGCGTCTGGGTTCCACTTCTTCCTCCATTCGGTGGCCCGGTTCTGTGCTGGTTTCTGCAGCAGTTGGGCTCCCGGCCTGGCGCCCTCCACTGCCACCACTTTTCGGGGCTTGGAGCCGGCGCCTGCTGCCGCTTTTCTGGCGTGGAGCCGACAACTGCCGCCTGGCTTATGTTTCTATAGCCTAGAGATCGTCTCATTTAGCGTCATACTATATGGCCTTTTGTATCAGGGTTTTGCTCTATCGCAAATCTCTGCTAGGAGAACCCAAGATTTCTACTGATTATGACAAATGAGGGAAACCATTGAACCTAAGTTCCTTTGAGTCTGGCTTACTTCACTTAATATGATTTTTTTCTAAGTCTTTCCATTTCCTAACAAATAGGGCAATGTCATTTTTTTTTCTGACAGCAGCATAGAATTCCATTGTGTACAAATACCACAACTTGTTGATCCACTCATCAACTGAGGGACATCTAGGTTGGTTCCATATCTTTGCTATGGTAAATAGTGCTGCAATGAACATTGTTGTGCTAGTGAATTTAGTCTGTCTTTGTTTCTGGATGATTGGGTAAATGCCAAGTAGTGGAATTGCTGGGTCATAAGGGAGCTCTATGTTTAGTCTTTTGAGGAACTGCCACACTGCTTTCCATAGTGGTTGAACGAGTTTGCACTCCCAACAACAGTGTAGTAGTGATCCCTCCTGGCCACATCCCCTCCAGCATCTGTTGTTATTAGATTTCTTGATCCTGGCCATTCTAACTGGAGTGAGGTGGAATCTTAGCATTGTTTTGATTTGCATTTCTTTTATGACCAGAGATGTTGAGCATTTCTTCATGTGTCTATAGGCCATTTTTGTTTCTTCTTCAGAGAAGACTCTCTTTAAGTCTTTGGCCCATTTTTTAATGGGATGGTTGTTACTTTGGAGATTAGTTTTGGACTGATTCAATTTTTTGAGCTGTTGATATATTTTAGATATGAGGCCTTTGTCCACTGTATGGTTGTTGAAGATCTTCTCCCACTCTGTAGGCTTGCTAATTAATTTACTAGCTATGTCCTTTGCCATACAAAAGTTCTGCAGTTTAATGCAGTCCCACTTATCCAGCCTTTCTCTGATTTGTTATGATTCTTGGTCCTTATTAAGAAAGTTTCTACCTGTGCCAAGGAGGTCTAGTGTATCTCTTATTCCTTGTAAAGTTTTCAGTGTCGGCTTTTACCTCCAGGTCTTTGATCCATTTGGAGTTAATTCTAGTGCGGGGTGACAAAGAAGGACCCAACTTTAGTTTTCTGCATGTGCTTAACCAGTTCTGCCAGCACCACTTGTGGAAGAGGCTATCTTTCTTCCATTCTATTTTTTTGGCTCCCTTGTCAAAGATTAGGTGGCCATAGGTCTGTGGTTTAATATCTGGGTCTTCAGTTCTATTCCATTGGTCTTCAGGCCTGCTCTTGTGCCAGTACCAAGCTGTTTTGATAATTATTGCTCTGTAATAGAGTCTAAAGTTTGGAATTGAAATTCCTCCAGTGCTGTTCTTTCTGCTAAGAAGTGTTTTTGCTATACGGGGTCTTTTATTATTCCATATGAAATTTTGGATCGTCTCTTCTATTTCTTTAAAGAATGGCATTGGGATATTGATGGGTATTGCGTTAATTTGTAGATAGTTAATGTAATTCCTAGGTACTTTATTTTCTTTGATGCTATTGCAAAAGGAGTTGCTTTCCTGATTGTTGCCTCATTCCTCTCACTGCTGGCATAGAGGAAGGCAGTTGATTTTTGAGGGTTAATTTTATACCCTGCTACCCTTCCAAAGTTTTGAAACAGCTCAAGGAGCTTGGGAGTAGAGTCTATAGGATTCTTTAAATACAGGATCATGTCATCTCCAAAGAGGGATAGTTTTATTTCCTTTTCCCTACTTGGATCCGCTTTATGCTTGCTTCTTGCCTTATTGCTCTGGCTAGGAATTCTAATACTATGTTAAAGAGGAGTGGAGAGAGTGGGCATCCTTGTCTCATTCCTGATTTTAGAGGGAATGGCTTTAGATTTTTGTCATTAAGTATAATACTAGCTGTGGGTTTGTCATACACAGCCTTTATTATATTGAGGAATGTTCCATGGATTCCTAGTTTCTCCAGGGCTTTTAACATAAAGGGTGTTGGATCTTGTCAAATGCCTTTTCTACATCTACTGAGACAATCATGTGATTTTGTCCTTGCTCCTGTTGATGTGTTGAATTATATTAATTGATTTGAGTATGTTGAACCAGCTTTGCCTCCCTGTGATGAAACCTGTTTGAACATAGTGTATAATTTTTTTTGATGAGTTGTTGTAGACGGTTAGCCAGTATTTTGTTGAGAAGTTTTGCATCGATTTTCATCAAAGAAATAGGTCTATAGTTCTCTTTCTTTGATGAATCTCTGTCTGGTTTGGGGATGAGGGTTATACTGGCTTCATAGAATGAGTTTGGTAAAGAACCTTCATTTTCAATTTCAATTTCGTTGAAAAGCTTGAGGAGTATTGGTTTGAGCTCTGCTTTGAAGACCTTATAGAATTCAGCTGTGAATCCATCTGGCCCTGGGCTTTTCTTAGGTGGAAGTTCTCTAATTGCCATTTCTATTTCAGAGCTTGAAATAGGCCTGTTGAGTTGGGTTAGTTCTTCTTGGTTCAGTGTGGGTATGTTAATACTGGCTAAGAATTCATCCATTTCTTCTAGATTCTCAAATTTGTTGGCGTAAAGGTTTGAGAAGTATTCCCTCACGATACTCTTACTCTGGATCTTGGTAATTTCTGTCGTGATATTACCATTTTAGTCTGTGATTTTGTTTATTTCGGTATGCTCCCCTTCTTTTTTTTTGGTAAGATTTGCAAAGGGTTTGTCAATTTTGTTAATTCTTTCAAAGAACCAACTCCTTGTTTTGTTGATTCTTTCTATAGTTTTTTTGGATTCCAATTCGTTTAATTCTGCTTTGATTTTAATAATTTGCTTCCTTCTACTGGAATTAGGGTTGGTTTGTTGCTCTTTTTCCAGGAGCTTAAGGTGACACATTACATTGTTGGTTTGTGATTTTTCCAATTTGTTATTGTAGGCACTCAGAGCTATAAATTTTCCTCTGAGTACTGCCTTTGCTGTGTCCCAAAGGAGCTGGTGTTTTGTGTGCTCCTTTTTGTTAAATTTCATAAACTGTTGGATTTCTGTTCTGGTCTCTTCGATGACCCATTGGTGATTCAGCAATGTGTTGTTCAATCTCCATGAGTTACAGGGTTTTCGCTGGTGGAGTTGTGTGTTCAGTTCCATTTTGATGCCCTTGTGGTCTCAGAGAGTGCAGGGAATAATTTCAATGTTTCTGAATCTGTCCGGTTTGTTTTATGGCCTAAAATGTGGTCTATTTTGGAAAATATTCCATGTGCTGCTGAGAAAAACGTATATTGTGTTGTTGCTGAGTGGAATAATCTGCAGATGTCTGTTAGATCTAGTTGGTCTATATAGTTGTTCTGTTCTAAGATTTCTCTGTTGAGTTTTTGCCTTCTTGATCTGTCCAAAGGTGAGAGTGCTGTGTTAAAGTCACCAACAATCACTGTGTCTTGATCTATGTATGGTTTCAGTGAAAGTAAAGTTTGCTTGATGAAGTTCGGTGCTTCGGGATTCGGCGTGTACATATTTAGGATGGTTATGTCCTCCTGGAGGAAAGCTCCCTTTAGTAGTATGTAGTAACCTTCTTTGTCTTTTCTCACTAATTTTAGTTTGAAATCTATTTTATCTGATATGAGGATGGCAACTCCAACCTGTTTATGGGGGTCGTTAGCAGAACGATGGATCTTGTTTTTTGATCCAAGTAGATAATCTATGCCATTTAATTGGAGAGTTAAGTCCATTGATATTGAGAGTCAGGATTGAGAAATATTTATTAGTTCCTGCCATTTTTACAAGCTTTTATTTGGGCCTGTGCTTTGATAGTTTTTCTGGTACTTAGATGTTATGAGTTTTAGCTGCCATGTCTTTCTCTGTATTACATTTGTGTTGGTTTTCCATGTGTAGAACATCTTTGAGAATTTTCTGTAGTGTTGGTTTTGTTGCTACATAATGAAGCTTTTCCCTGGAATGGAATGTTTTTATTGTTCCCTCAGTTATGAATGAGAGCTTAGCTGGGTACAGTATTCTTGGTTGGTAGTTATTTGACTTCCGGGTATGGTATATGTTGTTCCAATCTCTTCTTGCTTGCATGGTCTCTGCTGAGAAATCTGGGTTTATTCTGATTGGTTTGCCTTTATAGGTGATTGTTCTTTTCTCCCTGACTGATTTTAGGATCCTATCTTTGGCCTCTGTTGATCCAGTTTGGATTATAATGTGGCGGTGGGATTTCCTTTTCTGGTCAGGTTTGTTTGGGATTCTAAAAGTTTCTTGTATCTGGATGGGCCTGCCCCTCTGGATATTTGGGAAGTTCTCTGAGATGATTCCCTGAAGTATGTTTCCAATACCATTGACCTTTTTCTCTAGACCCTCCTCAATACCAATTAGCCTTAAATTAGGCTTCCTAATTGTATCTTGCACCTCTTGTAGCGTTTTCTCATATTTCCTAGATTTGAATTGACTCATTTTCTGTTCTTTTTCTATAATAACTAAATTATCTTCAACCCTGGAAATTCTCTCTTCTGCATTGTCTAACCTGCTATCAAAGCCATCTACTTTATTCTTCATCTCCCTTGCTTCTAATTGCTCATTTTTGATGCCTTGCATCTCTTGTTTTAGATCATGTATGGATTTCTTTAGCTCCTTGATTTCCATTTGAGTGTTTAGCTCAGCAGCTTTATTCTCTTTGTACATTTGTTGGAGTTCAGTCTCCTTTTTGTTTGTGGATTCTATGAATTCGTCCATTTTTCTTTGAAAAACCTTTATTATGGTCTCCTTTATGGCTTCCCCTTTTTCACATATCACCTTGCTTATGGTTACCTCTTGTTTAGCTGTGGCTTCCTCCCTTATCCCTTTCTTTACGATTTCACATTTTTCATTAATGATGTTTATCAATTGCATTTTTATAGCACTTGGTAGGCTCTCCTCTAGATTTTCCACTGACTGCTCCATTGCCTGCTTATGCTGGGTGGGAGATGCTATTCCTTGATTTGACATTTTTCTTGAGTTTCTTGTTCTGCCCATTTGAGGATGGGAGCAAGATTAATACTAAAAAAGATTGTAATTTTTCAGATATAACCAACCTAGACATTTTTAGTTGGCTGACAATAGATATTAGCTCTTTTAGATTGGTAATAACACTCTCTCTTTCTTTTTGTACATTTACATACAAATCTAATACAATCACAGATGACAGATTTATGACCAAAACAATAAGCACCTCAATCCAATCTCTATTGCTTTTAAGTCCCTCTGGACCTAGAGTATAATTGAACACCTAGATACATAGCATTAATCAACAACAATCAAATGTAGATCCATGCATTATAAGAGTTGAAGGATGAACAGAGGATGAGAGATAGAAAAATAATATGAAAGATGACAGGGAGGTAGGAAAAGAGTAATATAGGAGTGTAAGAATATTATAGTAGTGAAGAAAGGGTATCATGTATTTATAACTGACCTAAGGTGATAGACAAGTAGTGTATTTGTGTAGAAAGTTTAGATGGACTTAGATAAAACTTATCAAAATAAGAAGAGTAATAAGAAGAATATATAGAGATAAGAGAGAGGTTGATATAGAAGATTTCAATGATACCAGTTTAAGAAAGAAAAGCAAAAAAAAAGAAAAAAGAAACAGAACAGCAACAAAATAAAACAGAACACACACACACACACACACACACACAACGAAAACAAAATAAAAAAAAGAAGAAAAAAGGTGGGGGGAGATTCCTTATTGTTCTGAGTTCTTACCCAAGAGATACTAGGGTTGAGAACCCAGAGTTTAAAAAGCAGGTGACTGCATCAATATGGATATCATTTTTATTCAAACTGTACCCAGAGCTGTCACTGTGTTTCTAGGAACCACCACAGTGACAACAGGATTGTGGGAAAAGACAGGAGAAAAAAAGCAAAAAAAAAGGAATGAATCATAACATTAGAAAAAAAGGTGTAGGTTAAATGGCAAAGAGAAAAATAAGAACATTTAAAAATGCAAATCAAATGGAGTAAAAATTAGAAATGGGTATTCTTCAGTTTTGTTTTTTTGTTTTTTTGTGTTTTTTTTTGATGGGGGGAGATGTTAGGAAAGTTGTGTCTCCACTAAATTCAGGATCTAAACACTTCACAAAGTCTTTTTCTCTTGTGATTTGGCTTTTCGGTTTTTCAGATGAGATTGCTTGTTTGGGAAAACAAAGCTGCAAGATCCGCAGGTGGCTTTGTTTACCAGGTCTGCGGGCAGCGCAGGGGGATGGACTTCAGCTGCACTGGTGCGGGATTTCTGGCTAAGGGGTCTCTTGGAAATCCTTTGCTGTCAGCAACACCTCTCAGGCTCCAATTGCTTTGGCTTGGGTCGTTGCCAGCAGTCAAGATGGCGCTGCTCTCCGCTGGTGGGGGAGGGGCTCCCTCCCAATGCCATTCCTGGAGCAGAAGTGGAAACTTCTCCTCAGAGCTACTCACAAATTGCTGGATTGTCTGGTTCCGTGAAGCTGGCAGGTCTGTGGACGGCCAGGTGTCCACTGAGCTCGTGCAGGCTCTGTGTGGCTCTGTCTGCAGCCAGCGGGTCTGGGCTGCTGTGGAGACAGCGCTGTCTCTGCTCTGATTCAGCGGCCTTTGTCTCCTCAGCTGCTCCTAGGCGGAGCTCCAAGCTCTCTTTTTGCGCTGGTATTCTTCCTTTTTTTCCTTTTTTTCCTCTCTGTCCGAGTTCTCTGTGGTCCTAAAGCTTACTTAGGATCAATTTCTGTTAGAGGACTGTCTCCCACACTGCTAGTACATGAATCTTGGCAGGAGCTCAGTATGTCTTACCCTGAACTGCCACCATCTTCCACCGATCAGTCTCTAATGTTATCTTATGTGAACCTCTTACCTCTGTCTTCTGCATGAATGGGTTTAAGAGCATGAACCACTGCTCTATGCCTTCAGTGTTAGATTATTAATACATAAAATCAAGCTGCTAGTAATGCTAACTGTATACTTGCGGGACTGATTTATTATTCACCCAATATCAGTTTTATACTTGGCTCATTGCTAAAATTTAGAGATACATAGATAAAGTTCTTCTGTCCTTATATGCCTCATGAATTAAACTATTATTCTTTTGTTATAAAAAAAAAGAGATGTTCTCTGGTCTTCCCTGTGTTAAATTGGTACCTAGGAGGTTATACCTCAAACACTAAAATTAATAACATTATATAATAAAATCTGATTCTGTCTTGATCATTTCATTTCCCTTTTAATTTTGTTATAAAATTTTAGTAATAATCTTTATATGTCAAATGGCCTTGTATGTTACTACACAGGGTTCATTAAAAATCAAATATTAAATGAATTAATAAATCAGAATTTACTGTGAAGATTCAAAAGAAAGTGTTTCAAAAACTGGGTTGGGGCTGCATAAAATGAATCAAGTGATCCGGGTACTGATTTTTGTTCAATTGAAGCAGAGTCGTAATTGTGGATTTTTACTGCCATTGTCCAAGGAATAAAAAGACAGTCCCAATCCTGAAGTCAAGAGACTCAGACCTTTGTTTCTGATCCATGAGACTAGCACCAGCAAGACCCTTCCTATCTTCTGTTCTTCTATTCTTTCATCAATTAGATTGTGCTTAGGTCTTTGTATTAGTTCACCAGAATTGTAATGTTTAAAGACCAAAACCTAGACACTTTTTGTGTCGTGTTTAAAATCCAAATATTAGTTGGCAGTGTAGCCATTTAATTTCTGATGGTTTCATGGTCTCCTACAGCTTCTGGTTTGGCATTTGTACTTTCTCTCTGTTTTTCTAAGAATACTGCCTCCCTCCATGATCTTCACATGAATCCTTCTCTGACCATCTCCTCTGTATCTGTGGTCACTTTTCATCTGTTTATATGGATGCCAGTCATGTGTTAGAGTCCACACTGAATAACCTCATTTTAACTACTGTAAAGACTTTATTTCCACATAAGATCTTCTGAATAATAAGGATGAGGGATATAGCAAAGTTCCCTGATTGACACTATTATTCAATCTATAACACTCACTTGGTATTCTACATAGATACTGGTTTAAGCGTTATCAAGGAAAATTAATGAAGAATATTTTGAATCACCTGTCAATTTGGAAAAATTAGCCAAACTAAATTCAATTGTATCTTACAGAAAACATGTAATTAAAAGAGTAACATGCATTAGCAGCTTTCCAATCTTTTCTGAGGATGCCAAGCTGTTTAATGAGTTGCTAAATGTAAGTCTCCATTGGACAGAGCTATATGATTTCTCTGAGAAGCCTGTTTATCCATGATGTACAATGGGATATTTTAGCTGCAGAATTCTGCTGGAGACAGGTTGCCATACATGCATACCTATTACTGATTTAATTGCCTTTATCTTTTATTTTTAATAGACTTCAGTAAGGCAAGTATTTTGATAATGTATGACTCTCCTGGGAAAATAATTGTTCCAAAACCCTTTTCCTCAACTTTATTTATAAAATGATTGCTAGTCTCCTCATTTGCAAGTTTACAA